>NC_138292.1:97237500-97707500 GCF_965601325.2 Salmo salar | reverse complement strand
CTTCATCACCACAACACGACTAGCTTCACCACCAGCACAATACGAATAGCTTCATCACCACAACACGACTAGCTTCATCACCACCCTGACAGCACGACCCACTTCATCACCACAAACATGACTAGCTTCATCAACACAACACGACTAGCTTCATCACCACAACACGACTAGCTTCATCACCACAACACGACTAGCTTCCTCATCACCACCGGCACAACACGACTAGCTTCATCACCACCGACACGACCAGCTTCATCACCACCGACACGACCAGCTTCATCACCACCGGCACAACACGACTAGCTTCATCACCACCGACACGACCAGCTTCATCACCACCGGCACAACACGACCAGCTTCATCACCACCGACACGACTAGCTTCATCACCACCGACACGACTAGCTTCATCACCACTACACGACTAGCTTCATCACCACGACACGACTAGCTTCATCACCACGACACGACTAGCTTCATCACCACGACACGACTAGCTTCATCACCACGACACGACTAGCTTCATCGACTAGCTTCATCACCACAACACGACTAGCTTCATCACCACAACACGACTAGCTTCATCACCACCGACACAACACGACTAGCTTCACCACCACCGACACAACACGACTAGCTTCATCACCACCGACACAACACGACTAGCTTCATCACCACCGACACAACACGACTAGCTTCATCACCACCGACACAACACAACTAGCTTCATCACCACAACACGACTAGCTTCATCACCACAACACGACTAGCTTTATCACCACCGACACAACACGACTAGCTTTATCACCACCGACACAACACGACTAGCTTCACCACCGACACAACACGACTAGCTTCATCACCACCGACACAACACGACTAGCTTCATCACCACCATGACAACACGACTAGCTTCATCACCACCGACACAACACGACTAGCTTCATCACCACCGACACAACACGACTAGCTTCATCACCACCGACACAACACGACTAGCTTCATCACCACCGACACGACTAGCTTCATCACCACCGACACGACTAGCTTCATCACCACCGACACGACTAGCTTCATCACCACCGACACGACTAGCTTCAACACCACCACACGACTAGCTTCATCACCACAACACGACTAGCTTCATCACCACCCTGACAGCACGACCCACTTCATCACCACAAACATGACTAGCTTCATCAACACAACACGACTAGCTTCATCACCACAACACGACTAGCTTCCTCATCACCACCGGCACAACACGACTAGCTTCATCACCACCGACACGACCAGCTTCATCACCACCGGCACAACACGACTAGCTTCATCACCACCGACACGACCAGCTTCATCACCACCGGCACAACACGACCAGCTTCATCACCACCGACACGACTAGCTTCATCACCACCGACACGACACGACTAGCTTCATCACCACGACACGACTAGCTTCATCACCACGACACGACTAGCTTCATCACCACGACACGACTAGCTTCATCACCACGACACGACTAGCTTCATCGACTAGCTTCATCACCACAACACGACTAGCTTCATCACCACAACACGACTAGCTTCATCACCACCGACACAACACGACTAGCTTCACCACCACCGACACAACACGACTAGCTTCATCACCACCGACACAACACGACTAGCTTCATCACCACCGACACAACACGACTAGCTTCATCACCACCGACACAACACGACTAGCTTCATCACCACCGATACAACACGACTAGCTTCACCACCGACACAACACGACTAGCTTCACCACCGACACAACACGACTAGCTTCACCACCGACACAACACGACTAGCTTCATCACCACCGACACAACACGACTAGCTTCATCACCACCATGACAACACGACTAGCTTCATCACCACCATGACAACACGACTAGCTTCATCACCACCATGACAACATGGTGTGATTCAGCGTGTGATTCAGCGTGTGATTCAGCGCGTGGTACCTGCAGGTCGTCGAGGAGGGATCCTCCCAGTGACATCTCTCCCAGAGGCATGTCAGGGTTCGTGGTGTGCAGGAAGCCTTGTACCTCTGTGCAGATATCGAGAGCGAGACTCTCAGCTCTGTGGACGACCTCTGGGGTTAAAGCTGCTCTGGTAGAATAATACTGATGGAGGCGGTCCTACAGAGAGCGAGAGGTTAAAGGTCAGATATCTCTGGTAGAATAATACTGATGGAGGCGGTCCTACAGAGAGAGAGAGGTTAAAGGTCAGATATCTCTGGTAGAATAATACTGATGGAGACGGTCCTACAGAGAGAGAGAGGTTAAAGGTCAGATATCTCTGGTAGCCAACAGGGCTTCTCTGATGAAGTGCACCTGACGCCAACATACTCATTAAATAATTAGGAGCTTAGGGAGTCATCTTCTCTCCAGAAATGTTTGGTGATCCACTAGGAATGCCTTGAAGATGGACCAGTGGGATGAAATGTTCGGTGATCCACTAGGAATGCCTTGAAGATGGACCAGTGGGATGAAATGTTCGGTGATCCACTAGGAATGCCTTGAAGATGGACCAGTGGGATGAAATGTTCGGTGATCCACTAGGAATGCCTTGAAGATGGACCAGTGGGATGAAATGTTCGGTGATCCACTAGGAATGCCTTGAAGATGGACCAGTGGGATGAAATGTTCGGTGATCCACTAGGAATGCCTTGAAGATGGACCAGTGGGATGAAATGTTCGGTGATCCACTAGGAATGCCTTGAAGATGGACCAGTGGGATGAAATGTTTGGTGATCCACTAGGAATGCCTTGAAGATGGACCAGTGGGATGAAATGTTTGGTGATCCACTAGGAATGCCTTGAAGATGGACCAGTGGGATGAAATCCGGCAGGTCGGTAACCCAGAGCGTTAGAGTGGTGTTCCTACCAGACTACAGACCAGCGTCTGGATCGGTACTTAACATACCAGCGAACCACATCATATCGTACAGCATAAAATACACGGCATTCGGAAAAGTATTCAGACCCTTTCCCCTTTCTTTCCACATTTTGTTACATTACAGCCTTATTCTAAAATGGATTAAATTGTTTCCCCTCATCAATCTACACACAATACCCCATAATGACATCACAATACCCCATAATGACATCACAGTACCCCATAATGACATCACAGTACCCCATAATGACATCACAGTACCCCATAATGACATCACAGTACCTCATAACGACAAAGAAAAAACGTTTTTTGGGGGGAATTTTTACAAATATATTCAAAATAAAAAACAGAAATAACTTATATAGCTTCACATTTTTTTTTTTTTCATAACTTTTAGAATAAGGGTTGTCCTCAGCAGGAATCGAACCCACGGATCCTTGACGTTGCAAGTACCACGCTCTACCACGATCAGATCGCACGCAGTCAGGCAGCCACTGTAGAATCCTGGCTTAGAGGTCAAGGGTCATACCTGCAAGGTGAGAGACAGCTGTAGGCTCTTGGCTAGAGGTCAAGGGTCATACCTGCAAGGTGAGAGACAGCTGTAGGCTCTTGGCTAGAGGTCAAGGGTCATACCTGCAAGGTGAGAGACAGCTGTAGGCTCTTGGCTAGAGGTCAAGGGTCATACCTGCAACGTGAGAGACAGCTGTAGGCTCTTGACTTAGAGGTCAAGGGTCATACCTGCAAGGTGAGAGACAGCTGTAGGCTCTTGGGTCTCTGGGACTCTGATGCTTTGACAGGCTTCTCTTCCAGACTAGACTTCTGCTGCTGGGGCTGGCACAGGTCAGCTAGAAAGAGAGGAGAGGAGAGAGAGGATGGGGTGAGAAAGAGAGGAGAGAGAAAGGATGGGGTGAGAGAGAAAGGATGGGGTGAGAAAGAGAGGATGGGGTGAGAAAGAGAGGAGAGGATGGGGTGAGAAAGAGAGGAGAGGATGGGGTAAGAAAGAGAGGAGAGAGGATGGGGTGAGAAAGAGAGGAGAGAGGATGGGGTGAGAAAGAGAGGAGAGAGAGAGAGGATGGGGTGAGAAAGAGAGGAGAGAGAGGATGGGGTGAGAAAGAGAGGAGAGAGGATGGGGTGAGAAAGAGAGGAGAGAGAGGATGGGGTGAGAAAGAGAGGAGAGAGAGGATGGGGTGAGAAAGAGAGGAGAGAGAGCATGGGGTGAGAAAGAGAGGAGAGGATGGGGTGAGAAAGAGAGGAGAGAGAGAGGATGGGGTGAGAAAGAGAGGAGAGAGAGAGGATGGGGTGAGAAAGAGAGGAGAGAGAGAGGATGGGGTGAGAAAGAGAGGAGAGAGGATGGGGTGAGAAAGAGAGGAGAGAGGATGGGTTGAGAAAGAGAGGAGAGGGGATGGGGTGAGAAAGAGGAGAGTGGATGGGGTGAGAAAGAGGAGAGTGGATGGGGTGAGAAAGAGAGGAGAGAGAGGATGGGGTGAGAAAGAGAGGAGAGAGAGGATGGGGTGAGAAAGAGGAGAGAGAGAGAGGATGGGGTGAGAAAGAGAGAGAGAGGATGGGGTGAGAAAGAGGAGAGAGGATGGGGTGAGAAAGAGAGGAGAGAGAGGATGGGGTGAGAAAGAGAGGAGAGAGAGAGAGGATGGGGTGAGAGAGAGGAGAGAGGATGGGGTGAGAAAGAGAGGAGAGAGAGGATGGGGTGAGAAAGAGAGGAGAGCGAGGATGGGGTGAGAAAGAGAGGAGAGGAGAAGAGAGGATGGGGTGAGAAAGAGAGGAGAGAGAGAGAGGATGGGGTGAGAAAGAGGAGAGAGAGAGAGGATGGGGTGAGAAAGAGAGGAGAGAGAGGATGGGGTGAGAAAGAGAGGAGAGAGGATGGGGTGAGAAAGAGAGGAGAGAGGATGGGGTGAGAAAGAGGAGAGAGAGGATGGGGTGAGAAAGAGAAGAGAGAGGATGGGGTGAGAAAGAAGCGGTGTGGTAATCAGTGTCCTGTACCTTTCTGTGACTTGGTTGCCTTGGCGACGTGTTTCATGACAACACTCTCCAGCCCCTTCCTTATGGACTTGGGGGAGGCGGAGACTAAGCTAAGCTCCTCCCAGCTCTCCGACATCTTCTGTTCCACCTTCTCGTCGTCCGCCTCTCGGCCGGCGCGTTCTATCAACTACAGATACACACACCATTATACACCTGGACTACCATCGTTCAGATATACACACCATTATACACCTGGACTACCATCGTTCAGATATACACACCATTATACACCTGGACTACCATCGTTCAGATATACACACCATTATACACCTGGACTACCATCGTTCAGATATACACACCATTATACACCTGGACTACCATCGTTCAGATATACACACCATTATACACCTGGACTACCATCGTTCAGATATTCACACCATTAAACACCTGGACTACCATCGTTCAGATATTCACACCATTATACACCTGGACTACCATCGTTCAGATATTCACACCATTATACACCTGGACTACCATTGTTCAGATATTCACACCATTATACACCTGGACTACCATTGTTCAGATATTCACACCATTATACACCTGGACTACCATCGTTCAGATATTCACACCATTATACACCTGGACTACCATCGTTCAGATACACACAGCATTATACACCTGGACTACCATTGTTCAGATATTCACACCATTATACACCTGGACTACCATCGTTCAGATATTCACACCATTATACACCTGGACTACCATCGTTCAGATACACACACCATTATACACCTGGACTACCATCGTTCAGATATACACACCATTATACACCTGGACTACCATCGTTCAGATATACACACTATTATACACCTGGACTACCATCGTTCAGATATTCACACCATTATACACCTGGACTACCATCGTTCAGATATACACACCATTTTTTAAAATTCCATTGTTTAAATGCACACACACATACGCTCTCTCTCACACAGGCCCTGTTCGAGCGCATAAAATCCATGATGCATTGTGGGTAAATTGTGACTGACTTAAATGACCTACAAAAAACGGTAATGAGTAATTATGATGCGAGTTGATTATTTTTATAATTTATTTCTCCAGTCAAGACGAAATTCACTCTCTCTCTCTCTCTCTCTCTCTCTCTCTCTCTCTCTCTCACCCTCTTGACAGCCAACGTAGCGATGCCCAGCACCGCAGCCCCTCCCACTCCCAGGACCAATCGGGCATTAGCCAGCAGGAAGTTTATTACCACGGCGATGCCCTCCTCGCCCCGGCTCCTCCCCCACCGGAAGTCCATCACTTCCTGTCCCACAGAGACACCTGATAGAAACAACAGAGAGCGAGAGAGATGACTTTCATTTTCTGTAGAGGGATATATGTATAAACAGGGGTGTAACTTTCACTGGGGGCATGTCCCCCCACATTCTGAAATGTGATTTTTTTTGTCCCCTCCCCCCAGTTTTATAATTGGAATGTGATACAAAACGAGGCAATGGGGGGCTTTAGGACCATGCGGACTCCTCCGAGCGATTGGGTAGGCTGTTAGGAGGGTTTATCCGAATGTATATGAAAATATACAGTAACAGTCAAACGTTTTTTTTTGGACACACTTGCTCATTCAAGGGTTTTTCTTGATTGATGACAGCTTTGCAACACTCTTGGCATTCTCTCAACCAGCTTAATGAGATAGTCACCTGGAATGCTTTTCAATTAACAGGTGTGCCTTGTTAAAATGTTAATAAATGTGGAATTTCTTTCCTTCTTAAATGCGTTTGCCCCAATCAGTTGTGTTGTGACAAGGTAGGGGTGGTATACAGAAGATAGACCTATTTGGTAAAAGACCAAGTCCATATTATGGCAAGAACAGCTCAAATAAGCAAAGAGAAACGACAGTCCATCATTACTTTAAGACATGAAAGTCAGTCAATCTGGAAAATGGCAAGAACTTTAAACGTTTCTTCAACTGCAGTCGCAAAAACCATCAAGCGCTATGATGAATCTGGCTCTCATGAGGACCGCCACAGGAAAGGAAGACCCAGAGTTACCTCTGCTGCAGAAGATAAGTTCATTAGAGTTACCAGCCTCAGAAATTACAGCCCAAATAAATGCTTCACAGAGTTCAAGCAACAGACACATCTCAACATCAACTGTTCAGAGGAGACTGTGTGAATCAGGCCTTCATGGTCAAATTGCTGCAAAGAAACCACTACTAAAGGACACCAATAATAAGAAGAGAGTCGCTTGGGCCAAGAAATACAAGCAATGGACACTAGAAGCGGCGCTCCTAGTGGCCGGGGACTATAATGCAGGCAAACTTTTAAATCCCGTTTTACCTCATTTCTACCAGCATGTTAAATGTGCAACCAGAGGGAAAAAAAACTCTAGACCACCTTTACTCCACACACAGAGACACATACAAAGCTCTCCCTCGCCCTCCATTTGACAAAACTAACCATAATTCCTCTTGATTCCTGCTTACAAGCAAAAACTAAAGCAGGAAGTACCAGTGACTCGCTCAAAAATGGAAGTGGTCAGATGACGTGGATGCTACGCTACAGGACTGTTTTGCACAGACTGGAATATGTTCTGGGATTCATCCAATGGCATTGAGGATTACAGCACATCAGTCATCGGCTTCATCAATAAGTGCATCGACAACGTCATCCTCACAGTGACCGTACGTACTTTTCCCAACCAGAAGCCATGGATTACAGGCAACAACTGCACCGAGCTAAAGGCTAGAGCTGCCGCTTTCAAGGAGCGGGACACTAATCTGGACGCTTATAAGAAATCCCTCAGACGAACCATTAACTTCTTGGTGACAGGGGGCAGTATTCAGAAATTCAGATGAATGACGTGCCAAAATTAAACTGCCTGCTACTCGGGCTCAGAACGTAGGATATGCATATTATTAGTAGATTTGGATAGAAAACACTCTGAAGTTTCTAAAACTGTTTGAATGATGTCTGTAAGTATAACAGAACTCATATGGCAGGAAAAAAACCTGAGAAAAAATCCAACCAGGAAGTGGCTTGTAGTTTTTCCTATCTAATCCCTATTCAAACTACAGTGTCTGTGGGGTCATTTTGCACTTCCTAAGGCTTCCACTAGATGTCAACATTCTTTAGAACCTTGTTTTATGCTTCTACTGTTACTGGGGAGAGAATAAGAGCTGTCTCAAGCCTGGGACCAACGAGTTGTTTACTGCGCAAGCACGCAGGCGCGCCGCTCCTTCTTTTTCCTCTGTAATGAACACGCTATTGTCCGGTTGGAATATTATCGAAGATTTATATTAAAAAGACCCTAAGGATTGATTGTAAACATCGTTTGACATGTTTCTACGAACGGTAATGGAACTATTTGACTTTTCGTCTCTGGTTTTGCGCTCGTGCGTTATGCCTTTGGATTAGTGATCTGAATGCACGACAAAACAGAGGTATTTGGACATAAATATGGAGTTTATCGAACAAAGCGAACATTTCTTGTGGGAGTCCTGGGAGTGCATTCCGACGAAGATCAGCAAAGGTATGTGAAGATTTATAATACTAATTCTGAGTTTAGTTGACTCCAGAACTTGGCGGGTAACTGTATAGCTTGCTTTGATGGTTGAGCTATGTACTCAGAATATTGAAAAATGTGCTTTCGCCGTAAAGCTATTTTAAAATCTGACACAGCGGTTGCATTAAGGAGAAGTGTATCTATAATTCTTTCAATAACCGTTGTAAATTTTATCAACGTTTATGATGAGTATTTTTGCAAATTGATGTGCTCATTCACCGGAGGTTTGGAGGGAATACATTTTCTGAACATCACGCGCCAATGTAAAATTGGGTTTATGGATATAAATATGAACTTTATCGAACAAAACATACATGTATTGTCTAACATTGAGTCCTATGAGTGCCATCTGATGAAGATCATCAAAGGTTAGTGATTCATTTTAGCTGTATTTCTGGTTTTTGTGACGCCTCTCCTTGCTTTGAAAATGGCTGTGTGGTTTTCTTGTTTAGGCGTTGTCCTAACATAATCTAATGTTATGCTTTCGCCGTAAAGCCTTTTTGAAATCGGACAATGTGGTTGGATTAATGAGAAGATTATCTTTAAAATGGGATATAATTGATGTATGTTTGAGAAATTTGAATTATGAGATTTTTGTTGTTTTGAATTTGCCGCCCTGCTATTTCACTGGCTGTTGAATAGTGTGTACCGCGGGTGGGACGCTAGCGTCCCACATGTCCCAGAGAGGTTTATCTCTGGTGTTGACTGACAGGACTGGTTCAGTCTCTATGATCCTAGACCTGTCACCTATCTCTGGTGTTGACTGACAGGACTGGTTCAGTCTCTATGATCCTAGACCTGTCACCTATCTCTGGTGTTGACTGACAGGACTGGTTCAGTCTCTAGGACCTAGACCTGTCACCTATCTCTGGTGTTGACTGATAGGACTGGTTCAGTCTCTATGATCCTAGACCTGTCACCTCCTATCTCTGGTGTTGACTGATAGGACTGGTTCAGTCTCTAGGACCTAGACCTGTCACCTCCTATCTCTGGTGTTGACTGACAGGACTGGTTCAGTCTCTATGATCCTAGACCTGTCACCTCCTATCTCTGGTGTTGACTGATAGGACTGGTTCAGTCTCTAGGACCTAGACCTGTCACCTCCTATCTCTGGTGTTGACTGACAGGACTGGTTCAGTCTCTATGATCCTAGACCTGTCACCTATCTCTGGTGTTGACTGACAGGACTGGTTCAGTCTCTATGATCCTAGACCTGTCACCTCCTATCTCTGGTGTTGACTGACAGGACTGGTTCAGTCTCTAGGACCTAGACCTGTCACCACCTATCTCTGGTGTTGACTGACAGGCCTGTGTCCCACTTTCCTTTCCCAGCTCTACGTGACCGTTTTCTGTTGGTGTCATATTTATCTCCTGCAGCACCTGGCAGACAGAAATAGCCTCAGTAGATCGCTCTGACAGAAAGCTGATTCAGATCATTGGATGTCCCCTTGGCTACCCTGGCACTAGACAGAGCCCAAGAGTTCATCCTAAATGGCACCCTATTCTCTATGGGCCCTAGCAAAAAGTAGTGCACTATATAGGGAAAAGGGTGCTATGGGTCCTGGCCAAAAGTAGTGCACTATAGAGGGAAAAGGGTGCTATGGGCCTTGACCAAAAGTAGTGCACTATAGAGGGAAAAGGGTTTCTATGGGCCCTGGCCAAAAGTAGTGCACTATATAGGGAAAAGGGTGCTATGGGCCCTGGACAAAAGTAGTGCACTATAGAGGGAAAAGGGTGTCATATAGGATTCAAGCCCAGTCTATTTAAAGACTGAGATGAGCTCAATTTGTGCAGGTCACATTATATTCCAGCTACTGTATATTCCTGGACCTGCACAGATATAACAACCAACTACCAGAATGTCAATATCCAAACTCTCTACATATTATATCTGTCATGAACCATATTGACTTATTCTCCGTGTCTCAGTATGGTGCAACCTGACACACGTTGTCCAAAGCTAAATGTTTCTAGTACAATAAACACACATCAACATAACGGGTCGATATAACCTAACTCGCTGTAGCCATATATACTGACAAAGGTTAAAAAAAACAAAACAAGAGAAGACGTTTAACAATCTCTTCTATAGACATTATGCAGAACAGAAAGTCGTAAAAAAAAAAACAGCCGTGTCTTTAGAGTAATGAAATCATAGCGTAGCTAGCTAATGTTAGCTACTGTCGTTTAGTCTAACTAGCTAAATATCATGTTTTCCTATTGTGTAAATCCTCCAAATAACACAGAGGAAGTGTGTGTGTGTGATAGCTAGCTAATGTTAGTCTAACTAGCTAAATATCATGTTATCCTATTGTGTAAATCCTCCAAATAACACAGAGGAAGTGTGTGTGTGTGTGTGATAGCTAGCTAATGTTAGTCTAACTAGCTAAATATCATGTTATCCTATTGTGTAAATCCTTCTCCAAATAACACAGAGGACGTGTGTGTGTGATAGCTAGCTAGTATATGTTCAGCCAGACATAGTAGTTACAAAGTTAGTTCATGTTTACAGTCTCTGTTTTATCTCCCTTTCAGCCAGTGTTTAATTGCAGCCAGTTTGGTTAGGTGGGATGGGCGCCGTACACTGAAATGTTTGTTTAGGAACTAGCTAGCACGGTTAGCTAGGTTAGCTAAGTTAGCAGTAAATCAACTATACGTATAAAACGCTGTAATGTTATTGTGAAAAGACAGCGGCACATCAACCAAACGGGCAACATGAGAGGGACAAAACTTTTGTTTAGTTTGCATACGAACAAGAGAAGCTAAGTTAGCTTATGTAGCTAGCATAAGTTAGCCACATTACGTTATAGCTAACTACAGCTGTTGTTATCATTTTTCTTTTTTTGTTGCGTTTAGCTGTTCGGATACAACTCGACACTCACCAATCTACAACTTCTGCTATATTGTAATTCTAACTCCAATCCATTTGGTTAAAAAACAACGTTATTTACCCGGACTAGTCGACCATATCTTGTCGTTTTTGATTATATCTGTCAACATGAAAAGAACATATCGTCCAATAGTAATGTAACATAGCAACCGAGGTCGTAAAACAGACGTTACGTGCTTCAACCAACCAATGGGTAGGTGCCACGTCATCGATTGACATATCGCTATAATATTACATTTACGTCATTTAGCAGATGCTCTTATTACATTTACATTTACATTTAAGTCATTTAGCAGATGCTCTTATCCAGAGCGACTTACAAATTGGTGCATTCACCTTATGATATATAATATTCTTAGATTAACAAAAAAAAATTCTAAAAAATATATTAAAAAAAAAATATATATATAATGTTCTTAGATTAACAAAATATATATATATAGCTACTGTCATTAGTCTAACTAGCTAAATATCATGTTATCCTATTGTGTAAATCATTCTCCAAATAACACAGAGGACATGTGTGTGTGATAGCTAGCTAATGTTAGCTACTATAATGTTATTAGATGAAAAAATAATAATAATTATATATATATATAATGTTCTTAGATTCATAAAAAATAAAAATAAAAAATATATATATAATGTTCTTAGATTAACAAAACAAACAAATGTTCTTAGATGACACATAAAATACCTGTCGAGGCGTTGTAAGATCTGGCAGGCGGAGGAAAGGCCTGGGCAGAGGAACACGCCCATACATTTGTCCGTATGATTGACAGCCAAGCGGACCAATGGCAGGAGACGTTATGTTCTGACGTTGACGTTTGGGGTCTTTGCAGCTGAAGGGGGTGGGAGTTTTAATTTATTTTTTACCCCAAAACACGCACAAGTTTATTGTGTGTAAAACATAATTTAGTCGGAACTCAGACATTTCCGACCCGCTAACAGGTTTCTGTTATACATTTGCCTGCGTTCAACCAGTTAGCAAGTTGGAAATTTCAGAGTTTCCTAGTAACTACTAGTATGTGAACTCAGCATTACCTTTTCAATTTGCCGAGAACATTAATTCGACCTGGATTTGATCATTAATTACCGTATAATCCAGCGTTTTTAATCGTTTTTTCTCTTATTTTTGTTGTTGTTGTGTTTATTATGGATCCCCATTAGTTCCCGCCAAGGCAGCAGCTACTCTTCCTGGGGTTTATTATGGATCCACATTAGTTCCTGCCAAGGCAGCAGCTACTCTTCCTGGGGTTTATTATGGATCCCCATTAGTTCCTGCCAAGGCAGCAGCTACTCTTCCTGGGGTTTATTATGGATCCCCATTAGTTCCTGCCAAGGCAGCAGCTACTCTTCCTGGGGTTTATTATGGATCCCCGTTAGTTCCTGCCAAGGCAGCGGCTACTCTTCCTGGGGTTTACTATGGATCCCCGTTAGTTCCTGCCAAGGCAGCGGCTACTCTTCCTGGGGTTTACTATGGATCCCCATTAGTTCCTGCCAAGGCAGCGGCTACTCTTCCTGGGGGTTTATTATGGATCCCCATTAGTTCCTGCCAAGGCAGCGGCTACTCTTCCTGGGGTTTACTATGGATCCCCGTTAGTTCCTGCCAAGGCAGCGGCAACTCTTCCTGGGGGTTTATTATGGATCCACATTAGTTCCTGCCAAGTCAGCAGCTACTCTTCCTGGGGTTTATTATGGATCCCCATTAGTTCCTGCCAAGGCAGCAGCTACTCTTCCTGGGGTTGATTATGGATCCCCATTAGTTCCTGCCAAGGCAGCAGCTACTCTTCCTGGGGTTTATTATGGATCCCCATTAGTTCCTGCCAAGGCAGCAGCTACTCTTCCTGGGGTTTATTATGGATCCCCGTTAGTTCCTGCCAAGTCAGCAGCTACTCTTCCTGGGGTTTATTATGGATCCCCGTTAGTTCCTGCCAAGGCAGCAGCTACTCTTCCTGGGGTTTATTATGGATCCACATTAGTTCCTGCCAAGTCAGCAGCTACTCTTCCTGGGGTTGATTGTGGATCCCCATTGGTTGCTGCCAAGGCAGCAGCTGCTCTTCCTGGGGTTTATTATGGATCCCCGTTAGTTCCTGCCAAGGCAGCAGCTAATCTTCCTGGGGTCCAGCAACATTAAGGCACCTTCCACAACAGATTTCCCAACACAATGAGTGTGTGCCCTCAGGCCACTACTCTACAACACAAAATCCATGCTTGTGTGTGATCAAGTGTGTTTATTATTTTATTGAACCTTTATTTAACTAGGCAAGTCAGTTTAGAACAAATTCTTATTTTCAATGACGATCTAGGAACAGTGGGGGCCCCTGAACACTGTCTTGTTCAGGGGCAGAACGACAGATTTGTACCCTTGTCAGCTCGGGGATTTGAACGTGCAACTTTTCGGTTACTAGTCCAATGCTCTAACCACTAGGCTACCCTGTGTCTGTCTCTTCACAGTCCCTGCTGTTCCATAAGGTGTATTTTTACCTTTTTAAATCTGATTCTCCTGCTGCATCAGTTACCTGATGTGGAATAGAGTTCCATGTAGTCATGGCTCTATGTAGTACTGTGGCGCCTCCCATAGTCTGTTCTGGACTTGGGGACTGTGAAGAGACCTCTGGTGGCATGTCTTGTGGGGTATGGATGGGTGTCTGAGCTGTGTACCAGTCGTTAGGACAGACCTCTGGTGGCATGTCTTGTGGGGTATGGATGGGTGTCTGAGCTGTATGCCAGTCGTTAGGACAGACCTCTGGTGGCATGTCTTGTGGGGTATGGATGGGTGTCTGAGCTGTATGCCAGTCGTTAGGACAGACCTCTGGTGGCATGTCTTGTGGGGTATGGATGGGTGTCTGAGCTGTGTACCAGTAATTTAAACAGACCTCTGGTGGCATGTCTTGTGGGGTATGTATGGGTGTCTGAGCTGTGTGCCAGTCAGTTTAAACAGACCTCTGGTGGCATGTCTTGTGGGGTATGTATGGGTGTCTGAGCTGTGTGCCAGTCAGTTTAAACAGACCTCTGGTGGCATGTCTTGTGGGGTATGTATGGGTCTCTGAGCTGTGTACCAGTCGTTAGGACAGACCTCTGGTGGGCATGTCTTGTGGGGTATGTATGGGTGTCTGAGCTGTGTACCAGTCGTTAGGACAGACCTCTGGTGGCATGTCTTGTGGGGTATGTATGGGTGTCTGAGCTGTGTGCCAGTCAGTTTAAACAGACCTCTGGTGGCATGTCTTGTGGGGTATGTATGGGTGTCTGAGCTGTGTGCCAGTCAGTTTAAACAGACATCTCGTTGCATTCAACATGTCAATACCTCTCATAAATAAAAGTAAAGTGTTGAAGTCAAATCTCTCTTCTACTTTGAGCCATGCGAGATTAACATGCGTATCATTAATGTTAACTCTCCGTGTAGCTTTAAGGTCCCAGTCCCCTCTTTGTGGCACCAGAGCACCACAGAAAGATCAGTAAATCATTGTCAATATAAGTGTTTTGTGATGACTGAGCCATCGGACTCAATGACAGAGCTGAATTTACCTTTTTGCCCTACATTTCATTTAAGGTGCTTCAAACAGCTAGAACAGATGCACACCTGTCACTCACTGGGCCTCTCACTCACTCTGGGCCTGTCACTCACTCTGGGCCTGTCACTCTCTGGGCCTGTCACTCACTCTGGGCCTGTCACTCACTCTGGGCCTGTCACTCACTCTGGGCCTGTCACTCTCACTGGGCCTCTCACTCACTCTGGGCCTGTCACTCTCTGGGCCTGTCACTCACTCTGGGCCTGTCACTCACTCTGGGCCTGTCACTCACTCTGGGCCTGTCACTCTCACTGGGCCTCTCACTCACTCTGGGCCTGTCACTCACTGGGCCTCTCACTCACTCTGGGCCTGTCACTCACTCTGGGCCTGTCACTCTCTCTGGGCCTGTCACTCTCTCTGGGCCTGTCACTCACTGGGCCTCTCACTCACTCTGGGCCTGTCACTCACTGGGCCTCTCACTCTCTCTGGGCCTGTCACTCACTGGGCCTCTCACTCACTCTGGGCCTGTCACTCACTGGGCCTCTCACTCACTCTGGGCCTGTCACTCACTCTGGGCCTGTCACTCTCTCTGGGCCTGTCACTCTCTGGGCCTGTCACTCTCTGGGCCTGTCACTCTCCGGGCCTGTCACTCTCCGGGCCTGTCACTCTCCGGGCCTGTCACTCTCCGGGCCTGTCACTCTCTGGGCCTGTCACACTCCGGGCCTGTCACTCACCGGGCCTGTCACTCACCGGGCCTGTCATTCACTGGGCCTGTCACACTCCGGGCCTGTCACTCACCGGGCCTGTCACTCACTAGGCCTGTCATTCACTGTCCATGGTTCCTCTGTGGTACCAGTCAGTAAACCAGCCAGTCAGTCAGCTCTTCCATTCTGTTCATAATGTCTATTACAGTCCATGGTTCCTCTGTCGTAACAGTCAGTAAACCAGTCAGTCAGTCAGCTCTTCCATTCTGTTCATAATGTCTATTACAGCCCATGGTTCCTCTGTAACAGTCAGTAAACCAGCCAGTCAGCTCTTCCTTTCTGTTCATAATGTCTATTACAGTCTGTAACAGTCAGTAAACCAGCCACTCAGCTCTTCCATTCTGTTCATAATGTCTATTACAGTCCATGGTTCCTCTGTAACAGTCAGTAAACCAGCCAGTAAACCAGTCAGTAAACCAGCCAGTCAGCTCTTCCATTCTGTTCATAATGTCTTTAAACTGTACATCTTATTTCAAACAATGTTACATACAATGTCATCATCATCATCATCATGGCATCTCAACAGACACAAACTAAAGAGATCAGCCCAGTTCCAAACGGCGCCCTATTCCCTATTATAGTGCACTACTATAGACCAGGGCCCTATTCTCTATTATAGTGCACTACTATAGACCAGGGCCCTATTCTCTATTATAGTGCACTACTATAGACCAGGGCCCTATTCTCTATTATAGTGCACTACTATAGACCAGGGCCCTATTCCCTATTATAGTGCACTACTATAGACCAGGGCCCTATTCTCTATTATAGTGCACTACTATAGACCAGGGCCCTATTCTCTATTATAGTGCACTACTATAGACCAGGGCCCTATTCCCTATTATAGTGCACTACTATAGACCAGGGCCCTATTCTCTATTATAGTGCACTACTATAGACCAGGGCCCTATTCCCTATTATAGTGCACTACTATAGACCAGGGCCCTATTCTCTATTATAGTGCACTACTATAGACCAGGGCCCTATTCCCTATTATAGTGCACTACTATAGACCAGGGCCCTATTCTCTATTATAGTGCACTACTATAGACCAGGGCCCTATTCCCTATTATAGTCCACTACTATAGACCAGGGCCCTATTCCCTATTATAGTGCACTACTATAGACCAGGGCCCTATTCCCTATTATAGTGCACTACTATAGACCAGGGCCCTATTCCCTATTATAGTGCACTACTATAGACCAGGGCCCTATTCTCTATTATAGTGCACTACTATAGTCACCATGTTTTGAGTTTTAATTAGGTTTTGTTGTGTAATTTGTTAGATATTAAGGTTTTTGTCGTGTAATTTGTCACTGTCGGATCTAGAAGCACAAACATTTCGCTACACTCGCAATAACATCCGCTAAACATTACATTTTACATTTTAGTCATTTTAGCAGACGCTCTTATCCAGAGCGACTTACAGTAATGAATACATACATTTCATACATTTTTTTCCCCCTCCGTACTGGTCCCCCGTGGGAATCGAACCCACAACCACTGGCATTGCAAACACCATGCTCTACCAACTGAGCCACATGGGACCACATGATGTACGTCGACCAATAACATCAGCTAACCACGATGTACGTGGACCAATGACATCTCGGATTAGGTGGCTGACCCTCTGGCCAGTAGTAGTGCACTACCTAGGGAATAGGATGCCGTTTGAGCTGAAAAAAAAACAATAAAAAAAAAAAAAAAAAAGAGATAATAACATAGATATATATTTTCTAGAATATATGCAACAGAAAGTTTTGGACTGACCGGGTCGGACGCGGTTACGGCGGGACGTAACGTGTGTGTGTGTGTGACCCGAAAAAAAAGCAGTTCGGATAGAAATTAAACGCTATGTAGAACAAAACACGCCTCTCTCTCTGACAGACGTAGAATGAAAGGAATTAGGGTATTTGGATCTATACTTGACATTTCTATCTGCTACGTTCCGCAAAACGTTTTGGCGACCGAACGTGAAAAAAAATCCTGGTGTCATTTAATTACGTCAGATGGTCAATTAAGTTCTGAGGGATTCTATAAATGAAAAAAAATAACGTTTTCATTAAATCTACGGGCCCAAATCAGCACCTGTGAATTTGCTGATTTATTCGCGGATTTCGCAGGTCGCGAAATCCAACATGTCTGTGGATAGACAGCTACTGTCATTTTATGTTAACGTGTATCGGTCCACAAGGAGAAAGAGCCCTCCTCCTCTTCCTCCTCCCTTTCCCTCCGTAACCCCCGTCCGCCCCTCATCCCCGTCCGCCCGTCAGCCAAACTAACAATAAAATATAACATGATATCACACACTGTCAATCATCAACCAAACGGGGGGAAAAGTCGACGTAGGATGTGACTGAAATAACAAGTCCTGGCTGGAGTAACAACGTAACATGCAGGACGAGGAGACCAGGGGGGGAGACCAGGGGGGGACCAGGGGGGACGAGGGACCAGGACGAGGAGACCAGGGGGGACGAGGGACCAGGACGAGGAGACCAGGGGGGACGAGGGACCAGGACGAGGAGACCAGGGGGGACGAGGGACCAGGACGAGGAGACCAGGGGGGACGAGGGACCAGGACGAGGAGACCAGGGGGGACGAGGGACCAGGGGGGGGACCAGGACGAGGGACCAGGGGGGACGAGGGACCAGGGGGGGGACCAGGACGAGGGACCGGGACGACGAGGGACCAGGACGAGGAGACCAGGGGGGGACGAGGGACCAGGAGACCAGGGGGGACGAGGGACCAGGACGAGACGAGGGACCAGGGGGGACGAGGGACCAGGACGAGGAGACCAGGGGGGACGAGGGACCAGGACGAGGAGACCAGGGGGGACGAGGGACCAGGACGAGGAGACCAGGGGGGACGAGGAGACCAGGGGGGACGAGGGACCAGGGGGGGGACGGGGGACCAGGACGAGGAGACCAGGGGGGACGAGGGACCAGGGGGGGGGGACGAGGGACCAGGACGAGGAGACCAGGGGGGACGAGGGACCAGGACGAGGGACCAGGGGGGACGAGGGACCAGGGGGGGAGACCAGGGGGGACGAGGGACCAGGGGGGGGGACCAGGGGGGGGGGGACCAGGACGAGGGGACGAGGGACCAGGGGGGACGAGGGACCAGGGGGGGACCAGGGGGGACGACTGGGGGGGACGAGGGACCAGGGGGGACGACTGGGGGGGACCTTAGAGAAACTAGAGGAAGATAGCTCTGGTCCAGGGCTGGGGGACCAGGACGAGGGACGACTGTAGATATCACTGACCCAGGAACAGATATTAACCCCTATAATGGGACCAGGGTTATAGAGGGTAGATATCACTGACCCAGGAACAGATATTAACCCCTATAATGGGACCAGGGTTATAGAGGGTAGATATCACTGACCCAGGAACAGATATTAACCCCTATAATGGGACCAGGGTTATAGAGGGT
Organism: Salmo salar; assembly: GCF_965601325.2. Lineage (NCBI taxonomy): Eukaryota > Metazoa > Chordata > Actinopteri > Salmoniformes > Salmonidae > Salmo > Salmo salar. The sequence goes on along the minus strand of NC_138292.1, from coordinate 97,688,416 downwards.
AGATATCACTGACCCAAGAACAGATATTAACCCCTATAATGGGACCAGGGTTATAGAGGGTAGATATCACTGACCCAGGAACAGATATTAACCCCTATAATGGGACCAGGGTTATAGAGGGTAGATATCACTGACCCAAGAACAGATATTAACCCCTATAATGGGACCAGGGTTATAGAGGGTAGATATCACTGACCCAAGAACAGATACTAAATGGACAAACGCTACGGGGGAAAGATCTGGCCAGCTTATAGTCCTAAAACCCGGAAATGACTTCCCCTCTGGTTCGTTCAGCCCATTCCTAATGGGGGAAATGACTTCCCCTCTGGTTCGTTCAGCCCATTCCTAATGGGGGAAATGACTTCCCCTCTGGTTCGTTCAGCCCATTCCTAATGGGGGAAATGACTTCCCCTCTGGTTCGTTCAGCCCATTCCTAAAAACGAACGGGGAAATAATGGGGGTTTTGGGATAAACTCTTTAAAATAAGATCTGAGGTCAACACACTGACTGAGTAAGTCTTGTACCTTTTGTTCTCTGAGATAATATCAGTCAGGTAACATCACCTTTATGAATTATGAAGTCTATATGTTGTATTTCTATGTTAATATCAGTCGGGTAACATCACCTTTATGAATTATGAAGTCTATATGTTGTATTTCTATGTTAATATCAGTCAGGTAACATCACCTTTATGAATTATGAAGTCTATATGTGCTTTTTCAAAATAAATAAAACTAAATGTTTATCAGACCTTATTGTATATATCCCCCCCCCCCAAAAAAACGTTCATTTCCCCATAGGGTCTCTGACCAATGAAGCACGGAGGAGGAGGAAGTTCCTACAGAAACACCTTTAATTTCCCCATAGGGTCTCTGACCAATGAAGCACGGAGGAGTAAGTTCCTATAGGGTCTCTGAACAATGAAGCATGGAGGAGGAGGAAGTTCCTATAGAAACACCCTTTTCATTTCCGCATAGGGTCTCCGACCAATGAACCATGGAGGAGGAAGTTCCTATAGAAACACCATTAATTTCCCCATAGGGTCTCTGACCAATGAACCATGGAGGAGGAGGAAGTTCCTATAGAAACACCCTTTCATTTCCCCATAGGTCTCTGACCAATGAAGCATGGAGGAGGAAATTCCTACAAACACCATTCATTTCCCCATAGGTCTCTGACCAATGAAGCATGGAGGAGGAAGTTCCTACAGAAACACCATTTCCTCTCCTCTCCACAGAGAGGGGGGGGGGGAAACGGGGTGGTCGGCACGGCAACAACAGAACTTCCCACAGTCTTACTGTAAACCCCACCCCATGTCCTCAGGTCAGTCTCTGATTGGCTGATAGCCTCGTGGCGTGTTCCATCCATCCTAGCATGCAGGGGGGGGGGGGATTTAACAGAGTGACGTTCCAACGCCCACACACACACACAACACACACACACACACACACACACTCTCTGAGGCCATCTAGTCCGCCAGGTGTGTTTCAGTGACGTCTCATCTTGACCTTGCGTGACCCGTCGCCGTCTTGGCTCCGCCTCCGGTAGTTCTCGGAGCTGTTGCTACGGCGATGAAGGCGGGATGAAGAGGAAGAGTGACGATTCTCCTCTTTATCCATCTCCAGAACCCTCGGTCTGAAAGAGAGAGAGAAAGAGTTAGGGGGGGGAGGGGCTCTGGTCCTGTATCTCAGGTAGGAGGAGTTAGGGGGGGGGAGGGGCTCTGTATCTCAGGTAGGAGGAGTTAGTGGAGGGGAGGGGCTCTGGTCCTGTATCTCAGGTAGGAGGAGTTAGGGGGGGGAGGGGCTCTGGTCCTGTATCTCAGGTAGGAGGAGTTAGGGGGGGAGGGGCTCTGGTCCTGTATCTCAGGTAGGAGGAGTCAGGGGGGGGAGGGGCTCTGGTCCTGTATCTCAGGTAGGAGGAGTTAGGGGGGGGAGGGGCTCTGGTCCTGTATCTCAGGTAGGAGGAGTTAAGGGGGGGAAGGGGCTCTGGTCCTGTATCTCAGGTAGGAGGAGTTAGGGGGGGGGCTCTGGTCCTGTATCTCAGGCAGGAGGAGTTAGGGGGGGGGGAGGGGCTCTGGTCCTGTATCTCAGGCAGGAGGAATTAGGGGGGGGAGGGGCTCTGGTCCTGTATCTCAGGTAGGAGGAGTTAGGGGGGGAGGGGCTCTGGTCCTGTATCTCAGGTAGGAGGAGTTAGGGGGGGGAGGAGCTCTGGTCCTGTATGTCAGGTAGGAGGAGTTAGGGGGGGAGGGGCTCTGGTCCTGTATCTCAGGTAGGAGGAGTTAGGGGGGGGAGGGGCTCTGGTCCTGTGTCTCAGGTAGGAGGAGTTAGGGGGGGGAGGGGCTCTGGTCCTGTGTCTCAGGTAGGAGGAGTTAGGGGAGGGGCTCTGGTCCTGTGTCTCAGGTAGGAGGAGTTAGGGGAGGGGCTCTGGTCCTGTGTCTCAGGTAGGAGGAGTTAGGGGAGGGGCTCTGGTCCTGTATCTCAGGTAGGAGGAGTTAGGGGAGGGGCTCTGGTCCTGTGTCTCAGGTAGGAGGAGTTAGGGGGAGGGGCTCTGGTCCTGTATCTCAGGTAGGAGGAGTTAGGGGGAGGGGCTCTGGTCCTGTGTCTCAGGTAGGAGGAGTTAGGGGGAGGGGCTCTGGTCCTGTGTCTCAGGTAGGAGGAGTTAGGGGGGAGGGGCTCTGGTCCTGTATCTCAGGTAGGAGGAGTTAGGGGAGGGGCTTTGGTCCTGTATCTCAGGTAGGAGGAGTTAGGGGAGGGGCTTTGGTCCTGTGTGTGTGTGTGAGTACCTGTGTGTGTGTGTGAGTACCTGTGTGTGTGTGTGAGTACCTGTGTGTGTGTGTGAGTGTGTACCTGTGTGCAGCGTCGGGGTCAGCTCTGCGGTGAGAGCGTTTGGCCTTCAGAGGGGCGTGTCTCTCAGGGGGGGAGGGGCTCTGGTCTACCACGGGGGGGCGTCCGGCCTCGTCCTGCACACACACAGAGAGAGTTAGCACAATAGCCTGACGCCACAGTCAACCCGCGGTTGTCATGGCGACAGACGTACTTCCTGAGGATGATGACGGCCCGTCTCTCCTTGATGTCCTGGGGGCGGATACAGTGGGTGATGTCATCAGCCGCGTAGCCACTGAGAGGAGAGAGAACACTGACATCACTCACTCTCTCTCTCTCTCTCTCTCTCTCTCTCTCTCTCTCTCTCTCTCTCTCTCTCTCTCTCTCTCTCTCTCTCTCTCTCTCTCTCTCTCTCTCTCTCTCTCTCTCTCTCTCTCTCCTCTCTCTCTCTCTCTCTCTCTCTCTCTCTCTCTCTCTCTCTCTCTCTCCCTCTCTCTCCCTCTCTCTCCTCTCTCTCTCCCTCTCTCTCTCTCTCTACTCTCTCTCTCTCTCACACTCTCTCTCTCTCTCTCTCACACTCTCTCTCTCTCTCTCACACTCTCTCTCTCTCTCTCACACTCTCTCTCTCTCTCTCTCACACTCTCTCTCTCTCTCTCTCACACTCTCTCTCTCTCACACTCTCTCTCTCTCACACTCTCTCTCTCTCACACTCTCTCTCTCTCACACTCTCTCTCTCTCACACTCTCTCTCTCTCTCACACTCTCTCTCTCACACTCTCTCTCTCTCACACTCTCTCTCTCTCACACTCTCTCTCTCTCACACTCTCTCTCTCTCTCACATCTCTCTCTCTCTCTCTCTCACACTCTCTCTCTCTCTCTCTCACACTCTCTCTCTCTCTCTCTCTCACACTCTCTCTCTCTCTCTCTCTCACACTCTCTCTCTCTCCACACTCTCTCTCACACACTCTCTCTCACACACTCTCTCTCACTCACACTCTCTCTCACACTCTCTCTCACACTCTCTCTCACACTCTCTCTCACACTCTCTCTCACACTCTCTCTTCCTCCCCTCCCACCTGAGGACAGTAACACTTCCTCTCCTGACAGGAAGCTCCAGGACGGGCTCGGACACTCTGATTGGTTTAAACTGGAAGCGGCAGCCGAAGCAGAGGGCCGAGTCCGAGAAGAAGGAAACGGATACGATCGGCCGGGCGAAGATGTGAAGCGGGTCGACGTGCGACACGATGCAGCCGCCTGGCTGGTAGTCGTTGATCACCGCCGAGTTCACAAAACCTACAGGACAACAACATCAACAACAACAACAGCATCATCATCATCAACATCAACAACATCAACAACAACAACATCAACAGGCTTTTCCTGGAGACAGGAAGTGAGCTGAAGCACGTTAAGGTCAAATCTGAGACAGGAAGTGGGCCGGAGCACGTTAAGGTCAAATCTGAGAAAGGAAGTGGGCTGGAGCAGGTTAACGTCAAATCTGAGACAGGAAAGTGGGCTGGAGCACGTTAAGGTCACATCTGAGACAGGAAGTGGGCTGGATCACGTTAAGGTCCAATCTGAGACAGGAAGTGGGCTGGATCACATTAAGGTCCAATCTGAGACAGGAAGTGGGCTGGAGCACGTTAAGGTCAAATCTGAGACAGGAAGTAGGCTGGATCACGTTAAGGTCAAATCTGAGACAGGAAGTAGGCTGGATCACGTTAAGGTCAAATCTGAGACAGGAAGTGGGCTGGAGCAAGTTAAGGTCACATCTGAGACAGGAAGGGGGTTGAGTAACGATGCAGGATGTTAAGTGGTTAAAAAAGTGATTTCACCTTCAGGTACGACCCCGCTGGCGACCAGTTTATTGATGACGAGGTCGTGAACCCAGGTCGGGATGTCGTCCACCTCTCCTTTAGGGTACAATCTCTCCTGACCAGGTCCTCTCTTCTCTAGCTGGGCCCCGTATGTATAGCCCTGGAAGAGGAGATGGGGTGAGAGAGAGGGAGGAAGAGGAGACGGGGTGAGAGACAGAGAGGAAGAGAGAGGAAGAGGAGACGGGTTTAAAGACAGAGAGAGGAAGAGAGAGATTTAGAGACAGAGAGAGGAAGAGAGGGGTTTAGAGGCAGAGAGAGAGGAAGAGTAGAGGGGGTTTAGAGACAGAGAGAGAGAGGAAGAGGGGTTTAGAGAGAGGAAGAGGGGTTTAGAGAGAGGGAGAGGGGTTTAGAGAGAGGGAGAGGGGTTTAGAGAGAGGAAGAGGGGTTTAGAGAGAGGAAGAGGGGTTTAGAGACAGGAAGAGGAGAGGGGTTTAGAGAGAGGAAGAGGAGAGGGGTTTAGAGAGAGGAAGAGGGGTTTAGAGAGAGGAAGAGTAGAGGGGTTTAGAGACAGAGAGGAAGAGGGGGGGTAGATACAGAAGAGGAGAGGGGTTTAGATACAGAGAGAGGAAGAGGGGTTTAGAGAGAGGAAGAGTAGAGGGGTTTAGAGACAGAGAGGAAGAGGGGGGGTAGATACAGAAGAGGAGAGGGGTTTAGATACAGAGAGAGGAAGAACAGGTGCGTGACCTCACCTCTCCAAAGAAATATTTGTTCCGTAGCGGTGCCCGATCCACGGTGTGTTCCCGGTAAAGCCCCGCTTCTCCGTTAGCAACCACCTCATTTATCTTCCCCTCAATGACGTCACAGTCCTCTTTAGAGAAGACCTCTACCTGAACAATGCCACTCTGGACACGCCTCGCCTCCTGGAGGGAGATGGAGAGAGAGACGAGGAGAGAGAGAGGGGAGACGAGGAGAGAGGGAGACGAGGAGAGAGAGAGAGAGACGAGGAGAGAGAGAGAGAGACGAGGAGAGAGAGAGAGAGACGAGGAGAGAGAGAGACGAGGAGAGAGAGAGAAAATGGGGGGAAAAACAAATATTGATTCATACTTTTAAATTGGATTCATGTCAGAGAAGTAACTTTCAGTGTCAACAGCAGGTACAGGGGTCATCATACCTGTTCACGGGACTCCACAGGATCACTGCGTTCCACCTCATCCTCGGAGGAATCTCGGTGCTTCCGCTTCCGGCCGTTCCCGTTACTGTTACCTCCGTCGGTAACTTTAACTTTTCGGTTTTTGTAACTGTCGTCCTTACCGGTAACTCTGTTTTTATAATTGTCCCGGTGAGGAGTCATGGACTTCAGCTTTTCCCTCAAGTCGGAGAAACCACTGGCTGACATTTTTTATTTTATTTTTTGTTTAAATATAATTAAAAAGGTTACATTTGGAGTTGGTTATTTGTCATTATTTAACTTCCATAACTGTTAAGTTTGTAGAAGTGAGACCGGTAACCGGTTACCGTCCTTACGGTAGTTAGTTAGCTGGCTGTCTGTCAAGTGGTTATGTTGTGATGTGGCTAGGCTAGGCTAGGTTAACCACTTAGCAACCAAACTCACTAATTTATAAACGGTTTGTCAACCAAAAGTCGACGATTCCAAATTTTTTTGACGAGTTAAATAGATGGAATTAAACACCGTTTAGTGTTTGTTTGTTTGTTGTTATTATTCCAGTAGTTTTCATGTTAATACAAGCTAGATAGGTAGCATGGCTAACGTTAGCTAGCTGGTTAGCAACCAAACTCACCAACTTAAAAACGGTTTGTCAACCAAAAGTCGACGATTCAAGTGGTACATTTTACGAGTTAAATAGATGGAATTAAACACCGTTTCGTTTTTGTTTGTTTGTTGTTGTTATTATTCCAGTAGTTTTCGTGTTAATACAAGCTAGATAGGTAGCATGGCTAACGTTAGCTAGCTGGTTAGCAACCCGTTAGCAACACAGTGTCGGAAAAACATTTGATACGCAACGGTATATTTGTAGTTGACTAGACAATGTTTACAAAAAACGGTAAAAACCCCCCAAAAATATATATATATATTCTTACGAGTCTGACTTTTATGTCGTTATTACATAAAAAAATAAAGTCGTGATAAAAAGAGAATCGTAGTTAGCAACCACGCATTTTCACAACTCTTGTTGAACCGGGTTGAAAGCGAACTAGACTCGGGATTTTTTTTCCTTCTTCATTGAAAACCAGTTAGGATGTTTTATACACCGACACCTACTGGACTGGAGTGTGATGGGGGTAAATCACCTCCTGGTCGGTCTACATTCAAATTCCCTTCCATTAGTCTTAGTTTTTCCTCTCGATGGTTTACACACATTTTCTGAAAGCATTGCCTCATATTCTCAGAACTCTACACACACAATAGGCAAAACCCCCTCAATTCTCCAGCAAAATGAAACTTTACATTCAAAACAATGTTATTTCTTATCAAAAATTGTATTTTGTTTTCAAATGACACACACACACACAAACCATCATATGAATAGACATTTATAAACCAGTTGAACACTGATGTGCTCAATGGAAAACACTTCTTCTCCATTCAGCATAATGACTTAGGCCTTTTTTTTTGGTTCAGTGTTACCATTACTACAGACAGTACATTACATAAGTGTGTTGTAAAATATTTGAGAATATTGTTTTTTTTTACTCAGAACACACAAATACATGGTAACAAATATATTACATTTTTCCCACAAAAACAATGTGTACATCCCATTCCCAACCAACACAAAGTTGCACATACTGTGGTCTACATACAAAACAGAAGAATATAATGTATACAGTTACAGTAAAAAAAATAATAATATATATATATTTTTTAACTATGCTGCATCCTCTGTTCTGTTGCGGTCTGGCCACAGCACCTCATCCACATCACAAGCAATGTTTTCCCTGGCCAAGCAGCGGGGGAAATATCGCCTAGCATGGCGATTCCAGCCATGAAAAGCATCAGCTGCTATATCTCCACATGAGTCTTCCAATAGCTTGGAGAAGAGGTATACACGTTTGTGGATTTCGGTCATACACTTTCCATCTCCAGGCAGAAAAAAAACAAATCCTCAAATAGGATTGAGGAATGGAGAATATGGAGGGAGATAAACAACTAAAAAGCGTGGGTGGGCAGTGAACCAGTTACGAACCAGAGCAGCCCTGTGGAAACTTACGTTGTCCCAAATGACAACATACCTGAGCTGCTCTGGGCCATCTACCTGATCTGGTGGAATCAAATCAAATTTAAATCAAATGTATTTATATAGCCCTTCTTACATCAGCTGATATCACAAAGTGCTGTACAGAAACCCAGCCTAAAATCCCCAAACAGCAAGCAATGCAGGTGTAGAAGCACCGTGGCTAGGAAAAACTCCCCTAGAAAGACCAGAACCTAGGAAGAAACCTAGAGAATGAGTGTGTTGTGTAGGGTGTCCAGGAATGCGATCAGATGGGCGGTGTTGTAGGGGCCAAGGGTAGCGTGGTGATGGATGACGCCGTGGTGGGTAATCGCTGCACACATTGTGATGTTCCCTCCTCGCTGGCCAGGGACTTGAACAATGGAAACGCTGGCCGATGATATTCCTTCCCCTCTTTCGTCTTTTTGTGAGGTTGAATCCAACCTCATCAATGAAGATGAACTGGTGCTCCACTGCAGCCACCTCCAGCTCAAGGACTCTCGTCCTTCCCGTCCTCGTCCTTCCCGTCCTCGTCCTCCTCCTCTTACTCTCACTCTCACTCCTCTGGCTCTGCCTCTGTTTCCAATGTTGGCATCCATTGTGGCTCGGATCTCATCAGAGATTACGGTCCTTGTCCTCGTCCTTGTCCTCGTCCTTGTCCTCGTCCTTGTCCTTGTCCTCGTCCTCGTCCTCGTCCTCGTCCTCGTCCTCATCCTCCCCGTCCTCTTACTCTCACTCCTCTGGCTCTGCCTCTGTTTCCAATGTTGGCATCCATTGCTCCAAAACAGAAGAGCTCACCTGTTGCCCTTTTATTCTAAAGCTCTGATTGCTAATTGTAAAACTGTGCGAAGGGTGTTTGCCCATGTGATGAGTCAGTGTGCATATTAAATAATATAATTAAATATAATTAAAGGGTTATATATATATATATATATATATATATATATAATATATAAATACCTGGTTAAATGTGATGAGTCAGTGTGCATATTTGAATGGCGGTGTGTTCATATTATGAAAACAAGAGATTTTCTGCATGAAAATTGTGCCAAATGCAAAGACATTTGTGTGTAGTGTTTTTGAAAAAAAAAAGTGTGTTTTTAGAACTGCAATTTGAGTGTAAAGCAGGAATTGTGCTTGTAGTTTAGCAGAATTGGTTCAGGGGGGGGGGGGGGGGGGTTGGTGCACAAGTTACATGTTGTGGTCATTGTGTCTCACAAGTACCAGTATTTGTGTGTAAACAATTGAGGAAAAACTGTAATAAGAAGAAATTAAATTAAATGAAATTAAGAGTCCCCTTGATATCACCATCTACACACAATCTGTAGTCCTGTGGTGGCTCAGTTGGTAGAGCATGGTGTTTGCAATGCCAATGGTTCTGGGTTCGAACGGGAAGAAAAAAAAAATGTATGAAATGTGTGCATTCACTACTGTAAGTCGCTCTGGATAAGAGCATCTGCTAAATGACTAAAATGTAAATGTACACTCATTAAAAATAACACTGCTTTCACCTTCCATTACTTTGACCCTATCAGGTCATGCTAACGGCCTGATATAGGACGACGGGACACCGACCCCACCCGGTCAAACACACAAACACTTCAGAAGTCAATATTTCATAAACCTAAAAAAAAATACATCTCTGCAGATGTCACCACAGCATATATCTTCTGTGATTTTTTGTTTTTGTTTTTACATTCAGTTTATGTGGTAACAGTTTTGCTATGAATTTCCCATCTCCCTCACTTAGCTTTAAGCACCAGCTGTCAAGCAGCTCACAGATTACTGCACCTGTACATAGCCCATCTGTAAACAGCCCATCTACCTACCTCATCCCCATACTGTATTTATTTATTTATTTTGCTCCTTTGCACCCCAGTATCTCTACTTGCACACTCATCTTCTGCACATTCTACCACTCCAGTGTTTAATTGCTATATTGTAATTACTTCGCCACTATGGCCTATTTATTGCAATTGTAAATGAGAACTTGTTCTCAACTAGTCTACCTGGTTAAATAAAGGTGAAATAAACACATGAATGCTAAGAAGTCAACCTTACTGAAGTATAAATCAAACGTTGGCCGATCCTTCTGTGCTTGGATTAAATCTACTACTCACTGGGATCCTCTTAGGACACCCCCCCCCCCCCCCTCCTCGCCCCTTTGACCCATCCTCCTCTACTTTCTTCACTGCCTCAGCATACGACACCTTCTGCACTACTCTGACTCTCTGTGTCACGTCCTGACCCTAGTAAGACGTCATTTTCTATAGTAGAGTAGGTCAGGGTGTTTTTTGGGTTTTTTTTCTTCTATGTTTTCTATTTCTATGTTTTAGTTCTAGTTTTTTCTATTTCTATGTTGGGGTTATTTGGGTTGATCTCCAGTTGGAGGCGGCCTCTGATTGGAGATCGTATTTAAGAAGGTTTTTTTTTCTTCCTGGGTTTTTGTGGGTTGTTGTTTTCTGTTTAGTGTATGTTCACCTGACGGAACTGTTGTCGGTCGTTTTGTTAAAGTTTATTCATAAAAAGTAAATATGAGCACTCTACTCGCTGCACCTTGGTCCCCTTTATACGACCCGCGTTACACTCTGGCCATTTTAACCTGCCTCTTTCACACTGGACACTTCCGATCCCCCAGCATCATCACCCCGTCTACAGTTAATACACACACACACACACACACACACACACACACACACACACACACACACACACACACACACACACACACACACACACACACACACACACACACACACACACACACACTAACACACACCTTTATCCACCTTCCGACCCCCCCCCCTCAACATCATGGGAGACTAGAGCGTGTAAAAGTTGTTTTCTGATTGGTTAGATATTGGAAAATGTCGGTTTCCCCCATCATATTTGTAGCCTGATGATCATTGGCTAAGAAGTGGTGGATTGTGGGTGAATTTCAATCGTTTTTTTTGTTTGTTTGACTCCTCGCGTCGCCTCTCCGCAACCACCCTTTAAAAAAAAAATGATGCTTTCAAGACACCTGGGAACCATCAGGTAAATTACCTTGACAGAGGAATCAAGACACCTGGGAACCATCAGGTAAATTACCTTGACAGGTAAATCAAGACACCTGGGAACCATCAGGTAAATTACCTTGACAGGTAAATCAAGACACCTGGGAACAAACAGGTAAATTACCTTGACAGAGGAATCAAGACACCTGGGAACCAACAGGTAAAACAAGACACCTGGGAACCATCAGGTAAATTACCTTGACAGAGGAATCAAGACACCTGGGAACCATCAGGGAAATTACCTTGACAGAGGAATCAAGACACCTGGGAACCATCAGGTAAATTACCTTGACAGAGGAATCAAGACACCTGGGAACCATCAGGTAAATTACCTTGACAGAGGAATCAAGACACCTGGGAACCATCAGGTAAATTACCTTGACAGAGGAATCAAGACACCTGGGAACCATCAGGTAAATTACCTTCACAGGTAAATCAAGACACCTGGGAACCATCAGGTAAATTACCTTGACAGAGGAATCAAGACAAAAACAAAACAAGGTCGAAACATGACATCAGTGATAATTCACGTCGGAAAGTCGAAGCTCTAGAAAGATCCCAGAGTTTCGGTCATTTGAATTCAGAGTTGGATGACCGTTCAAAAACTAGTCCCCCCCCCCAGACTGAACTCGAGTTATCATGATGATTTACCATGCTCTGGTCCCTTTACCATGCTCTGGTCCCTTTACCATGCTCTGGTCCCTTTACCATGCTCTGGTCCCTTTACCATGCTCTGGTCTCTTTACCATGCTCTGGTCCCTTTACCATGATCTGGTCCCTCATGGTGATTTACCATGCTCTGGTCCCTTTACCATGCTCTGGTCCCTCATGGTGATTTACCATGCTCTGGTCCCTTTACCATGCTCTGGTCCCTTTAACATGCTCTGGTCCCTTTACCATGCTCTGGTCCCTTTCCATGCTCTGGTCCCTTTACCATGCTCTGGTCCCTCATGGTGATTTACCATGCTCTGGTCCCTTTACCATGCTCTGGTCCCATTACCATGCTCTGGTCCCTTTACCATGCTCTGGTCCCTTTACCATGCTCTGGTCCCTTTACCATGCTCTGGTCCCTCATGGTGATTTACCATGCTCTGGTCACTTTACCATGCTCTGGTACCTCATGGTGATTTACCATGCTCTGGTCCCTTTACCATGCTCTGGTCCCTTTACCATGCTCTGGTCCCTTTACCATGCTCTGGTCCCTCATGGTGATTTACCATGCTCTGGTCCCTTTACCATGCTCTGGTACCTCATGGTGATTTACCATGCTCTGGTCCCTTTACCATGCTCTGGTCCCTTTACCATGCTCTGGTCCCTTTACCATGCTCTGGTCCCTTTACCATGCTCTGGTCCCTCATGGTGATTTACCATGCTCTGGTCCCTTTACCATGCTCTGGTCCCTCATGGTGATTTACCATGCTCTGGTCCCTTTACCATGCTCTGGTCCCTTTACCATGCTCTGGTCACTTTACCATGCTCTGGTCCCTCATGGTGATTTACCATGCTCTGGCCACTCATGATGATTTACCATGCTCTGGTCCCTTTACCATGCTCTGGTCCCTTTACCATGCTCTGGTCCCTTTACCATGATCTGGTCCCTTTACCATGCTCTGGTCCCTTTACCAAGCTCTGGCCCCTTTACCATGCTCTGGTCCCTTTACCATGATCTGGTCCCTTTACCATGCTCTGGTCCCTTTACCATGCTCTGGTCCCTTTACCATGCTCTGGTCCCTCATGGTGATTTACCATGCTCTGGTCCCGTTACCATGCTCTGGCCCCTTTATCATGATCTGGTCCCTTTACCATGCTCTGGTCCCTCATGATGATTTACCATGCTCTGGTCCCTCAGGATGATTTACCATGCTCTGGTCCTTCATGATGATTTACCATGCTCTGGTCCCTTTACCATGCTCTGGTCCCTCATGGTGATGTACCATGCTCTGGTCCCATTACCATGCTCTGGTCCCTCATGGTGATTTACCATGCTCTGGTCCCTTTACCATGCTCTGGTCCCTTTCCATGCTCTGGTCCCTTTACCATGCTCTTGTTCCTCATGGTGATTTACCATGCTCTGGTCCCTTTACCATGCTCTGGTCCCTTTACCATGCTCTGGTCCCTTTACCATGCTCTGGTCCCTCATGGTGATTTACCATGTCCTGGTCACTTTACCATGCTCTGGTCCCTTTACCATGCTCTGGTGCCTTTACCATGCTCTGGTCCCTCATGATGATTTACCATGCTCTTGTCCCTTTACCATGCTCTGGTCCCTCATGGTGATTTACCATGCTCTGGTCCCTTTATCATGCTCTGGCCACTCATGGTGATTTACCATGCTCTGGCCCCTTTACCATGCTCTGGTCCCTTTACCATGCTCTGGTCCCTTTACCATGCTCTGGTCCCTTTACCATGCTCTGGTCCCTCATGGTGATTTACCATGCTCTGGTCCCTTTACCATGCTCTGGTCCCTTTACCATGCTCTGGCCCCTCATGGTGATTTACCATGCTCTGGTCCCTTTACCATGCTCTGGTCCCTTTACCATGCTCTGGTCCCTTTACCATGCTCTGGCCCCTTTACCATGCTCTGGTCCCTTTACCATGCTCTGGCCCCTTTACCATGCTCTGGTCCCTTTACCATGCTCTGGTCCCTCATGGTGATTTACCATGCTCTGGCCCCTTTACCATGCTCTGGTCCCTTTACCATGCTCTGGTCCCTTTACCATGCTCTGGTCCCTTTACCATGCTCTGGTCCCTCATGGTGATTTACCATGCTCTGGTCCCTTTACCATGCTCTGGTCCCTCATGGTGATTTACCATGCTCTGGTCCCTTTATCATGCTCTGGCCACTCATGGTGATTTACCATGCTCTGGTCCCTTTACCATGCTCTGGTCCCTTTACCATGCTCTGGTCCCTTTACCATGCTCTGGTCCCTCATGGTGATTTACCATGTCCTGGTCACTTTACCATGCTCTGGTCCCTCTTGGTGAAAGACCATGCTCTGGTCCCTTTACCATGCTCTGGCCCCTCATGGTGATGTACCATGCTCTGGTCCCTTTACCATGCTCTGGTCCCTCATGATGATTTACCATGCTCTGGTCCCTTTACCATGCTCTGGTCCCTTTACCATGCTCTGGTCCCTTTACCATGCTCTGGCCCCTCATGGTGATTTACCATGCTCTGGTCCCTTTACCATGCTCTGGCCCCTCATGGTGATGTACCATGCTCTGGTCCCTTTACCATGCTCTGGTCCCTCATGATGATTTACCATGCTCTGGTCCCTTTACCATGCTCTGGTCCCTTTACCATGCTCTGGCCCCTCATGGTGATGTACCATGCTGTGGTCCCTTTACCATGCTCTGGTCCCTCATGATGATTTACCATGCTCTGGTCCCTTTACCATGCTCTGGTCCCTTTACCATGCTCTGGCCCCTCATGGTGATTTACCATGCTCTGGTCCCTTTACCATGCTCTGGCCCCTCATGGTGATGTACCATGCTCTGGTCCCTTTAACATGCTCTGGTCCCTTTACCATGCTCTGGCCCCTTTACCATGCTCTGGTCCCTTTACCATGCTCTGGTCCCTCATGGTGATTTACCATGCTCTGGTCCCTTTACCATGCTCTGGTCCCTTTACCATGCTCTGGCCCCTTTACCATGCTCTGGTCCCTCAAGGTGATTTACCATGCTCTGGTCCCTTTCCCATGCTCTGGTCCCTTTACCATGCTCTGGTCCCTTTACCATGCTCTGGTCCCTTTACCATGCTCTGGTCCCTTTACCATGCTCTGGTCCCTCATGGTGATTTACCATGCTCTGGTCCCTTTACCATGCTCTGGTCCCTTTACCATGCTCTGGCCCATCATGGTGATTTACCATGCTATGGTCCCTTTAACATGCTCTGGTCCCTTTACCATGCTCTGGTCTCTTTACCATGCTCTGGTCCCTCATGGTGATTTACCATGCTCTTGTCCCTTTACCATGCTCTGGTCCCTTTACCATGCTCTGGTCCCTTTACCATGATCTGGTCCCTTTACCATGCTCTGGTCCCTTTGCCATGCTCTGGTCCCTTTACCATGCTCTGGTCCCTCATGGTGATTTACCATGCTCTGGTCCCTTTACCATGCTCTGGTCCCTCAGGATGATTAACCATGCTCTGGTCCCTTTACCATGCTCTGGTCCCTCATGGTGATTTACCATGCTCTGGTCCCTTTACCATGCTCTGGCCCCTCATGGTGATTTACCATGCTCTGGTCCCTTTACCATGCTCTGGTCCCTCATGGTGATTTACCATGCTCTGGTCCCTTTACCATGCTCTGGTCCCTTTACCATGCTCTGGTCCCTCATGGTGATTTACCATGCTCTGGTCCATTTACCATGCTCTGGTCCCTCATGATGATTTACCATGCTCTGGTCCCTTTACCATGCTCTGGTCCCTTTACCATGCTCTGGTCCCTTTATCATGCTCTGGTCCCTTTACCATGCTCTGGCCCCTTTACCATGCTCTGGTCCCTCATGGTGATTTACCATGCTCTGGCCCCTCATGGTGATGTACCATGCTCTGGTCCCTTTACCATGCTCTGGTCCCTTTACCATGCTCTGGTCCCTCATGGTGATTTACCATGCTCTGGTCCCTCATGGTGATTTACCATGCTCTGGTCCCTTTACCATGCTCTGGTCCCTTTACCATGCTCTGGTCCCTCATGGTGATTTACCATGCTCTGGCCCCTTTACCATGCTCTGGTCCCTCATGGTGATTTACCAAGCTCTGGTCCCTTTCCCATGCTCTGGTCCCTTTAACATGCTCTGGTCCCTTTACCATGCTCTGGCCCCTTTACCATGCTCTGGTCCCTTTACCATGCTCTGGTCCCTCATGGTGATTTACCATGCTCTGGTCCCTTTACCATGCTCTGGTCCCTTTAACATGCTCTGGTCCCTTTACCATGCTCTGGTCCCTTTAACATGCTCTGGTCCCTTTACCATGCTCTGGTCCCTTTACCATGCTCTGGCCCCTTTACCATGCTCTGGTCCCTCATGGTGATTTACCATGCTCTGGTCCCTCAAGGTGATTTACCATGCTCTGGTCCCTTTCCCATGCTCTGGTCCCTTTAACATGCTCTGGTCCCTTTACCATGCTCTGGTCCCTTTACCATGCTCTGGCCCCTTTACCATGCTCTGGTCCCTTTACCATGCTCTGGTCCCTTTACCATGCTCTGGTCCCTTTACCATGCTCTGTTCCCTCATGATGATTTACCATGCTCTGGTCCCTTTACCATGCTCTGGTCCCTCATGGTGATTTACCATGCTCTGGTCCCTTTACCATGCTCTGGTCCCTTTAACATGCTCTGGTCCCTTTACCATGCTCTGGTCCCTTTACCATGCTCTGGTCCCTTTACCATGCTCTGGCCCCTTTACCATGCTCTGGTCCCTCATGGTGATTTACCATGCTCTGGTCCCTTTACCATGCTCTGGTCCCTTTAACATGCTCTGGTCCCTTTACCATGCTCTGGTCCCTTTACCATGCTCTGGCCAGTTTACCATGCTCTGGTCCCTTTACCATGCTCTGGTCCCTTTACCATGCTCTGGTCCCTTTACCATGCTCTGGTCCCTTTACCATGCTCTGGCCCCTTTACCATGCTCTGGTCCCTCATGGTGATTTACCATGCTCTGGTCCCTCAAGGTGATTTACCATGCTCTGGTCCCTCATGGTGATTTACCATGCTCTGGTCCCTTTACCATGCTCTGGTCCCTTTACCATGCTCTGGCCCCTTTACCATGCTCTGGTCCCTTTACCATGCTCTGGTCCCTTTACCATGCTCTGGTCCCTTTACCATGCTCTGGTCCCTCATGATGATTTACCATGCTCTGGTCCCTTTACCATGCTCTGGTCCCTCATGGTGATTTACCATGCTCTGGTCCCTTTACCATGCTCTGGTCCCTTTAACATGCTCTGGTCCCTTTACCATGCTCTGGTCCCTTTACCATGCTCTGGCCCCTTTACCATGCTCTGGTCCCTCATGGTGATTTACCATGCTCTGGTCCCTTTACCATGCTCTGGTCCCTTTAACATGCTCTGGTCCCTTTACCATGCTCTGGTCCCTTTACCATGCTCTGGCCAGTTTACCATGCTCTGGTCCCTTTACCATGCTCTGGTCCCTTTACCATGCTCTGGTCCCTTTACCATGCTCTGGTCCCTCATGGTGATTTACCATGCTCTGGTCCCTCATGGTGATTTACCATGCTCTGGTCCCTTTACCATGCTCTGGTCCCTTTACCATGCTCTGGTCCCTCATGGTGATTTACCATGCTCTGGCCCCTTTACCATGCTCTGGTCCCTCATGGTGATTTACCATGCTCTGGTCGCTTTCCCATGCTCTGGTCCCTTTAACATGCTCTGGTCCCTTTACCATGCTCTGGCCCCTTTACCATGCTCTGGTCCCTTTACCATGCTCTGGTCCCTCATGGTGATTTACCATGCTCTGGTTCCTTTACCATGCTCTGGTCCCTTTAACATGCTCTGGTCCCTTTACGATGCTCTGGTCCCTTTACCATGCTCTGGTCCCTTTCCCATGCTCTGGTCCTTTTACCATGCTCTGGTCCCTTTACCATGCTCTGGTCCCTTTACCATGCTCTGGTCCCTTTACCATGCTCTGGCCCCTTTACCATGCTCTGGTCCCTCATGGTGATTTACCATGCTCTGGTCCCTTTCCCATGCTCTGGTCCCTTTAACATGCTCTGGTCCCTTTACCATGCTCTGGTCCCTTTACAATGCTCTGGCCCCTTTACCATGCTCTGGTCCCTTTACCATGCTCTGGTCCCTTTACCATGCTCTGGTCCCTCATGGTGATTTACCATGCTCTGGTCCCTTTACCATGCTCTGGTCCCTTTACCATGCTCTGGTCCCTTTACCATGCTCTGGTCCCTCATGGTGATTTACCATGCTCTGGTCCCTTTACCATGCTCTGGTCCCTTTACCATGCTCTGGTCCCTCATGGTGATTTACCATGCTCTGGCCCCGTTGCTCTATCTGACCTACAGTCATACGAACTCAGAGTATGCTCTGGTCCCTCATGATGGTTTCAGTATTGTGGCCACCACCCATATCAAAGTTTCTCTATTCACCCCTTCATATCAAACAGTTATCATGATTCCTGTATTTTATCCATTTTACATTTACTGTCACGCTTGTCGTCGGTTAAAGAGGACCAAAACGCAGCAGGTATGTGAATGCTCATCTCATCGTTTTAATGAATACAAAATGAACACCAAAATAACAAACAGAAATAACGATCGACTGACAGTCTGCAAGGCACAAGGCTAACACAGAACAATCACCCACAAATAACAAACACACCCTAATATATGGGACTCTCAATCAAAGGCAGATAGACAACACCTGCCTTCAACTGAGAGTCCCAACCCCAATTAACCAAACATAGAAACAGACATACTAGACTAAACATAGACATAGACTAAACCTGAAAACCAAACAGTGCCCAAAAACCCCGGAATACTTAAACCAAATGCCCCTTCAACAAAACACACCACCCCGAACCACATAAAACGAATACCCTCTGCCACGTCCTGACCAAACTACAATACCAATTAACCTTATACTGGCCAGGACGTGACATTTACATTTTAGTCATTTAGCAGACGCTCTTATCCAGAGCGACTTACAGTAGTGAATGCATACATTTCATTTCATGCATTTTTTAAAAACATTTTTTATTTATTTTTTGTACTGGCCCCCCGTGGGAATCGAACCCACACCCTGGCGTTGCACACACCATGCTCCACAAACAGAGCCACAGGGAAGACTCACCCCTTCATATCAAACAGTAAAGATGATTCCTGTAGTTCACCCCTTCATATCAAACAGTAAAGATGATTCCTGTAGTTCACCCCTTCATATCAAACAGTAAATATGATTCCTATAGTTCACCCCTTCATATAAAACAGTAAAGATGATTCCTATAGTTCACCCCTTCATATCAAACAGTAAAGATGATTCCTATTGTCACGTCTTGACCCTAGTAAGATGTTATTTTCTATGGTAGAGTAGGTCAGGGCGTGACAGGAGGGTGTTTTTTCTATGTTTTCTATTTCTATGTTCATGTTCTAGTCTTGTATTTCTATGTTGGAGTTTTTGTTTTGGGATGATCTCCAATTAGGGGCAGCTGGTCCTCGTTGTCTCTAATTGGAGATCATATTTAAGTAGTTTTTTTTTCTACCTGGGTTTGTGGGAGATTGTTTTTGAGTACATGTTATCTCTGCGTCACGGTTTGTTGTTTTTGTTCGTTCAGTTAATTGTTTATGTATCGCATTGTTTCACAGTGTAAATAAAATGTGGAATGACACACACGCTGCACTTTGGTCCGCTTCTTCCTTACGACAACCGTGACACCTGTATTTCACCCCTTCATATCAAACGGTAAAGATAATTCCTGTATTTAATCCTTGACTTGACTGCTGTCTTCTACAGGGATTTAGTGGTGAGATTGTCCCCTTTCACAATACAGTTATTTAGCACAAGTTTTTTTTAAATTTTTATCCTGAAAGATGTACAGCATTAGTATTCAAGTGTATTCATTAACAAGACTACATAACATCCATAATACAAACATGGTCCAGTAAACGGTCTGACAAAAGTTGAAAAAAATAATAATAACATTGTACATTACCGTACTGAAAACGGATTCCAGAGTCTTAACTAATCAGTTTGGCAATCAAGCTGGTGGTCAAATCACTGACACGTTATATATATGTATATATATACAGTGGGGAGATTAAAGTATTTCATACACTGCCGATTTTGCAGGTTTTCCTACTTACAAAGCATGTAGAGGTCTGTAATTTTTAATCACAGGTACACTTCAACTGTGAGAGACAGAATCTAAAACAAAAATCCAGAAAATCACATTGTATGATTTTTACGTAATCAATTTGCATTTGGTGATTATATATATATATATATATATATATATTGATAATATATCAATATATATATTATCAACTCTAACCCTAGTTAAATAAAGGTTAAATAAAAATATAAATACAAATGAGATCCTGAGCCGACTGTTTTTTTTCTGTTCAACCTGATAATTAATTGCCACCCGCTTTGTTGTTGTGACGGGTCTAAATCGGTCCCTGACTGAAATGTAAACAAGTAGTGGGACTGGCTTTGCAGGTCCAGGGTTTAGTTCATGGGCCTCCTGTATCCCTGCTAAGATTTCTCTTTCTACCTTCCTGTTTTACTATAACGATTCATAATGCCCCCAGTGTCTGTTTCTAACTTCCTGTTTTACTATAACGATTCATAATGTATTAAGGGCTGTATTAAGGGCTGTATTAAGGGCTGTATTAAGGGCTGTACTAAGGGCTGTACTAAGGGCTGTATTAAGGGCTGTATTAAGGGCTGTATTAAGGGCTGTATTAAGGGCTGTCTCCATCTCTACATTCCCCGCTGCCCCTACTGTCTGTCTGTCTCCATCTCTACATTCCCCGCTGCCCCTACTGCCTGTCTGTCTCCATCTCTACATTCCCCGCTGCCCCTACTGTCTGTCTGTCTCCATCTCTACATTCCCCGCTGCCCCTACTGCCTGTCTGTCTCCATCTCTACATTCCCCACTGCCCCTACTGCCTGTCTGTCTCCATCTCTACATTCCCCACTGCCCCTACTGTCTGTCTGTCTCCATCTCTACATTCCCCGCTGCCCCTACTGTCTGTCTGTCTCCATCTCTACATTCCCCGCTGCCCCTACTGTCTGTCTGTCTCCATCTCTACATTCCTCGCTGCCCCTATTGTCTGTCTGTCTCCATCTCTACATTCCCCGCTGCCCCTACTGTCTGTCTGTCTCCATCTCTACATTCCCGCTGCCCCTACTGTCTGTCTGTCTCCATCTCTACATTCCCCACTGCCCCTACTGTCTGTCTGTCTCCATCTCTACATTCCCCGCTGCCCCTACTGTCTGTCTGTCTCCATCTCTACATTCCCCTCTGCCCCTACTGTCTGTCTCCATCTCTACATTCCCCGCTGCCCCTACTGTCTGTCTGTCTCCATCTCTACATTCCCCACTGCCCCTACTGTCTGTCTGTCTCCATCTCTACATTCCCCGCTGCCCCTACTGTCTGTCTGTCTCCATCTCTACATTCCCCGCTGCCCCTACTGTCTGTCTCCATCTCTACATTCCTCGCTGCCCCTACTGTCTGTCTGTCTCCATCTCTACATTCCCCGCTGCCCTGACTGTCTGTCTGTCTCCATCTCTACATTCCCCGCTGCCCCTACTGTCTGTCTCCATCTCTACATTCCCCACTGCCTCTACTGTCTGTCTCCATCTCTACATTCCCCACTGCCCCTACTGTCTGTCTGTCTCCATCTCTACATTCCCCGCTGCCCCTACTGTCTGTCTGTCTCCGTCTCTACATTCCCCGCTGCCCCTACTGTCTGTCTCCATCTCTACATTCCCCGCTGCCCCTACTGTCTCTGATCCAGGACCCAGTAAGGGTTGCATCTCCATCATTTCAACTCTGTCTCTCCCAGACTCATCTGTTGAAATAAAATACAGAAATGAGGATTCAGAAGGAAGCAACAACATTCACACATTAATAACCTGACCGGTAATTTCACATTAGACTCATAAGGCATGAGGTCTTCTCTCCCCGAGGACAACAACATTAATAACCTGACCGGTATTTACACATTAGACTCATAAAGCCTGAGGTCTTCTCTCCCCTGAGGACAACAACATTCACACATTAATAACCTGACCAGTAATTGCACATTAGACTCATAAAGCCTGTGGTCTTCTCTCCCCAAGGACAACAACATTAATAACCTGAACGGTATTTACACATTAGACTCATAAAGCCTGTGGTCTTCTCTCCCCTGAGGACAACAACATTAATAACCTGACCGGTATTTACACATTAGACTCATAAAGCCTGAGGTCTTCTCTCCCCTGAGGACAACAACATTAATAACCTGACCGGTAATTACATATTAGACTCATAAAGCCTGAGGTCTTCTCTCCCCTGAGGACAACAACATTAATAACCTGACCGGTAACTACACATTAGACTCATAAAGCCTGAGGTCTTCTCTCCCCTGAGGACAACAACATTAATAACCTGAATGGTATTTACACATTAGACTCATAAAGCCTGTGGTCTTCTCTCCCCTGAGGACAACAACATTAATAACCTGACCGGTAATTACACATTAATAACCTGACTGGTAATTACACATTAGACTCATAAAGCCTGAGGTCTTCTCTCCCCTGAGGACAACAACATTAATAACCTGACCAGTAACTGCACATTAGACTCATAAAGCCTGTGGTCTTCTCTCCCGCGAGGACAACAACATTAATAACCTGACCGGTAGTTACACATTAGACTCATAAAGCCTGTGGTCTTCTCTCCCCTGAGGACAACAACATTAATAACCTGACCAGTAGCTACACATTAGACTCATAAAGCCTGTGATTACTTTGGGAGATATTCCTCTGCGTTCTGTGTTGACAAGCGATCCCGGAGAGGACTTCTTCTTCAGCTTTCCCTGAGGACAACAACAGATCGTCATTTAAAACATACAGTTGAAGTCGGAAGTTTACATACACCTTAGCAAAATACATTTAAACTCAGTTTTTCACAAATTCCTGACATGTAATCCCAGTAAAAATTCCCTTTCTTAGATCGGTTAGGATCACCACTTTATTTTAAGAATATGAAATGTCAGAATAATAGTAGAGAGAATTTATTTCAGATGTTATTTCTTTCATCACATTCCCAGTGGGTCAGAAGTTTACATACACTCAATTAGTATTTGGTAGCATTGCCTTTAAATTGTTTAACTTGGGTCAAATGTTTCAGCTAGCCTTCCACAAGCTTCCCACAATAAGTAGGGTGAATTTTGACCCATTCCTCCTGACAGAGCTGGTGTAACTGAGTCAGGTTTGTAGGCCTCCTTGCTCGCACACACTTTTTCAGGTCTGCCCACAAATGTTCTATAGGGTTGAGGTCAGGGCTTTGTGATGGCCACTCCAATACCTTGACTTTGTTGTCCATAAGCCATTTTGACACAACTTTGGAAGTATGCTTGGGGTCATTGTCCATTTGGAAGACCCATTTGAGTCCAAGCTTTAACTTCCTGACTGATGTCTTGATGTTGCTTCAATATATCCACATCATTTCCCTTACTCATGATGCCATCTATTTTGTGAAGTGCACCAGTCCCTCCTGCAGCAAACCACGCCCACAACATGATGCTGCCACCCCCGTGCTTCACGGTTGGGATGGTATTCTTCGGTTTGTAAGCATCCCCCTTTATCCTCCAAACATAACGATGGTCATTATGGCCAAACAGTTCTATTTTTGTTTCATCAGACCAGAGGACATTTCTCCAAATACACTGCTCAAAAAAATAAAGGGAACACTTAAACAACACAGTGTAACTCCAAGTCAATCACACTTCTGTGAAATCAAACTGTCCACTTAGGAAGCAACACTGATTGACAATAAATTTCACATGCTGTTGTGCAAATGGAATAGACAACAGGTGGAAATTATAGGCAATTAGCAAGACACCCCCAATAAAGGAGTGGTTCTGCAGGTGGGGACCACAGACCACTTCTCAGTTCCTATGCTTCCTGGCTGATGTTTTGGTCACTTTTGAATGCTGGCGGTGCTTTCACTCTAGTGGTAGCATGAGACGGAGTCTACAACCCACACAAGTGGCTCAGGTAGTGCAGCTCATCCAGGATGGCACATCAATGCGAGCTGTGGCAAGAAGGTTTGCTGTGTCTGTCAGTGTAGTGTCCAGAGCATGGAGGCGCTACCAGGAGACAGACCAGTACATCAGGAGACGTGGAGGAGGCCGTAGGAGGGCAACAACCCAGCAGCAGGACCGCTACCTCCGCCTTTGTGCAAGGAGGAGCAGGAGAAGCACTGCCAGAGCCCTGCAAAATGACCTCCAGCAGGCCACAAATGTGCATGTGTCTGCTCAAACGGTCAGAAACAGACTCCATGAGGGTGGTATGAGGGCCCGATGTCCACAGGTGGGTGTTGTGCTTACAGCCCAACACCGTGCAGGACGTTTGGCATTTGCCAGAGAACACCAAGATTGGCAAATTCGCCACTGGCACCCTGTGCTCTTCACAGATGAAAGCAGGTTCACACTGAGCACATGTGACAGACGTGACAGAGTCTGGAGATGCCGTGGAGAACGTTCTGCTGCCTGCAACATCCTCCAGCATGACCGGTTTGGCGGTGGGTCAGTCATGGTGTGGGGTGGCATTTCTTTGGGGGGCCGCACAGCCCTCCATGTGCTCGCCAGAGGTAGCCTGACTGCCATTAGGTGCCGAGATGAGATCCTCAGACCCCTTATGAGACCATATGCTGGTGCGGTTGGCCCTGGGTTCCTCCTAATGCAAGACAATGCTAGACCTCATGTGGCTGGAGTGTGTCAGCAGTTCCTGCAAGAGGAAGGCATTGATGCTATGGACTGGCCCGCCCGTTCCTCAGACCTGAATCCAATTGAGCACATCTGGGACATCATGTCTCGCTCCATCCACCAACGCCACGTTGCACCACAGACTGTCCAGGAGTTGGCGGATGCTTTAGTCCAGGTCTGGGAGGAGATCCCTCAGGAGACCATCCGTCACCTCATCAGGAGCATGCCCCGGTGTTGTAGGGAGGTCATTCAGGCACGTGCAGGCCACACACACTACTGAGCCTCATTTTGACTTGTTTTAAGGACATTACATCAAAGTTGGATCAGCCTGTAGTGTGGTTTTCCACTTTAATTTTGAGTGTGACTCCAAATCCAGACCTCCATGGGTTGATAAATTGGATTTCCATTGATTATTTTTGTGTGATTTTGTTGTCAGCACATTCAACTATGTAAAGAAAAAATTATTTAATAAGATTATTTCTTTCATTCAGATCTAGGACGTGTTGTTTAAGTGTTCCCTTTATTTTTTGGAGCAGTATAGTATGATCTTTGTCCCCATGTGCAGTTGGAATCCGTAGTCTGTATTTTTTATGCTGGATTTGGAGCAGTGGCTTCTTCCTTGCTGAGCGGCCTTTCAGGTTATATCGATATAGGACTCGTTTTACTGTGGATATAGATACTTTTGTCCTAGTTTCCTCCAGCATCTTCACAAGGTCCTTTGCTGCTGTTCTGGGATTGATTTGCACTTTTCGCACCAAAGTACGTTCATCTCTAGGAGACAGAATGTGTCTCCTTCCTGAGCGGTATGACGGCTGCGTGGTCCCATGGTGTTTATACTTGCGTACTATTGTTTGTACAGATGAACGTGGTACCTTCAGGCATTTGGAAATTGCTCCCAAGGATGAACCAGACTTGTGGAGGTCTACAATTTGTTTTCTGAGATCTTGGCTGATTTATTTTGATTTTCCCATGATGTCAAGCAAAGAGGCACTGAGTTTGAAGGTAGGCCTTGAAATACATCCACAGGTACACCTCCAATTGACTCAAATGATGTCAATTGGCCTATCAGAAGCTTCTAAAGACATGACATCATTTTCGGGAATTTTCCAAGCTGTTTAAAGGCACAGTCAACTTAGTGTATGCAAATTTCTGTGTGTACGCAAACACACACACACACACACCAATTACCCAGCTGTTTAGTATGTTTTTGAATGCTTCCATCTTTAAACAGGAAAACCCAAATTAATATATAATCATTGAAATCATTCTGTGTGGCAAACAACATATTTCTATAGGTGGGTGGGACATCAATGGGTAATATTTTCCTGTCTTGGAGAGTTTGTGACATGTGACTGTATGTTACAGGAATGTGGGACGGAGAGACAGACAGACAGAGACAGGCAGACAGAGACAGGCAGACAGAAAAGCAAACAGAAAGGCATTTTACATTGTAGTAATTTAGCAGAACGATTTACAGCAGTGAGTGAATAGATTTTAATACATTTTTTGTGCTGGTCCCCCGGGGGAATGGAACCCACAACCCAGGCTATGCTCTACCAACTGAGCTACGCAGACAGACAGATAGACAGATAGATAGATAGATAGATAGATAGATAGATAGATAGATAGGATTGATAGATGATAGATAGATAGATAGATAGATAGATAGATAGATAGATAGATAGATAGATAGATAGATAGATAGATAGATAGATAGATAGATAGATAGATAGATAGATAGATAGATAGATAGATAGATAGATAGATAGATAGATAGATAGATAGATAGATAGATAGATAGATAGATAGATAGATAGATAGATAGATAGATAGATTCTTACCAGGGTGATCAACCACATCTGTATTTGGATATATACCTAAAAGACCAGAGTCAGTTAGAAAATACCAAGATCTCCAACTAAATCTGTTTCCTCTCTAAATTAATAAAACCTTGGATTGACACATTGAATAACGATCACATTGAAAAATTGTCTATGAATTTATCTCACATCGGCTCAAACCTGTTTTTTTTAGCTGCTCAACCAGTAAAGACAGTAGTTCGTAAAAACGTTGAATTGAATTTGAAAACTATGACAACATAAAAAACAATATTTTTTTCTCCCCCCAGTGATGTGTATTCCAGCAGAGGTAGAGCGATGCTTACCCAGTTCTTCACCCAGTAGGTTTATGACTCGATCAGGTTCTGCTTTCAGCATGTCGAGGACTAAATCAGGCTCTTCTTTCATTAGACTCTTGTAAAAAGCTGATTTCACCTCTTCGCCGCCTGAATCTACGACCGCGAATAGAAGATTCATCTTCTCCACGTTGGTTTCAGCGGCCGAGATGTTACGATAACGCTGTTCTTGGATCATGGACTTCAGGGCATCTGCTATGGGCATCACCTTGGTGACATTGTCAACGAGCTTCGGCCTACGAGCATCCAAAAACCCGACAACTGGTTAGAAAAGAGAAAAAATATATTAAATTTAGACCGAAACATTCACAAGGAGAATATCTCTGATTATGTCTCTGTATTATCAGATTTTTTTTTTAAATAAATAAAGAACTCATATTTCTACACTCCTTTTCCCCAAGTCCAAATGTTGGTACATAATTTTACTGTAATAAATGTGTTCATATTATATGAGAGGTTATAGACCTACAGTTCATATTATATGAGAGGTTATAGACCTACAGTTCATATTATATGAGAGGTTATAGACATACAGTCAGTAGTTCAACGAGTTCATCTGACTCTGGGTAAGTAGATGAAAGGGTCTCATTACCTAAACCCATAGTATCCCTTTAAGGTATTGCTTCTCTTTATTTAAAACCACACTATCCCTTTAAAAAGGTATTGTTTCTCTTTATTTAACCCAAAGTATCCCTTTAAGGTATTGTTTCTCTTTATTTAACCCAAAGTATCCCTTTAAGGTATTGTTTCTCTTTATTTAAAACCATACTATCCCTTTAAGGTATTGTTTCTCTTTATTTAACCCAAAGTATCCCTTTAAGGTATTGTTTCTCTTTATTTAAAACCATACTATCCCTTTAAGGTATTGTTTCTCTTTATTTAACCCAAAGTATCCCTTTAAGGTATTGTTTCTCTTTATTTAACCCAAAGTATCCCTTTAAGGTATTGTTTCTCTTTATTTCAACCAAAATATCCCTTTAAAGTATTGTTTCTCTCTATTCAACTCAAAGTATCCCTTTAAGACCCCCTCAGAGACTTACCCTTCTTCTCTACATGCTGTCTAATGTTCTCCTCTGTAGACAGAGAGACAACAAGTAAATATAAGTGTTAGAATCATGAACTCTACACACACACACACACACACACACACACACACACACACACACACACACACACACACACACACACACACACACACACACACACACACACAGGGAAACACAGATGTCCAAAATGAACGAATGGCGGGAAACAACGCAATTGTGCATTAGATGACTTGACGTAGTCACAGTGTGGATGAGCCTAGTAGGCTATTTGTTGCTAACCTACATTTTTACGAAACAGTATGTTATAAATCAGGGATTTGGATTCGCAGACCCACAAGCCACTGCTGCCCTTCATGTTGAATTCCTTTTTTTTTTGGGGGGGGGGGCCCACACCTTAATTAAAGTTGCCCATCCCTGTCCTTAATAGCATGAAGTATGATTAGTACACAGTATGTCCTCAATAGTATTTATAATGATGAGTACACAGTATGTCCTCAATAGTATTTATAATGATGAGTACACAGTATGTCCTCAATAGTATTTATTATGATGAGTACACAGTATGTCCTCAATAGTATTTATTATGGTGAGTACACAGTATGTAGTATGATGAGTACACAGTATGACCTCAATAGTATTTATTATGATTAGTACACAGTATATCCTCAATAGTGTGTAGTATGATGAGTACACAGTATGTCCTCAATAGTATTTATTATGATTAGTACACAGTATGTCCTCAATAGTATTTATTATGATTAGTACACAGTATGTCCTCAATAGTATGTAGTATGATAAGTACACAGTATGTCCTCAATAGTATTTATTATGAATAGTACACAGTATGTCCTCAGTAGTATGTAGTATGATGAGTACACTCTATGTATTATGAGGAGTATACAGTATGTACTCAATAGTATGTATTATGAGGAGTACACAGTATGTCCTCAATAGTATTTATTATGAGGAGTACACAGTATGTCCTCAATAGTATTTAGTATGATTAGTACACAGTATGTCCTCAATAGTATGTATTATGATGAGTACACAGTATGTCCTCAATAGTATGTAGTATGATAAGTACACAGTATGTACTCAATAGTATCTATTATGATTAGTACACAGTATGTAGTATGAGGAGTACACAGTATATCCTCAATAGTATGTAGAAAATGTAGACTACATTTGAAATAGTATTTAATCCCAGGTCTGACTCACACATAGCCCACTTACCTTCATCCAGCTTAGTCTGAAGATCTCGATTTTTTTTTGCTGTAATCACAAAGAAAACAGAAATTAATAAGCCATAAGATCCTGTATTGACACTCATAAAAACACTAAACTAAGCATGAGAGCACAAGCTGTTCTGGACGACTGTGCGATCACGCTCTCCGTAACCGATGTGAGTAAGACCTTTAAACAGGTTAACATTCGCAAGGTCGCGGGGCCAGATGTCAGGGCTTTGTGATGGCCACTCCAATACCTTGACTTTGTTGTCCTTAAGCCATTTTGCAACAACTTTGGAAGTATGCTTAGGGTCATTGTCCGTTTGGAAGACCCATTTGCGACCAAGCTTTAACTTCCTGATTGATGTCTTGAGATGTTGCTTCAATATATCCACATGATTTTCCTGCCTCATGTTGCCATCTATTTTGTGAAGTGCACCAGTCCCTCCTGCAGCAAAGCACCCCCACAACATGATGCTGCCACCCCCGTGCTTCACGGTTGGGATGGTGTTCTTCAGCTTGCAAGCCTCCCCCTTTTTCCTCCAAACATAACGATGGTCATTATGGCCAAACAGTTCTGTTTTTGTTTCATCAGACCAGGACACATTTCTCCAAAAAGTATGATCTTTGTCCCCATGTGCAGTTGCAAACCGTAGTCTGGCTTTTTTATGGCCGTTTTGGAGCAGTGGCTTCTTCCTTGCTGAGCGGCCTTTCAGGTTATGTCGATATAGGACTTGTTTTACTGTGGATATAGATACTTTGTCCTAGTTTCCTCCAGCATCTTCACAAGGTTCTTTGCTGTTGTTCTGGGATTGATTTTCACCTTTCACACCAAAGTACGTTCATCTCTAGGAGACTGAATGCATCTCCTTCCTGAGCGGTATGACGGCTGTGTGATCCCATTGTCACGTCCTGACCAGCAGAGGGAGCAATTGTATTCGTTTTGGTCAGGACGTGGCAGGGTTTTTGTGTGTGTTAAGTGTTGTGTTGGTGATTGGACTCCCAATTGAAGGCAGGTGTGTTGAGTTACCTTTGATTGGGAGTCCTATATAGTAGTGTGTGTTTTTCTTTGGGGTTGTGGGTAATTGTTTCTTGTTTAGTGTGGTTGCACCTGACAGGACTGTTGGCTGTCAGTTTCCTTGTTTTTGTAATTGTATAGTGTTCTTTCTAATTAAATTGAAGGATGAATACTAATTCTGCTGCATTTTGGTCCATTTCTGAAGACAGCTGTGACACCCATGGTGTTTATACTTGCGTACTATTGTTTGTACAGATTAACGTGGTACCTTCAGGCGTTTGGAAATTGCTCACAAGGATGAACCAGACTTGTGGAGGTCTACAATTTTTTTTCTGAAGTCTTGGCTGATTTCTTTCGATTTTCCCATGATGTCAAGCAAAGAGGCACTGAGTTTGAAGGTAGGCCTTGAAATACATCCACAGGTACACCTCCAATTTACTCAAATTATGTCAATTAGCCTATCAGAAGCTTCTAAAGCCGTGACATCATTTTCTGGAATTATCCAAGCTGTTTAAAGGCACAGTCAACTTAGTGTACGTAAACTTCTGACCCACTGGAATTGTGATACAGTGAATTATAAGTTAAATAATCTGTCTGTAAACAATTGTTGGAATAATTACTTGTGTCGTGCACAAAATAGATGTCCTAACCCGACTTGCCAAAACTATAGTTTGTTAACAAGAAATGTGTGGAGTGGTTGAAAAACGAGTTTTAATGACTCCAACCTAAGTGTATGTAAACTTCCCACTTCAACTGCAAGCTATTGCCCCGACTGTTGATCTGGCTGTGTGAAAACTAAAGTCAGATTTTTATAGTTATGCAGGAATCCCTTGCTGATTTAAAACTTGTGCTTTAATACAGACAAAACTAAATACATGTTATTTTTAAACTCTTGTAAGAATCTTTCACTCATTAGATGTGATCTCCAATCGAATCCTGCATATGAATACTAAAGCATATTGATGATCTGGTTAAGAAGCTACGATTTAAAGTTGTCTTTTTTCTACAGAAACAAGATGGTGCCTTTTTCTAAGCAATTAGCGATTATTCAGTCCACCTTTATATCTCATGTTGATTATGGTGATATTATTTATCAAAGTGCAGCTGCTACTACTCTTAAGCCTTTGGATGCCATCTACCATAGTGCCCTTTGTTTTGTTACAGACAACAGTTTTGATATTCATCACTGCATCCTGTATGAAAAGGTTTTTCTGGACTTCACTAAAGACCCATTGATCTCTACATTACTCCCTCTTTGGTTACAAGGTCCTAGTTCATCAACTTCTGTCTTATCTAACTTTTGTTGTTGAAGTATAGACCCCTGAGTTGCCTAACCCGTTCACAGGATTGGTTAACTCTTCAGGTTCCTAACCCGTTCACAGGATTGGTTAACTCTTCAGGTTCCTAACCCCGTTCAGAGGATTGGTTAACTTCTTGAGGTTCCTAACCCATTCACAGGATTGGTTAACTTCTTGAGGTTCCTAACCCGTTCACAGGATTGGTTATCTCTTGAGGTTCCTAACCCGTTCACAGGATTGGTTATCTCTTGAGGTTCCTAACCCGTTCACAGGATTGGTTAACTATTGAGGTTCCTAACCGTTCACAGGATGGGTTAACTCTTGGGGTTCCTAGGTTCTCCACCGACCTAAGTATATCTGCTTTTTAGTTTTAATGCACCGTATTCCTGGAACAAAGTAAAAAAATTTTTTTTTTATCTAATATTTAACTCTGCATTGTTTACGAAGCATGTGACAAATAAAATGTTATTTGAAACAGTAGGCCAGTAACCTAAAACTTAAAATGACAGATAAATAGTTACAAATCAATCATTAAAAAGGCAGGATAAAGGAAACAAGGAAGTAAAATCGTTCAAAAACCAAGAAAATTTTCATAACAATCACAGAGTTCAAGATAAAAAACCTACCTTCTTTCTTGAGTTTATTACGTTGTTTTCTGCAAAAGTAGAGCAGAACAGCAAAAGCTGCAAAGGCCACTACAGCTCCTGCTACTATACCCACAATCCACCACACGCTAGGAAACATATCGTCTGAAACAGAGAAGCCAGGTAGAACCATTATAATACATTATAACACCTATATATCTACTGCATGACAGGCAGAACCATTACAACACCTATATATCTACTGTATGACAGGTAGAACCATTATAACACCTATATATCTACTGTATGACAGGTAGAATCATTATAAAACCTATATATCTACTGTATGCCAGGTAGAACCATTATTATACATTATAACACCTATATATCTACTGTATGACAGGTAGAACCATAACAACACCTATATATCTATTGTATGACAGGCAGAACCATTATAACACATTATAAAACATATATATCTACTGTATGTCAGGTAGAACATTATAACACCTATATATCTACCGTATGACAGGCAGAACCATTATAACACATTATAACACCTATATATCTAATGTATGACAGGCAGAACCATTATAACACATTATAACACCTATATATCTACTGTATGTCAGGTAGAACCATTATAACACCTATATATCTACTTTATGACAGGTCGAACCATTACAACACCAATATATCTACTGTATGACAGGTAGAACCATTATAACACATTATAACACCTATATATCTACTGTATGACAGGTAGAACCATTATAACACCTATATATCTACTGTATGCCAGGTAGAACCATTATAACACATTATAACACCTATATATCTACTGTATGACAGGTAGAACCATTATAGTACATTATAACACCTATATATCTACTGTATGACAGGTAGAACCATTATAACACATGACAACACCTATATATCTACTGTATGTCAGGTAGAACCATTATAACACCTATATATCTACTGTATGACAGGTAAAACCATTATAACACATTATAACACCTATATATCTACTGTATGACAGGTAGAACCATTATAACACATTATAACACCTATATATCTACTGTATGTCAGGTAGAACCATTATAACACCTATATATCTACTGTATGACAGGTAGAACCATTATAATACATTACAACACCTATATATCTACTGTATGTCAGGTAGAACCATTATAATACATTATAACACCTATATATCTACTGTATGACAGGTAGAACCATTATAACACATGACAACACCGATATATCTACTGTATGTCAGGTAGAACCATTATAACACCTATATATCTACTGTATGACAGGTAAAACCATTATAACACATTATAACACCTATATATCTACTGTATGACAGGTAGAACCATTATAACACATTATAACACCTATATATCTACTGTATGTCAGGTAGAACCATTATAACACCTATATATCTACTGTATGACAGGTAGAACCATTATAATACATTACAACACCTATATATCTACTGTATGTCAGGTAGAACCATTATAACACCTATACATCTACTGTATGACAGGTAAAACCATTATAATACATTACAACACCTATATATCTACTGTATGTCAGGTAGAACCATTATAACACCTATATATCTACTTTATGACACGTCGAACCATTACAACACCAATATATCTACTGTATGACAGGTAGAACCATTATAACACATTATAACACCTATATATCTACTGTATGACAGGCAGAATCATTACAACACCAATATATCTACTGTATGACAGGTAGAACCATTATAACACCTATATATCTACTGTATGCCAGGTAGAACCATTATAATATATTATAACACCTATATATCTACTGTATGACAGGTAGAAACATTATAACACCTATATATCTACTGTATGACAGGTAGAACCATTATAATACATTACAACACCTATATATCTACTGTATGACAGGTAAAACCATTATAACACATTATAACACCTATATATCTACTGTATGACAGGTAGAACCATTATAACACCTATATATCTACTGTATGACAGGTAGAACCATTATAACACATTATAACACCTATATATCTACTGTATGACAGGTAGAACCATTATAACACCTATATATCTACTTTATGAGAGGTCGAACCATTAAAACACCAATATATCTACTGTTTGACAGGTAGAACCATTATAACACATTATAACACCTATACATCTACTGTATGACAGGCAGAATCATTACAACCCCTATATATCTACTGTATGCCAGGTAGAACCATTATAACACATTATAACACCTATATATCTACTGTATGACAGGTAGAACCATTATAATATATTTTAACACCTATATATCTACTGTATGACAGGTAGAACCATTATAACACTTGACAACACCTATATATCTACTGTATGTCAGGTAGAACCATTATAACACCTATATATCTACTGTATGACAGGTAGAACCATTATAACACATGACAACACCTATATATCTACTGTATGACAGGCAGAATCATTACAAACCCTATATCTACTGTATGCCAGGTAGAACCATTATAACACCTATATATCTACTGTATGACAGGTAGAACCATTATAACACCTATATATCTACTGTATGTCAGGTAGAACCATTATAACATATATCTATCTACTGTATGACAGGTAAAACCATTATAACACATTACAACACCTATATATCTACTGTATGACAGGTAGAACCATTATAACACCTATATATCTACTTTATGACATGTCGAACCATTACAACACCAATATATCTACTGTATGCCAGGTAGAACCATTATAACTCATTATAACACCTATATATCTAATGTATGCCAGGCAGAACCATTATTACACATTATAACACCTATAAATCTACTGTATGCCAGGTAGAACCATTATAACACCTATATCTACTGTATGACAGGTAGAACCATAACAACACCTATATATCTACTGTATGACAGGTAGAACCATTATAATACATTACAACACCTATATATCTACTGTATGTCAGGTAGAACCATTATAACACCTATATATCTACTGTATGACAGGTAAAACCATTATAACACCTATATATCTACTGTATGCCAGGTAGAAACATTATAATATATTATAACACCTATATATCTACTGTATGACAGGTAGAACCATTATAACACCTATATATCTACTGTATGACAGGTAGAACCATTATAATACATTACAACACCTATATATCTACTGTATGACAGGTAAAACCATTATAACACATTATAACACCTATATATCTACTGTATGACAGGTAGAACCATTATAACACCTATATATCTACTGTATGACAGGTAGAACCATTATAACACATTATAACACCTATATATCTACTGTATGACAGGTAGAACCATTATAACACCTATATATCTACTTTATGAGAGGTCGAACCATTAAAACACCAATATATCTACTGTATGACAGGTAGAACCATTATAATACATTACAACACCTATATATCTACTGTATGTCAGGTAGAACCATTATAACACCTATATATCTACTGTATGACAGGTAAAACCATTATAACACCTATATATCTACTGTATGCCAGGTAGAAACATTATAATATATTATAACACCTATATATCTACTGTATGACAGGTAGAACCATTATAACACCTATATATCTACTGTATGACAGGTAGAACCATTATAATACATTACAACACCTATATATCTACTGTATGACAGGTAAAACCATTATAACACATTATAACACCTATATATCTACTGTATGACAGGTAGAACCATTATAACACCTATATATCTACTGTATGACAGGTAGAACCATTATAACACATTATAACACCTATATATCTACTGTATGACAGGTAGAACCATTATAACACCTATATATCTACTTTATGAGAGGTCGAACCATTAAAACACCAATATATCTACTGTTTGACAGGTAGAACCATTATAACACATTATAACACCTATACATCTACTGTATGACAGGCAGAATCATTACAACCCCTATATATCTACTGTATGCCAGGTAGAACCATTATAACACATTATAACACCTATATATCTACTGTATGACAGGTAGAACCATTATAATACATTATAACACCTATATATCTACTGTATGACAGGTAGAACCATTATAACACTTGACAACACCTATATATCTACTGTATGTCAGGTAGAACCATTATAACACCTATATATCTACTGTATGACAGGTAGAACCATTATAACACATGACAACACCTATATATCTACTGTATGACAGGCAGAATCATTACAACCCCTATATCTACTGTATGCCAGGTAGAACCATTATAACACATTATAACACCTATATATCTACTGTATGCCAGGTAGAATCATTATAACACCTATATATCTACTGTATGACAGGTAAAACCATTATAACACATTATAACACCTATATATCTACTGTATGATAGGTACAACCATTATAACAGCTATATATCTACTTTATGACAGGTAAAACCATTATAATACATTACAACACCTATATATCTACTGTATGTCAGGTAGAACCATTATAACACCTATATATCTACTTTATGACACGTCGAACCATTACAACACCAATATAACTACTGTATGACAGGTAGAACCATTATAACACATTATAACACCTATATATCTACTGTATGACAGACAGAATCATTACAACACCAATATATCTACTGTATGACAGGTAGAACCATTATAACACCTATATATCTACTGTATGCCAGGTAGAACCATTATAACACCTATATATCTACTGTATGCCAGGTAGAACCATTATAATACATTATAACACCTATATATCTACTGTATGACAGGTAGAACCATTATAACACCTATATATCTACTGTATGACAGGTAGAACCATTATAATACATTACAACACCTATATATCTACTGTATGTCAGGTAGAACCATTATAACACCTATATATCTACTTTATGACAGGTCGAACCATTACAACACCAATATATCTACTGTATGACAGGTAGAACCATTATAACACATTATAACACCTATATATCTACTGTATGACAGGCAGAATCATTACAACCACTATATATCTACTGTATGCCAGGTAGAACAAATATAACACATTATAACACCTATATATCTACTGTATGACAGGTAGAACCATTATAATACATTATAACACCTATATATCTACTGTATGACAGGTAGAACATTATAACACATGACAACACCTATATATCTACTGTATGACAGGCAGAATCATTACAACCCCTATATCTACTGTATGCCAGGTAGAACCATTATAACACATTATAACACCTATATATCTACTGTATGCCAGGTAGAATCATTATAACACCTATATATCTACTGTATGCCAGGTAGAACCATTATAATACATTATAACACCTATATATCTACTGTATGACAGGTAGAACCATTATAACACCTATATATCTACTGTATGACAGGTAGAACCATTATAATACATTACAACACCTATATATCTACTGTATGTCATGTAGAACCATTATAACATATATCTATCTACTGTATGACAGGTAAAACCATTATAACACATTATAACACCTATATATCTACTGTATGACAGGTAGAACCATTATAACACCTATATATCTACTTTATGACAGGTCGAACCATTACAACACCAATATATCTACTGTATGCCAGGTAGAACCATTATAACTCATTATAACACCTATATATCTAATGTATGCCAGGTAGAACCATTATTACACATTATAACACCTATAAATCTACTGTATGCCAGGTAGAACCATTATAACACCTATATCTACTGTATGACAGGTAGAACCATAAAACCTATATATCTACTGTATGACAGGTAGAACAATTATAATACATTACAACACCTATATATCTACTGTATGTCAGGTAGAACCATTATAACACATTATAACACCTATATATCTACTGTATGACAGGTAAAACCATTATAACACATTACAACACCTATATATCTACTGCATGACAGACAGAATCATTACAACACCAATATATCTACTGTATGACAGGTAGAACCATTATAACACCTATATATCTACTATATGCCAGGTAGAACCATTATAATACATTATAACACCTATATATCTACTGTATGACAGGTAGAACCATTATAACACCTATATATCTACTGTATGACAGGTAGAACCATTATAATACATTACAACACCTATATATCTACTGTATGTCAGGTAGAACCATTATAACACCTATATATCTACTGTATGACAGGTAAAACCATTATAACACCTATATATCTACTGTATGACAGGTAGAACCATTATAACACATTATAACACCTATATATCTACTGTATGTCAGGTAGAACCTTTATAACACCTATATATCTACTTTATGACAGGTAAAACCATTATAATACATTACAACACCTATATATCTACTGTATGTCAGGTAGAACCATTATAACACCTATATATCTACTTTATGACAGGTCGAACCATTACAACACCAATATATCTACTGTATGACAGGTAGAACCATTATAACACATTATAACACCTATATATCTACTGTATGACAGGCAGAATCATTACAACCACTATATATCTACTGTATGCCAGGTAGAACCATTATAACACATTATAACACCTATATATCTACTGTATGACAGGTAGAACCATTATAATACATTATAACACCTATATATCTACTGTATGACAGGTAGAACCATTATAACACATGACAACACCTATATATCTACTGTATGACAGGCAGAATCATTACAACCCCTATATCTACTGTATGCCAGGTAGAACCATTATAACACATTATAACACCTATATATCTACTGTATGCCAGGTAGAATCATTATAACACCTATATATCTACTGTATGCCAGGTAGAACCATTATAATACATTATAACACCTATATATCTACTGTATGACAGGTAGAACCATTATAACACCTATATATCTACTGTATGACAGGTAGAACCATTATAATACATTACAACACCTATATATCTACTGTATGTCATGTAGAACCATTATAACATATATCTATCTACTGTATGACAGGTAAAACCATTATAACACATTATAACACCTATATATCTACTGTATGACAGGTAGAACCATTATAACACCTATATATCTACTTTATGACAGGTCGAACCATTACAACACCAATATATCTACTGTATGCCAGGTAGAACCATTATAACTCATTATAACACCTATATATCTAATGTATGCCAGGTAGAACCATTATTACACATTATAACACCTATAAATCTACTGTATGCCAGGTAGAACCATTATAACACCTATATCTACTGTATGACAGGTAGAACCATAACACCTATATATCTACTGTATGACAGGTAGAACCATTATAACACATTATAACACCTATATATCTACTGTATGACAGGTAAAACCATTATAACACATTACAACACCTATATATCTACTGCATGACAGACAGAATCATTACAACACCAAAATATCTACTGTATGCCAGGTAGAACCATTATAACACATTATAACACCTATATATCTACTGTATGCCAGGTAGAATCATTATAACACCTATATATCTACTGTATGCCAGGTAGAACCATTATAATACATTATAACACCTATATATCTACTGTATGACAGGTAGAACCATTATAACACCTATATATCTACTTTATGACAGGTAGAACCATTATAATACATTATAACACCTATATATCTACTGTATGACAGGTAGAACATTATAACACATGACAACACCTATATATCTACTGTATGACAGGCAGAATCATTACAACCCCTATATCTACTGTATGCCAGGTAGAACCATTATAACACATTATAACACCTATATATCTACTGTATGCCAGGTAGAATCATTATAACACCTATATATCTACTGTATGCCAGGTAGAACCATTATAATACATTATAACACCTATATATCTACTGTATGACAGGTAGAACCATTATAACACCTATATATCTACTGTATGACAGGTAGAACCATTATAATACATTACAACACCTATATATCTACTGTATGTCATGAAGAACCATTATAACATATATCTATCTACTGTATGACAGGTAAAACCATTATAACACATTATAACACCTATATATCTACTGTATGACAGGTAGAACCATTATAACACCTATATATCTACTTTATGACAGGTCGAACCATTACAACACCAATATATCTACTGTATGCCAGGTAGAACCATTATAACTCATTATAACACCTATATATCTAATGTATGCCAGGTAGAACCATTATTACACATTATAACACCTATAAATCTACTGTATGCCAGGTAGAACCATTATAACACCTATATCTACTGTATGACAGGTAGAACCATAACACCTATATATCTACTGTATGACAGGTAGAACCATTATAATACATTACAACACCTATATATCTACTGTATGTCAGGTAGAACCATTATAACACATTATAACACCTATATATCTACTGTATGACAGGTAAAACCATTATAACACATTACAACACCTATATATCTACTGCATGACAGACAGAATCATTACAACACCAATATATCTACTGTATGACAGGTAGAACCATTATAACACCTATATATCTACTGTATGCCAGGTAGAACCATTATAATACATTATAACACCTATATATCTACTGTATGACAGGTAGAACCATTATAACACCTATATATCTACTGTATGACAGGTAGAACCATTATAATACATTACAACACCTATATATCTACTGTATGTCAGTTAGAACCATTATAACACCTATATATCTACTGTATGACAGGTAAAACCATTATAACACCTATATATCTACTGTATGACAGGTAGAACCATTATAACACATTATAACACCTATATATCTACTTTATGACAGGTAAAACCATTATAATACATTACAACACCTATATATCTACTGTATGTCAGGTAGAACCATTATAACACCTATATATCTACTTTATGACAGGTCGAACCATTACAACACCAATATATCTACTGTTTGACAGGTAGAACCATTATAACACATTATAACACCTATATATCTACTGTATGACAGGCCGAACCATTACAACACCAATATATCTACTGTATGCCAGGTAGAACCATTATAACTCATTATAACACCTATATATCTAATGTATGCCAGGTAGAACCATTATTACACATTATAACACCTATAAATCTACTGTATGCCAGGTAGAACCATTATAACACCTATATCTACTGTATGACAGGTAGAACCATAACACCTATATATCTACTGTATGACAGGTAGAACCATTATAATACATTACAACACCTATATATCTACTGTATGTCAGGTAGAACCATTATAACACATTATAACACCTATATATCTACTGTATGACAGGTAAAACCATTATAACACATTACAACACCTATATATCTACTGCATGACAGACAGAATCATTACAACACCAATATATCTACTGTATGACAGGTAGAACCATTATAACACCTATATATCTACTGTATGCCAGGTAGAACCATTATAATACATTATAACACCTATATATCTACTGTATGACAGGTAGAACCATTATAACACCTATATATCTACTGTATGACAGGTAGAACCATTATAATACATTACAACACCTATATATCTACTGTATGTCAGGTAGAACCATTATAACACCTATATATCTACTGTATGACAGGTAAAACCATTATAACACCTATATATCTACTGTATGACAGGTAGAACCATTATAACACATTATAACACCTATATATCTACTTTATGACAGGTAAAACCATTATAATACATTACAACACCTATATATCTACTGTATGTCAGGTAGAACCATTATAACACCTATATATCTACTTTATGACAGGTCGAACCATTACAACACCAATATATCTACTGTATGACAGGTAGAACCATTATAACACATTATAACACCTATATATCTACTGTATGACAGGCAGAATCATTACAACCACTATATATCTACTGTATGCCAGGTAGAACCATTATAACACATTATAACACCTATATATCTACTGTATGACAGGTAGAACCATTATAATACATTATAACACCTATATATCTACTGTATGACAGGTAGAACCATTATAACACATGACAACACCTATATATCTACTGTATGACAGGCAGAATCATTACAACCCCTATATCTACTGTATGCCAGGTAGAACCATTATAACACATTATAACACCTATATATCTACTGTATGCCAGGTAGAATCATTATAACACCTATATATCTACTGTATGCCAGGTAGAACCATTATAATACATTATAACACCTATATATCTACTGTATGACAGGTAGAACCATTATAACACCTATATATCTACTGTATGACAGGTAGAACCATTATAATACATTACAACACCTATATATCTACTGTATGTCATGTAGAACCATTATAACATATATCTATCTACTGTATGACAGGTAAAACCATTATAACACATTATAACACCTATATATCTACTGTATGACAGGTAGAACCATTATAACACCTATATATCTACTTTATGACAGGTCGAACCATTACAACACCAATATATCTACTGTATGCCAGGTAGAACCATTATAACTCATTATAACACCTATATATCTAATGTATGCCAGGTAGAACCATTATTACACATTATAACACCTATAAATCTACTGTATGCCAGGTAGAACCATTATAACACCTATATCTACTGTATGACAGGTAGAACCATA
The DNA here is from genome assembly GCF_965601325.2 of Salmo salar. NCBI lineage: Eukaryota > Metazoa > Chordata > Actinopteri > Salmoniformes > Salmonidae > Salmo > Salmo salar. Next base: position 97,645,905 of record NC_138292.1, on the reverse strand, counting down.
ACACCTATATATCTACTGTATGACAGGTAGAACCATTATAACACATTATAACACCTATATATCTACTGTATGACAGGTAAAACCATTATAACACATTACAACACCTATATATCTACTGCATGACAGACAGAATCATTACAACACCAATATATCTACTGTATGACAGGTAGAACCATTATAACACCTATATATCTACTGTATGCCAGGTAGAACCATTATAATACATTATAACACCTATATATCTACTGTATGACAGGTAGAACCATTATAACACCTATATATCTACTGTATGACAGGTAGAACCATTATAATACATTACAACACCTATATATCTACTGTATGTCAGGTAGAACCATTCCAACACCTATATATCTACTGTATGACAGGTAGAACCATTATAACACATTATAACACCTATATATCTACTGTATGTCAGGTAGAACCATTATAACACCTATATATCTACTGTATGCCAGGTAGAACCATTATAACACATTATAACACCTATATATCTACTGTATGACAGGTAGAACCATTATAATACATTATAACACCTATATATCTACTGTATGACACGTAGAACCATTATAATACATTACAACACCTATATATCTACTGTATGTCAGGTAGAACCATTATAACACCTATATATCTACTGTATGACAGGTAAAACCATTATAACACATTATAACACCTATATATCTACTGTATGACAGGTACAACCATTATAACACCTATATATCTAGTTTATGACAGGTAAAACCATTATAATACATTACAACACCTATATATCTACTGTATGTCAGGTAGAACCATTATAACACCTATATATCTACTTTATGACACGTCGAACCATTACAACACCAATATATCTACTGTATGACAGGTAGAACCATTATAACACATTATAACACCTATATATCTACTGTATGACAGACAGAATCATTACAACACCAATATATCTACTGTATGACAGGTAGAACCATTATAACACCTATATATCTACTGTATGCCAGGTAGAACCATTATAACACCTATATATCTACTGTATGCCGGTAGAACCATTATAATACATTATAACACCTATATATCTACTGTATGACAGGTAGAACCATTATAACACCTATATATCTACTGTATGACAGGTAGAACCATTATAATACATTACAACACCTATATATCTACTGTATGTCAGGTAGAACCATTATAACACCTATATATCTACTGTATGCCGGTAGAACCATTATAATACATTATAACACCTATATATCTACTGTATGACAGGTAGAACCATTATAACACCTATATATCTACTGTATGACAGGTAGAACCATTATAATACATTACAACACCTATATATCTACTGTATGTCAGGTAGAACCATTATAACACCTATATATCTACTGTATGCCGGTAGAACCATTATAATACATTATAACACCTATGTATCTACTGTATGACAGGTAGAACCATTATAACACCTATATATCTACTGTATGACAGGTAGAACCATTATAATACATTACAACACCTATATATCTACTGTATGCCAGGTAGAACCATTATAACACATTATAACACCTATATATCTACTGTATGACAGGTAGAACCATTATAATACATTATAACACCTATATATCTACTGTATGACTTGTAGAACCATTATAACACTTGACAACACCTATATATCTACTGTATGTCAGGTAGAACCATTATAACAGCTATATATCTACTGTATGACATGTAGAACCATTATAACACCTATATATCTACTGTATGACAGGTAGAACCATTATAATACATTACAACACCTATATATCTACTGTATGTCAGGTAGAACCATTATAACACCTATATATCTACTGTATGACAGGTAAAACCATTATAACACATTATAACACCTATATATCTACTGTATGACAGGTAGAACCATTATAACACATTATAACACCTATATATCTACTGTATGTCAGGTAGAACCATTATAACACCTATATATCTACTTTATGACAGGTAAAACCATTATAATACATTACAACACCTATATATCTACTGTATGTCAGGTAGAACCATTATAACACCTATATATCTACTTTATGACGGGTCGAACCATTACAACACCAATATATCTACTGTATGACAGGCAGAATCATTACAACCACTATATATCTACTGTATGCCAGGTAGAACCATTATAACACATTATAACACATATATATCTACTGTATGACAGGTAGAACCATTATAACACATGACAACACCTATATATCTACTGTATGACAGGCAGAATCATTACAACCCCTATATCTACTGTATGCCAGGTAGAACCATTATAACACATTATAACACCTATATATCTACTGTATGCCAGGTAGAATCATTATAACACCTATATATCTACTGTATGCCAGGTAGAACCATTATAATACATTATAACACCTATATATCTACTGTATGACAGGTAGAACCATTATAACACCTATATATCTACTGTATGACAGGTAGAACCATTATAATACATTACAACACCTATATATCTACTGTATGTCATGTAGAACCATTATAACATATATCTATCTACTGTATGACAGGTAAAACCATTATAACACATTATAACACCTATATATTTACTGTATGACATGTAGAACCATTATAACACCTATATATCTACTTTACGACAGGTCGAACCATTACAACACCAATATATCTACTGTATGCCAGGTAGAACCATTATAATACATTATAACACCTATATATCTACTGTATGACAGGTAGAACCATTATAACACCTATATATCTACTGTATGACAGGTAGAACCATTATAATACATTACAACACCTATATATCTACTGTATGTCAGGTAGAACCATTCCAACACCTATATATCTACTGTATGACAGGTAGAACCATTATAACACATTATAACACCTATATATCTACTGTATGTCAGGTAGAACCATTATAACACCTATATATCTACTGTATGCCAGGTAGAACCATTATAACACATTATAACACCTATATATCTACTGTATGACAGGTAGAACCATTATAATACATTATAACACCTATATATCTACTGTATGACAGGTAGAACCATTATAATACATTACAACACCTATATATCTACTGTATGTCAGGTAGAACCATTATAACACCTATATATCTACTGTATGACAGGTAAAACCATTATAACACATTATAACACCTATATATCTACTGTATGACAGGTACAACCATTATAACACCTATATATCTAGTTTATGACAGGTAAAACCATTATAATACATTACAACACCTATATATCTACTGTATGTCAGGTAGAACCATTATAACACCTATATATCTACTTTATGACACGTCGAACCATTACAACACCAATATATCTACTGTATGACAGGTAGAACCATTATAACACATTATAACACCTATATATCTACTGTATGACAGACAGAATCATTACAACACCAATATATCTACTGTATGACAGGTAGAACCATTATAACACCTATATATCTACTGTATGCCAGGTAGAACCATTATAACACCTATATATCTACTGTATGCCGGTAGAACCATTATAATACATTATAACACCTATATATCTACTGTATGACAGGTAGAACCATTATAACACCTATATATCTACTGTATGACAGGTAGAACCATTATAATACATTACAACACCTATATATCTACTGTATGTCAGGTAGAACCATTATAACACCTATATATCTACTGTATGCCGGTAGAACCATTATAATACATTATAACACCTATATATCTACTGTATGACAGGTAGAACCATTATAACACCTATATATCTACTGTATGACAGGTAGAACCATTATAATACATTACAACACCTATATATCTACTGTATGTCAGGTAGAACCATTATAACACCTATATATCTACTGTATGCCGGTAGAACCATTATAATACATTATAACACCTATGTATCTACTGTATGACAGGTAGAACCATTATAACACCTATATATCTACTGTATGACAGGTAGAACCATTATAATACATTACAACACCTATATATCTACTGTATGCCAGGTAGAACCATTATAACACATTATAACACCTATATATCTACTGTATGACAGGTAGAACCATTATAATACATTATAACACCTATATATCTACTGTATGACTTGTAGAACCATTATAACACTTGACAACACCTATATATCTACTGTATGTCAGGTAGAACCATTATAACAGCTATATATCTACTGTATGACATGTAGAACCATTATAACACCTATATATCTACTGTATGACAGGTAGAACCATTATAATACATTACAACACCTATATATCTACTGTATGTCAGGTAGAACCATTATAACACCTATATATCTACTGTATGACAGGTAAAACCATTATAACACATTATAACACCTATATATCTACTGTATGACAGGTAGAACCATTATAACACATTATAACACCTATATATCTACTGTATGTCAGGTAGAACCATTATAACACCTATATATCTACTTTATGACAGGTAAAACCATTATAATACATTACAACACCTATATATCTACTGTATGTCAGGTAGAACCATTATAACACCTATATATCTACTTTATGACGGGTCGAACCATTACAACACCAATATATCTACTGTATGACAGGCAGAATCATTACAACCACTATATATCTACTGTATGCCAGGTAGAACCATTATAACACATTATAACACATATATATCTACTGTATGACAGGTAGAACCATTATAACACATGACAACACCTATATAACTACTGTATGACAGGCAGAATCATTACAACCCCTATATCTACTGTATGCCAGGTAGAACCATTATAACACATTATAACACCTATATATCTACTGTATGCCAGGTAGAATCATTATAACACCTATATATCTACTGTATGCCAGGTAGAACCATTATAATACATTATAACACCTATATATCTACTGTATGACAGGTAGAACCATTATAACACCTATATATCTACTGTATGACAGGTAGAACCATTATAATACATTACAACACCTATATATCTACTGTATGTCATGTAGAACCATTATAACATATATCTATCTACTGTATGACAGGTAAAACCATTATAACACATTATAACACCTATATATTTACTGTATGACATGTAGAACCATTATAACACCTATATATCTACTTTACGACAGGTCGAACCATTACAACACCAATATATCTACTGTATGCCAGGTAGAACCATTATTACACATTATAACACCAATAAATCTACTGTATGCCAGGTAGAACCATTATAACACCTATATCTACTGTATGACAGGTAGAACCATAACACCTATATATCTACTGTATGACAGGTAGAACCATTATAACACATTATAACACCTATACATCTACTGTATGTCAGGTAGAACAATTATAACACCTATATATCTACTGAATGTCAGGTAGAACCATTATAACACATTACAACACCTATATATCTACTGTATGTCAGGTAGAACCATTATAACACATTATAACACCTATACATCTACTGTATGACAGGTAAAACCATTATAACACATTACAACACCTATATATCTACTGCATGACAGGCAGAACCATTCCAACACCTATATATCTACTGTATGACAGGTAGAACATTTATAACACATTATAACACCTATATATCTACTGTATGTCAGGTAGAACAATTATAACACCTATATATCTACTGAATGCCAGGTAGAACCATTATAACACATTATAACACCTATATATCTACTGTATGACAGGTAGAACCATTATAATACATTATAACACCGATATATCTACTGTATGACAGGTAGAACAATTATAACACATGACAACACCTATATATCTACTGTATGTCAGGTAGAACCATTATAACACCTATATATCTACTGTATGACAGGTAAAACCATTATAACACATTATAACACCTATATATCTACTGTATGACAGGTAGAACCATTATAACACATTATAACACCTATATATCTACTGTATGTGAGGTAGAACCATTATAACACCTATATATCTACTGTATGACAGGTAGAACCATTATAATACATTACAACACCTATATATCTACTGTATGACAGGTAGAACCATAACACCTATATATCTACTGTATGACAGGCAGAACCATTATAACACATTATAAAACCTATATATCTACTGTATGTCAGGTAGAACCATTATAACACATTATCACCTATATATCTACTGTATGACAGGTAGAACCATTATAACACATTATAACACCTCTATATCTACTGTATGACAGGTAGAACCAATATAACACATTACAACACCTATATATCTTCTGTATGACAGGTAGAACCATTATAACACCTATATATCTACTGTATGACAGGTAAAACCATTATAACACATTATAACACCTATATATCTACTGTATGACAGGTAGAACCATTATAACACATTATAACACCTATATATCTACTGTATGTGAGGTAGAACCATTATAACACCTATATATCTACTGTATGACAGGTAGAACCATTATAATACATTACAACACCTATATATATATAGCCTTCCCTGTAGCTCAGTTGGTAGAGCATGGTGTTTGCAACACCAGGGTTGTGGGTTCGATTCCCACGGGGGGCCAGCACAGAAAAAAAAAAATGTATGAAATTGTATGAAATGTATGCATTCACTACTGTAAGTCGCTCTGGATAAGAGCGTCTGCTAAATGACTAAAATGTAAAATGTAAATGTATATCTACTGTATGACAGGTAGAACCATAACACCTATATATCTACTGTATGACAGGCAGAACCATTATAACACATTATAAAACCTATATATCTACTGTATGTCAGGTAGAACCATTATAACACATTATCACCTATATATCTACTGTATGACAGGTAGAACCATTATAACACATTATAACACCTCTATATCTACTGTATGACAGGTAGAACCAATATAACACATTACAACACCTATATATCTACTGTATGACAGGTAGAACCATTATAACACCTATATATCTACTGTATGACAGGTAGAACCATTATAACACATTATAACACCTATATATCTACTGTATGTCAGGTAGAACCATTATAACACCTATATATCTACTGTATGACAGGTAAAACCATTATAACACATTATAACACCTATATATCTACTGTATGACAGGTAGAACCATTATAATACATTACAACACCTATATATCTACTGTATGTCAGGTAGAACCATTATAACACCTATATATCTACTGTATGACAGGTAAAACCATTAACACATTACAACACCTATATATCTACTTTATGACAGGTTGAACCATTACAACACCTATATATCTACTGTTTGACAGGTAGAACCATTATAACACATTATAACACCTATATATCTACTGTATGACAGGTAGAACCATTATAACACATTATAACACCTATATATCTACTGTATGACAGTCAGAACCATTATAACACCTATACATCTACTGTATGACAGGTAAAACCATTATAACACATTATAACACCTATATATCTACTGTATGACAGGTAGAACCATTATAACACATTATAACACCTATATATCTACTGTATGTCAGGTAGAACCATTATAACACATTATAACACCTATATATCTACTGTATGACAGGTAGAACCATTATAACACATTATAACACCTATATATCTACTGTATGACAGACAGAATCATTATAACACCTATATATCTACTGTATGCCAGGTAGAACCATTATAATACATTATAACACCTATATATCTACTGTATGACAGGTAGAACCATTATAACACCTATATATCTACTGTATGACAGGTAGAACCATTATAATACATTACAACACCTATATATCTACTGTATGTCAGGTAGAACCATTATAACACCTATATATCTACTGTATGACAGGTAAAACCATTATAACACCTATATATCTACTGTATGACAGGTAGAACCATTATAACACATTATAACACCTATACATCTACTATATGACAGGCAGAATCATTACAACCCCTATATATCTACTGTATGCCAGGTAGAACCATTATAACACATTATAACACCTATATATCTACTGTATGACAGGTAGAACCATTATAATACATTATAACACCTATATATCTACTGTATGACTTGTAGAACCATTATAACACTTGACAACACCTATATATCTACTGTATGTCAGGTAGAACCATTATAACAGCTATATATCTACTGTATGACATGTAGAACCATTATAACACCTATATATCTACTGTATGACAGGTAGAACCATTATAATACATTACAACACCTATATATCTACTGTATGTCAGGTAGAACCATTATAACACCTATATATCTACTGTATGACAGGTAAAACCATTATAACACATTATAACACCTATATATCTACTTTATGACAGGTAAAACCATTATAATACATTACAACACCTATATATCTACTGTATGTCAGGTAGAACCATTATAACACCTATATATCTACTTTATGACGGGTCGAACCATTACAACACCAATATATCTACTGTATGACAGGCAGAATCATTACAACCACTATATATCTACTGTATGCCAGGTAGAACCATTATAACACATTATAACACCTATATATCTACTGTATGACAGGTAGAACCATTATAATACATTATAACACCTATATATCTACTGTATGACAGGCAGAATCATTACAACCCCTATATCTACTGTATGCCAGGTAGAACCATTATAACACATTATAACACCTATATATCTACTCTATTCCAGGTAGAATCATTATAACACCTATATATCTACTGTATGCCAGGTAGAACCATTATAATACATTATAACACCTATATATCTACTGTATGACAGGTAGAACCATTATAACACCTATATATCTACTGTATGACAGGTAGAACCATTATAATACATTACAACACCTATATATCTACTGTATGTCATGTAGAACCATTATAACATATATCTATCTACTGTATGACAGGTAAAACCATTATAACACATTATAACACCTATATATTTACTGTATGACATGTAGAACCATTATAACACCTATATATCTACTTTACGACAGGTCGAACCATTACAACACCAATATATCTACTGTATGCCAGGTAGAACCATTATAACTCATTATAACACCTATATATCTAATGTATGCCAGGTAGAACCATTATTACACATTATAACACCAATAAATCTCCTGTATGCCAGGTAGAACCATTATAACACCTATATCTACTGTATGACAGGTAGAACCATAACACCTATATATCTACTGTATGACAGGTAGAACCATTATAATACATTACAACACCTATATATCTACTGTATGTCAGGTAAAACCATTATAACACATTACAACACCTATATATCTACTGCATGACAGGCAGAACCATTCCAACACCTATATATCTACTGTATGACAGGTAGAACATTTATAACACATTATAACACCTATATATCTACTGTATGTCAGGTAGAACCATTATAACACCTATATATCTACTGAATGCCAGGTAGAACCATTATAACACATTATAACACCTATATATCTACTGTATGACAGGTAGAACCATTATAATACATTATAACACCGATATATCTACTGTATGACAGGTAGAACCATTATAACACATGACAACACCTATATATCTACTGTTTGTCAGGTAGAACCATTATAACACCTATATATCTACTGTATGACAGGTAAAACCATTATAACACATTATAACACCTATATATCTACTGTATGACAGGTAGAACCATTATAACACATTATAACACCTATATATCTACTGTATGTGAGGTAGAACCATTATAACACCTATATATCTACTGTATGACAGGTAGAACCATTATAATACATTACAACACCTATATATCTACTGTATGACAGGTAGAACCATAACACCTATATATCTACTGTATGACAGGCAGAACCATTATAACACATTATAAAACCTATATATCTACTGTATGTCAGGTAGAACCATTATAACACATTATCACCTATATATCTACTGTATGACAGGTAGAACCATTATAACACATTATAACACCTCTATATCTACTGTATGACAGGTAGAACCAATATAACACATTACAACACCTATATATCTACTGTATGACAGGTAGAACCATTATAACACCTATATATCTACTGTATGACAGGTAGAACCATTATAACACATTATAACACCTATATATCTACTGTATGTCAGGTAGAACCATTATAACACCTATATATCTACTGTATGACAGGTAAAACCATTATAACACATTATAACACCTATATATCTACTGTATGACAGGTAGAACCATTATAATACATTACAACACCTATATATCTACTGTATGTCAGGTAGAACCATTATAACACCTATACAACTACTGTATGACAGGTAAAACCATTAACACATTACAACACCTATATATCTACTTTATGACAGGTTGAACCATTACAACACCTATATATCTACTGTTTGACAGGTAGAACCATTATAACACATTATAACACCTATATATCTACTGTATGACAGGTAGAACCATTATAACACATTATAACACCTATATATCTACTGTATGACAGTCAGAACCATTATAACACCTATACATCTACTGTATGACAGGTAAAACCATTATAACACATTATAACACCTATATATCTACTGTATGACAGGTAGAACCATTATAACACATTATAACACCTATATATCTACTGTATGTCAGGTAGAACCATTATAACACATTATAACACCTATATATCTACTGTATGACAGGTAGAACCATTATAACACATTATAACACCTATATATCTACTGTATGTCAGGTAGAACCATTATAATACATTACAACACCTATATATCTACTGTATGTCAGGTAGAAACATTATAACACCTATATCTACTGTATGACAGGTAAAACCATTATAACACATGACAACACCTATATATCTACTGTATGTCAGGTAGAACCATTATAACACCTATATATCTACTTTATGACAGGTTGAACCATTACAACACTAATATATCTACTGTATGACAGGTAGAACCATTATAACACATTATAACACCTATATATCTACTGTATGACAGGCAGAATCATTACAACACCTATATATCTACTTTATGACAGGTCGAACCATTACAACACCAATATATCTACTGTATGACAGGTAGAACCATTATAACACATTATAACACCTATATATCTACTGTATGACAGGTAGAACCATTATAACACCTATATATCTACTGAATGCCAGGTAGAACCATTATAACACATTATAACACCTATATATCTACTGTATGACAGGTAGAACCATTATAATACATTATAACACCGATATATCTACTGTATGACAGGTAGAACCATTATAACACATGACAACACCTATATATCTACTGTTTGTCAGGTAGAACCATTATAACACCTATATATCTACTGTATGACAGGTAAAACCATTATAACACATTATAACACCTATATATCTACTGTATGACAGGTAGAACCATTATAACACATTATAACACCTATATATCTACTGTATGTGAGGTAGAACCATTATAATACCTATATATCTACTGTATGACAGGTAGAACCATTATAATACATTACAACACCTATATATCTACTGTATGACAGGTAGAACCATAACACCTATATATCTACTGTATGACAGGCAGAACCATTATAACACATTATAAAACCTATATATCTACTGTATGTCAGGTAGAACCATTATAACACATTATCACCTATATATCTACTGTATGACAGGTAGAACCATTATAACACATTATAACACCTCTATATCTACTGTATGACAGGTAGAACCAATATAACACATTACAACACCTATATATCTACTGTATGACAGGTAGAACCATTATAACACCTATATATCTACTGTATGACAGGTAGAACCATTATAACACATTATAACACCTATATATCTACTGTATGTCAGGTAGAACCATTATAACACCTATATATCTACTGTATGACAGGTAAAACCATTATAACACATTATAACACCTATATATCTACTGTATGACAGGTAGAACCATTATAATACATTACAACACCTATATATCTACTGTATGTCAGGTAGAACCATTATAACACCTATATAACTACTGTATGACAGGTAAAACCATTAACACATTACAACACCTATATATCTACTTTATGACAGGTTGAACCATTACAACACCTATATATCTACTGTTTGACAGGTAGAACCATTATAACACATTATAACACCTATATATCTACTGTATGACAGGTAGAACCATTATAACACATTATAACACCTATATATCTACTGTATGACAGTCAGAACCATTATAACACCTATACATCTACTGTATGACAGGTAAAACCATTATAACACATTATAACACCTATATATCTACTGTATGACAGGTAGAACCATTATAACACATTATAACACCTATATATCTACTGTATGTCAGGTAGAACCATTATAACACATTATAACACCTATATATCTACTGTATGACAGGTAGAACCATTATAACACATTATAACACCTATATATCTACTGTATGACAGGTAGAACCATTATAACACCTATACATCTACTGTATGACAGGTAAAACCATTATAACACATTTTAACACCTATATATCTACTGTATGACAGGTAGAACCATTATAACACATTATAACACCTATATATCTACTGTATGTCAGGTAGAACCATTATAATACATTACAACACCTATATATCTACTGTATGTCAGGTAGAAACATTATAACACCTATATCTACTGTATGACAGGTAAAACCATTATAACACATGACAACACCTATATATCTACTGTATGTCAGGTAGAACCATTATAACACCTATATATCTACTTTATGACAGGTTGAACCATTACAACACTAATATATCTACTGTATGACAGGTAGAACCATTATAACACATTATAACACCTATATATCTACTGTATGACAGGCAGAATCATTACAACACCTATATATCTACTTTATGACAGGTCGAACCATTACAACACCAATATATCTACTGTATGACAGGTAGAACCATTATAACACATTATAACACCTATATATCTACTGTATGACAGGAAGAATCATTATAACACCTATATATCTACTGTATGACAGGTAGAACCATTATAATACATTACAACACCTATATATCTACTGTATGTCAGGTAGAAACATTATAACACCTATATCTACTGTATGACAGGTAAAACCATTATAACACATGACAACACCTATATATCTACTGTATGACAGGCTGAATCATTACAACCCCTATATATCTACTGTATGCCAGGTAGAACCATTATAACACATTATAACACCTATATATCTACTGTATGCCAGGTAGAATCATTATAACTCCTATATATCTACTGTATGCCAGGTAGAACCATTATAATACATTATAACACCTATGTATCTACTGTATGACAGGTAGAACCATTATAACACCTATATATCTACTGTATGACAGGTAAAACCATTATAACACATTATAACACCTATATATCTACTGTATGACAGGTAGAACCATTATAACACATTATAACACCTATATATCTACTCTATGTCAGGTAGAACCATTATAACACCTATATATCTACTGTATGACAGGTAAAACCATTATAACACATTACAACACCTATATATCTACTGTATGACAGGTAGAACCATTATTACACATTATAACACCTAAAAATCTACTGTATGCCAGGTAGAACCATTATAACACCTATATCTACTGTATGACAGGTAGAACCATAACAACACCTATATATCTACTGTATGACAGGTAGAACCATTATAATACATTACAACACCTATATATCTACTGTATGTCAGGTAGAACCATTATAACACCTATATATCTACTGTATGATAGGTAAAACCATTATAACACATTACAACACCTATATATCTACTGCATGACAGGCAGAACCATTCCAACACCTATATATCTACTGTATGACAGGTAGAACCATTATAACACATTATAACAACTATATCTACTGTATGTCAGGTAGAACCATTATAACACCTATATATCTACTGTATGCCAGGTAGAACCATTATAACACATTATAACACCTATATATCTACTGTATGACAGGTAGAACCATTATAATACATTATAACACCTATATATCTACTGTATGACAGGTAGAACCATTATAACACATGACAACACCTATATATCTACTGTATGTCAGGTAGAACCATTATAACACCTATATATCTACTGTATGACAGGTAAAACCATTATAACACATTATAACACCTATATATCTACTGTATGACAGTTAGAACCATTATAACACATTATAACACCTATATATCTACTGTATGTCAGGTAGAACCATTATAACACCTATATATCTACTGTATGACAGGTAGAACATTATAATACATTACAACACCTATATATCTACTGTATGACAGGTAGAACCATTATAACACATGACAACACCTATATATCTACTGTATGACAGGTAAAACCATTATAACACATTATAACACCTATATATCTACTGTATGACAGTTAGAACCATTATAACACATTATAACACCTATATATCTACTGTATGACAGGTAGAACCATTATAACACATTATAACACCTATATATCTACTGTATGTCAGGTAGAACCATTATAATACATTACAACACCTATATATCTACTGTATGTCAGGTAGAAACATTATAACACCTATATCTACTGTATGACAGGTAAAACCATTATAACACATGACAACACCTATATATCTACTGTATGTCAGGTAGAACCATTATAACACCTATATATCTACTTTATGACAGGTTGAACCATTACAACACTAATATATCTACTGTATGACAGGTAGAACCATTATAACACATTATAACACCTATATATCTACTGTATGACAGGCAGAATCATTACAACACCTATATATCTACTTTATGACAGGTCGAACCATTACAACACCAATATATCTACTGTATGACAGGTAGAACCATTATAACACATTATAACACCTATATATCTACTGTATGACAGGAAGAATCATTATAACACCTATATATCTACTGTATGACAGGTAGAACCATTATAATACATTACAACACCTATATATCTACTGTATGTCAGGTAGAAACATTATAACACCTATATCTACTGTATGACAGGTAAAACCATTATAACACATGACAACACCTATATATCTACTGTATGACAGGCTGAATCATTACAACCCCTATATATCTACTGTATGCCAGGTAGAACCATTATAACACATTATAACACCTATATATCTACTGTATGCCAGGTAGAATCATTATAACTCCTATATATCTACTGTATGCCAGGTAGAACCATTATAATACATTATAACACCTATGTATCTACTGTATGACAGGTAGAACCATTATAACACCTATATATCTACTGTATGACAGGTAAAACCATTATAACACATTATAACACCTATATATCTACTGTATGACAGGTAGAACCATTATAACACATTATAACACCTATATATCTACTCTATGTCAGGTAGAACCATTATAACACCTATATATCTACTGTATGACAGGTAAAACCATTATAACACATTACAACACCTATATATCTACTGTATGACAGGTAGAACCATTATTACACATTATAACACCTAAAAATCTACTGTATGCCAGGTAGAACCATTATAACACCTATATCTACTGTATGACAGGTAGAACCATAACAACACCTATATATCTACTGTATGACAGGTAGAACCATTATAATACATTACAACACCTATATATCTACTGTATGTCAGGTAGAACCATTATAACACCTATATATCTACTGTATGATAGGTAAAACCATTATAACACATTACAACACCTATATATCTACTGCATGACAGGCAGAACCATTCCAACACCTATATATCTACTGTATGACAGGTAGAACCATTATAACACATTATAACAACTATATCTACTGTATGTCAGGTAGAACCATTATAACACCTATATATCTACTGTATGCCAGGTAGAACCATTATAACACATTATAACACCTATATATCTACTGTATGACAGGTAGAACCATTATAATACATTATAACACCTATATATCTACTGTATGACAGGTAGAACCATTATAACACATGACAACACCTATATATCTACTGTATGTCAGGTAGAACCATTATAACACCTATATATCTACTGTATGACAGGTAAAACCATTATAACACATTATAACACCTATATATCTACTGTATGACAGTTAGAACCATTATAACACATTATAACACCTATATATCTACTGTATGTCAGGTAGAACCATTATAACACCTATATATCTACTGTATGACAGGTAGAACCATTATAATACATTACAACACCTATATATCTACTGTATGACAGGTAGAACCATAACACCTATATATCTACTGTATGACAGGCATAACCATTATAACACATTATAAAACCTATATATCTACTGTATGTCAGGTAGAACCATTATAACACATTATCACCTATATATCTACTGTATGACAGGTAGAACCATTATAACACATTATAACACCTCTATATCTACTGTATGATAGGTAGAACCAATATAACACATTACAACACCTATATATCTACTGTATGACAGGTAGAACCATTATAACACCTATATATCTACTGTATGACAGGTAGAACCATTATAACACATTATAACACCTATATATCTACTGTATGACAGGTAGAACCATTATAACACCTATATATCTACTTTATGACAGGTCGAACCATTACAACACCAATATATCTACTGTATGACAGGTAGAACCATTATAACACATTATAACACCTATATATCTACTGTATGACAGGTAGAACCATTATAACACATTATAACACCTATATATCTACTCTATGTCAGGTAGAACCAATATAACACCTATATATCTACTGTATGACAGGTAAAACCATTATAACACATTACAACACCTATATATCTACTGTATGACAGGTAGAACCATTATTACACATTATAACACCTAAAAATCTACTGTATGCCAGGTAGAACCATTATAACACCTATATCTACTGTATGACAGGTAGAACCATAACAACACCTATATATCTACTGTATGACAGGTAGAACCATTATAATACATTACAACACCTATATATCTACTGTATGTCAGGTAGAACCATTATAACACCTATATATCTACTGTATGATAGGTAAAACCATTATAACACATTACAACACCTATATATCTACTGCATGACAGGCAGAACCATTCCAACACCTATATATCTACTGTATGACAGGTAGAACCATTATAACACATTATAACAACTATATCTACTGTATGTCAGGTAGAACCATTATAACACCTATATATCTACTGTATGCCAGGTAGAACCATTATAACACATTATAACACCTATATATCTACTGTATGACAGGTAGAACCATTATAATACATTATAACACCTATATATCTACTGTATGACAGGTAGAACCATTATAACACATGACAACACCTATATATCTACTGTATGTCAGGTAGAACCATTATAACACCTATATATCTACTGTATGACAGGTAAAACCATTATAACACATTATAACACCTATATATCTACTGTATGTCAGGTAGAACCATTATAACACCTATATATCTACTGTATGACAGGTAGAACCATTATAATACATTACAACACCTATATATCTACTGTATGACAGGTAGAACCATAACACCTATATATCTACTGTATGACAGGCATAACCATTATAACACATTATAAAACCTATATATCTACTGTATGTCAGGTAGAACCATTATAACACATTATCACCTATATATCTACTGTATGACAGGTAGAACCATTATAACACATTATAACACCTCTATATCTACTGTATGACAGGTAGAACCAATATAACACATTACAACACCTATATATCTACTGTATGACAGGTAGAACCATTATAACACCTATATATCTACTGTATGACAGGTAGAACCATTATAACACATTATAACACCTATATATCTACTGTATGACAGGTAGAACCATTATAACACCTATATATCTACTTTATGACAGGTCGAACCATTACAACACCAATATATCTACTGTATGACAGGTAGAACCATTATAACACATTATAACACCTATATATCTACTGTATGACAGGTAGAACCATTATAACACATTATAACACCTATATATCTACTCTATGTCAGGTAGAACCAATATAACACCTATATATCTACTGTATGACAGGTAAAACCATTATAACACATTACAACACCTATATATCTACTGTATGACAGGTAGAACCATTATTACACATTATAACACCTAAAAATCTACTGTATGCCAGGTAGAACCATTATAACACCTATATCTACTGTATGACAGGTAGAACCATAACAACACCTATATATCTACTGTATGACAGGTAGAACCATTATAATACATTACAACACCTATATATCTACTGTATGTCAGGTAGAACCATTATAACACCTATATATCTACTGTATGATAGGTAAAACCATTATAACACATTACAACACCTATATATCTACTGCATGACAGGCAGAACCATTCCAACACCTATATATCTACTGTATGACAGGTAGAACCATTATAACACATTATAACAACTATATCTACTGTATGTCAGGTAGAACCATTATAACACCTATATATCTACTGTATGCCAGGTAGAACCATTATAACACATTATAACACCTATATATCTACTGTATGACAGGTAGAACCATTATAATACATTATAACACCTATATATCTACTGTATGACAGGTAGAACCATTATAACACATGACAACACCTATATATCTACTGTATGTCAGGTAGAACCATTATAACACCTATATATCTACTGTATGACACGTAAAACCATTATAACACATTATAACACCTATATATCTACTGTATGTCAGGTAGAACCATTATAACACCTATATATCTACTGTATGACAGGTAGAACCATTATAATACATTACAACACCTATATATCTACTGTATGACAGGTAGAACCATAACACCTATATATCTACTGTATGACAGGCATAACCATTATAACACATTATAAAACCTATATATCTACTGTATGTCAGGTAGAACCATTATAACACATTATCACCTATATATCTACTGTATGACAGGTAGAACCATTATAACACATTATAACACCTCTATATCTACTGTATGACAGGTAGAACCAATATAACACATTACAACACCTATATATCTACTGTATGACAGGTAGAACCATTATAACACCTATATATCTACTGTATGACAGGTAGAACCATTATAACACATTATAACACCTATATATCTACTGTATGACAGGTAGAACCATTATAACACCTATATATCTACTTTATGACAGGTCGAACCATTACAACACCAATATATCTTCTGTATGACAGGTAGAACCATTATAACACATTATAACACCTATATATCTACTGTATGACAGGCAGAATCATTACAACACCAATATATCTACTGTATGACAGGTAGAACCATTATAACACCTATATATCTACTGTATGCCAGGTAGAACCATTATAATACATTATAACACCTATATATCTACTGTATGACAGGTAGAACCATTATAACACCTATATATATACTGTATGACAGGTAAAACCATTATAACACATTATAACACCTATATATCTACTGTATGACAGGTAGAACCATTATAACACCTATATATCTACTTTATGCCAGGTAGAACCATTATAACACCTATATATCTACTGTATGCCAGTTAGAACCATAATACATTATAACACCTATATATCTACTTTATGACAGGTCGAACCATTACAACACCAATATATCTACTGTATGACAGGTAGAACCATTATAACACATTATAACACCTATATATCTACTGTATGACAGGCAGAATCATTACAACCACTATATATCTACTGTATGCCAGGTAGAACCTTTATAACACACTATAACACCTATATATCTACTGTATGACAGGTAGAACCATTATAATACATTATAACACCTATATATCTACTGTATGACAGGTAGAACCATTATAACACATGACAACACCTATATATCTACTGTATGACAGGCAGAATCATTACAACCCTTATATATCTACTGTATGCCAGGTAGAACCATGATAATACATTATAACACCTATATATCTACTGTATGACAGGTAGAACCATTATAACACCTATATATCTACTGTATGACAGGTAAAACCATTATAACACATTATAACACCTATATATCTACTGTATGACAGGTAGAACCATTATAACACCTAAATATATACTTTATGCCAGGTAGAACCATTATAACACCTATATATCTACTGTATGCCAGGTAGAACCATTATAACACCTATATATCTACTGTATGTCAGGTAGAACCATTATAACACCTATATATCTACTTTATGACAGGTCGAACCATTACAACACCAATATATCTACTGTATGACAGGTAGAACCATTATAACACATTATAACACCTATATATCTACTGTATGACAGGCAGAATCATTAAAACCACTATATATCTACTGTATGCCAGGTAGAACCATTATAACACATTATAACACCTATATATCTACTGTATGACAGGTAGAACCATTATAATACATTATAACACCTATATATCTACTGTATGACAGGTAGAACCATTATAACACATGACAACACCTATATATCTACTGTATGACAGGCAGAATCATTACAACCCTTATATATCTACTGTATGCCAGGTAGAACCATTATAATACATTACAACACCTATATATCTACTGTATGTCAGGTAGAACCATTATAACACATATATATCTACTGTATGACAGGTAAAACCATTATAACACATTATAACACCTATATGTCTACTGTATGACAGGTAGAACCATTATAACACCTATATATCTACTTTATGCCAGGTAGAACCATTATAACACCTATATATCTACTGTATGCCAGTTAGAACCATAATACATTATAACACCTATATATCTACTTTATGACAGGTCGAACCATTACAACACCAATATATCTACTGTATGACAGGTAGAACCATTATAACACATTATAACACCTATATATCTACTGTATGACAGGCAGAATCATTACAACCACTATATATCTACTGTATGCCAGGTAGAACCTTTATAACACACTATAACACCTATATATCTACTGTATGACAGGTAGAACCATTATAATACATTATAACACCTATATATCTACTGTATGACAGGTAGAACCATTATAACACATGACAACACCTATATATCTACTGTATGACAGGCAGAATCATTACAACCCTTATATATCTACTGTATGCCAGGTAGAACCATGATAATACATTATAACACCTATATATCTACTGTATGACAGGTAGAACCATTATAACACCTATATATCTACTGTATGACAGGTAAAACCATTATAACACATTATAACACCTATATATCTACTGTATGACAGGTAGAACCATTATAACACCTAAATATATACTTTATGCCAGGTAGAACCATTATAACACCTATATATCTACTGTATGCCAGGTAGAACCATTATAACACCTATATATCTACTGTATGTCAGGTAGAACCATTATAACACCTATATATCTACTTTATGACAGGTCGAACCATTACAACACCAATATATCTACTGTATGACAGGTAGAACCATTATAACACATTATAACACCTATATATCTACTGTATGACAGGCAGAATCATTAAAACCACTATATATCTACTGTATGCCAGGTAGAACCATTATAACACATTATAACACCTATATATCTACTGTATGACAGGTAGAACCATTATAATACATTATAACACCTATATATCTACTGTATGACAGGTAGAACCATTATAACACATGACAACACCTATATATCTACTGTATGACAGGCAGAATCATTACAACCCTTATATATCTACTGTATGCCAGGTAGAACCATTATAATACATTACAACACCTATATATCTACTGTATGTCAGGTAGAACCATTATAACACCTAAATATATACTTTATGCCAGGTAGAACCATTATAACACCTATATATCTACTGTATGCCAGGTAGAACCATTATAACACCTATATATCTACTGTATGTCAGGTAGAACCATTATAACACCTATATATCTACTTTATGACAGGTCGAACCATTACAACACCAATATATCTACTGTATGACAGGTAGAACCATTATAACACATTATAACACCTATATATCTACTGTATGACAGGCAGAATCATTAAAACCACTATATATCTACTGTATGCCAGGTAGAACCATTATAACACATTATAACACCTATATATCTACTGTATGACAGGTAGAACCATTATAATACATTATAACACCTATATATCTACTGTATGACAGGTAGAACCATTATAACACATGACAACACCTATATATCTACTGTATGACAGGCAGAATCATTACAACACTTATATATCTACTGTATGCCAGGTAGAACCATTATAATACATTACAACACCTATATATCTACTGTATGTCAGGTAGAACCATTATAACATATATATCTATCTACTGTATGACAGGTAAAACCATTATAACACATTATAACACCTATATATCTACTGTATGACAGGTAGAACAATTATAACACATAATAACACCTATATATCTACTCTATGTCAGGTAGAACCATTAGAACACCTATATATCTACTGTATGACAGGTAAAACCATTATAACACATTACAACACCTATATATCTACTGTATGACAGGTAGAACCATTATAACACCTATATATCTACTTTATGACAGGTCGAACCATTACAACACCAATATATCTACTGTATGACAGGTAGAACCATTATAACACATTATAACACCTATATATCTACTGTATGCCAGGTAGAACCATTATAACTCATTATAACACCTATATATCTAATGTATGCCAGGTAGAACCATTATAACACATTATAACACCTATATATCTACTGTATGTCAGGTAGAACCATTATAACACCTATATATCTACTGTATGACAGGTAAAACCATTATAACACATTATAACACCTATATATCTACAGTATGACAGGTAGAACCATTATAACACCTATATATCTACTTTATGACAGGTCGATCCATTACAACACCAATATATCTACTGTATGACAGGTAGAACCATTATAACACATTATAACACCTATACATCTACTGTATGACAGGCAGAATCCTTACAACCCCTATATATCTACTGTATGCCAGGTAGAACCATTATAACACATTACAACACCTATATATCTACTCTATGTCAGGTAGAACCATTATAACACCTATATATCTACTGTATGACAGGTAGAACCATTATAACACCTATATATCTACTGTATGACAGGTAGAACCATTATAATACATTATAACACCTATATATCTACTGTATGACAGGTAGAACCATTATAACACATGACAACACCTATATATCTACTCTATGTCAGGTAGAACCATTATAACACCTATATATCTACTGTATGACAGGTAGAACCATTATAACATATATCTATCTACTGTATGACAGGTAAAACCATTATAACACATTATAACACCTATATATCTACTGTATGACAGGTAGAACAATTATAACACATAATAACACCTATATATCTACTCTATGTCAGGTAGAACCATTAGAACACCTATATATCTACTGTATGACAGGTAAAACCATTATAACACATTACAACACCTATATATCTACTGTATGACAGGTAGAACCATTATAACACCTATATATCTACTTTATGACAGGTCGAACCATTACAACACCAATATATCTACTGTATGACAGGTAGAACCATTATAACACATTATAACACCAATATATCTACTGTATGCCAGGTAGAACCATTATAACTCATTATAACACCTATATATCTAATGTATGCCAGGTAGAACCATTATAACACATTATAACACCTATATATCTACTGTATGTCAGGTAGAACCATTATAACACCTATATATCTACTGTATGACAGGTAAAACCATTATAACACATTATAACACCTATATATCTACAGTATGACAGGTAGAACCATTATAACACCTATATATCTACTGTAAGACAGGTAGAACCATTATAACACATTATAACACCTATATATCTACTGTATGACAGGTAGAACCATTATAACACCTATATATCTACTTTATGACAGGTCGAACCATTACAACACCAATATATCTACTGTATGACAGGTAGAACCATTATAACACATTATAACACCTATACATCTACTGTATGACAGGCAGAATCCTTACAACCCCTATATATCTACTGTATGCCAGGTAGAACCATTATAACACATGAAAACACCTATATATCTACTCTATGTCAGGTAGAACCATTATAACACCTATATATCTACTGTATGACAGGTAGAACCATTATAACACCTATATATCTACTGTATGACAGGTAGAACCATTATAATACATTATAACACCTATATATCTACTGTATGACAGGTAGAACCATTATAACACATGACAACAACTATATATATCTACTCTATGTCAGGTAGAACCATTATAACACCTATATATCTACTGTATGTCAGGTAGAACCATTATAACACCTATATATCTACTGTATGACAGGTAAAACCATTATAACACATTATAACACCTATATATCTACTGTATGACAGGTAGAACCATTATAACACATTATAACACCTATATATCTACTGTATGTCAGGTAGAACCATTATAACACCTATATATCTACTTTATGACAGGTAAAACCATTATAATACATTACAACACCTATATCTACTGTATGTCAGGTAGAACCATTATAACACCTATATATCTACTGTATGACAGGTAAAACCATTATAACACATTATAACACCTATATATCTACTGTATGACAGGTAGAACCATTATAACACCTATATATCTAATGTATGACAGGTAGAACCATTATAACACCTATATATCTACTTTATGACAGGTCAAACCATTACAACACCAATATATCTACTGTATGACAGGTAGAACCATTATAACACATTATAACACCTATACATCTACTGTATGACAGGCAGAATCATTACAACCCCTATATATCTACTGTATGCCAGGTAGAACCATTATAACACATTATAACACCTATATATCTACTGTATGACAGGTAGAACCATTATAATACATTATAACACCTATATATCTACTGTATGACAGGTAGAACCATTATAACACATGACAACACCTATATATCTACTGTATGTCAGGTAGAACCATTATAACACCTATATATCTACTGTATGACAGGTAAAACCATTATAACACATTATAACACCTATATATCTACTGTGACAGGTAGAACCATTATAACACATTATAACACCTATATATATACTGTATGTCAGGTAGAAACATTATAACACCTATATATCTACTGTATGACAGGTAAAACCATTAACACATTATAACACCTATATATCTACTGTGACAGGTAGAACCATTATAACACATTATAACAACTATATATCTACTGTATGCCAGGTAGAATCATTATAACACCTATATATCTACTGTATGTCAGGTAGAACCATTATAACACCTATATATCTACTTTATGACAGGTAAAACCATTAATACATTACAACACCTATATATCTACTGTATGTCAGGTAGAACCATTATAACACCTATATATCTACTGTATGACAGGTAAAACCATTATAACACATTATAACACCTATATATCTACTGTGACAGGTAGTACCATTATAACACATTATAACACCTATATATCTACTGTATGACAGGTAGAACCATTATAACACCTATATATCTACTGTATGACAGGTAGAACCATTATAATACATTACAACACCTATATATCTACTGTATGTCAGGTAGAACCATTATAACACCTATATATCTTCTGTATGACAGGTAAAACCATTATAACACATTATAACACCTATATATCTACTGTGACAGGTAGAACCATTATAACACATTATAACACCTATATATCTACTGTATGTCAGGTAGAAACATTATAACACCTATATATCTACTTTATGACAGGTAAAACCATTATAATACATTACAACACCTATATATCTACTGTATGTCAGGTGGAACCATTATAACACCTATATATCTACTGTATGACAGGTAAAACCATTATAACACCTATATATCTACTGTATGACAGGTAGAACCATTATAACACATTATAACACCTATATATCTACTGTATGTCAGGTAGAACCATTATAACACCTATATATCTACTTTATGACAGGTAAAACCATTATAATACATTACAACACCTATATATCTACTGCATGACAGGTCGAACCATTACAACACCAATATATCTACTGTATGACAGGTAGAATCATTATAACACATTATAACACCTATATATCTACTGTATGACAGGCAGAATCATTACAACCACTATATATCTACTGTATGCCAGGAAGAACCATTATAACACATTATAACACCTATATATCTACTGTATGACAGGTAGAACCATTATAATACATTATAACACCTATATATCTACTGTATGACAGGTAGAACCATTATAACACATGACAACACCTATATATCTACTGTATGACAGGCAGAATCATTACAACCCTTATATATCTACTGTATGCCAGGTAGAACCATTATAACACATTATAACACCTATATATCTACTGTATGCCAGGTAGAATCATTATAACACCTATATATCTACTGTATGTCAGGTAGAACCATTATAACACCTATATATCTACTTTATGACAGGTAAAACCATTAATACATTACAACACCTATATATCTACTGTATGTCAGGTAGAACCATTATAACACCTATATATCTACTGTATGACAGGTAAAACCATTATAACACATTATAACACCTATATATCTACTTTATGACAGGTCGAACCATTACAACACCAATATATCTACTGTATGACAGGTAGAACCATTATAACACATTATAACACCTATACATCTACTGTATGACAGGCAGAATCATTACAACCCCTATATATCTACTGTATGCCAGGTAGAACCATTATAACACATTATAACACCTATATATCTACTGTATGACAGGTAGAAACATTATAATACATTATAACACCTATATATCTACTGTATGACCGGTAGAACCATTATCACACATGACAACACCTATATATCTACTGTATGTCAGGTAGAACCATTATAACACCTATATATCTACTGTATGTCAGGTAGAACCATTATAACACCTATATATCTACTTTATGACAGGTAAAACCATTATAATACATTACAACACCTATATATCTACTGTATGTCAGGTAGAACCATTATAACACCTATATATCTACTGTATGACAGGTCCAACCATTATAACACATTACAACACCAATATATCTACTGTATGACAGGTAGAACCATTATAACACATTATAACACCTATATATCTACTGTATGACAGGCAGAATCATTACAACCACTATATATCTACTGTATGCCAGGTAGAACCATTATAACACCTATTTATCTACTTTATGACAGGTAAAACCATTATAATACATTACAACACCTATATATCTACTGTATGACAGGTAAAACCATTATAACACATTACAACACCAATATATCTACTGTATGACAGGTAGAACCATTATAACACATTATAACACCTATATATCTACTGTATGACAGGCAGAATCATTACAACCACTATATATCTACTGTATGCCAGGTAGAACCATTATAACACATTATAACACCTATATATCTACTGTATGACAGGTAGAACCATTATAATACATTATAACACCTATATATCTACTGTATGACAGGTAGAACCATTATAACACATGACAACACCTATATATCTACTGTATGACAGGCAGAATCATTACAACCCTTATATATCTACTGTATGCCAGGTAGAACCATTATAACACATTATAACACCTATATATCTACTGTATGCCAGGTAGAATCATTATAACACCTATATATCTACTGTATGCCAGGTAGAACCATTATAATACATTATAACACCTATATATCTACTGTATGACAGGTAGAAACATTATAATACATTACAACACCTATATATCTACTGTATGTCAGGTAGAACCATTATAACATATATCTATCTACTGTATGACAGGTAGAACCATTATAACACATTACAACACCTATATATCTACTGTATGACAGGTAGAACCATTATAACACCTATATATCTACTTTATGACAGGTCGAACCATTACAACACCAATATTTCTACTGTATGACAGGTAGAACCATTATAACACATTATAACAGCTATATATCTACTGTATGCCAGGTAGAACCATTATAACTCATTATAACACCTATATATCTACTGTATGTCAGGTAGAACCATTATAACACCTATATATCTACTTTATGACAGGTAAAACCATTATAATACATTACAACACCTATATATCTACTGTATGTCAGGTAGAACCATTATAACACCTATATATCTACTTTATGACAGGTCGAACCATTACAACACCAATATATCTATTGTATGACAGGTAGAACCATTATAACACATTATAACACCTATATATATACTTTATGCCAGGTAGAACCATTATAACTCATTATAACACCTATATATCTAATGTATGCCAGGTAGAACCATTATTACACATTATAACACCTATAAATCTACTGTATGCCAGGTAGAACCATTATAACACCTATATCTACTGTATGACAGGTAGAACCATAACAACACCTATATATCTGCTCTATGACAGGTAGAACCATTATAATACATTACAACACCTATATATCTACTGTATGTAAGGTAGAACCATTTTAACACCTATATATCTACTGTATGACAGGTAAAACCATTATAACACATTACAACACCTATATATAAACTGCATGACAGGCAGAACCATTCCAACACCTATATATCTACTGTATGACAGGTAGAACCATTATAACACATTATAACACCTATATATCTACTGTATGACAGGTAGAATCATTATAAAACCTATATATCTGCTGTATGCCAGGTAGAACCATTATAACACATTATAATACCTATATATCTACTGTATGACAGGTAGAACCATGACACCTATATATCTACTGTATGACAGGCAGAACCATTATAACACATTATAACACCTCTATATCTACTGTATGACAGGTAGAACCAATATAACACATTACAACACCTATATATCTACTGTATGACAGGTAGAACCATTATAACACATTATCACCTATATATCTACTGTATGACAGGTAGAACCATTATAACACATTATAACACCTCTATATCTACTGTATGACAGGTAGAAACAATATAACATATTACAACACCTATATATCTACTGTATGACAGGTAGAACCATTATAACACATTATAACACCTATATATCTACTGTATGTCAGGTAGAACCATTATAACACCTATATATCTACTGTATGACAGGTAAAACCATTATAACACATTACAACACCTATATATCTACTTCATGACAGGCAGAACCATTCCAACACCTATATATCTACTGTATGACAGGTAGAACCATTATAACACATTATAAAACCTGTATATCTACTGTATGTCAGGTAGAACCATTATAACACATTATCACCTATATATCTACTGTATGACAGGTAGAACCATTATAACACATTATAACACCTCTATATCTACTGTATGACAGGTAGAACCAATATAACACATTACAACACCTATATATCTACTGTATGACAGGTAGAACCATTATAACACATTATAACACCTATATATCTACTGTATGTCAGGTAGAACCATTATAACACCTATATATCAACTGTATGACAGGTAAAACCATTATAACACATTGCAACACCTATATATCTACTGTATGACAGGTAGAACCATTATAACACCTATATATCTACTGTATGCCAGGTAGAACCATTATAACACCTATATATCTACTGTATGACAGGTAGAACCATTATAACACATTATAACACCTATATATCTACTGTATGTCAGGTAGAACCATTATAACACATATATATCTACTTTATGACAGGTAGAACCATTATAATACATTACAACACCTATATATCTACTGTATGTCAGGTAGAACCATTATAACACCTATATATCTACTGTATGACAGGTAAAAACATTATAACACCTATATATCTACTGTATGACAGGTAGAACCATTATAACACATTATAACACCTATATATCTACTGTATGTCAGGTAGAACCATTATAACACCTATATATCTACTTTATGACAGGTAAAACCATTATAATACATTACAACACCTATATATCTACTGTATGTCAGGTAGAACCATTATAACACCTATATATCTACTGTATGACAGGTTAAACCATTATAACACATTATAACACCTATATATCTACTGTATGACAGTTAGAACCATTATAACACCTATATATCTACTGTATGACAGGTAGAACCATTATAACACATTATAACACCTATATATCTACTGTATGTCAGGTAGAACCATTATAACACATATATATCTACTTTATGACAGGTAGAACCATTATAATACATTACAACACCTATATATCTACTGTATGTCAGGTAGAACCATTATAACACCTATATATCTACTGTATGACAGGTAAAACCATTATAACACATTATAACACCTATATATCTACTGTATGACAGGTAGAACCATTATAACACATTATAACACCTATATATCTACTGTATGTCAGGTAGAACCATTATAACACCTATATATCTACTTTATGACAGGTAAAACCATTATAATACATTACAACACCTATATATCTACTGTATGTCAGGTAGAACCATTATAACACCTATATATCTACTGTATGACAGGTAAAACCATTATAACACATTATAACACCTATATATCTACTGTATGACAGGTAGAACCATTATAACACCTATATATCTACTGTATGACAGGTAGAACCATTATAACACATTATAACACCTATATATCTACTGTATGACAGGTAGAACCATTATAACACCTATATATCTTCTTTATGACAGGTCGAACCATTACAACACCAATATATCTACTGTATGACAGGTAGAACCATTATAACACATTATAACACCTATACATCTACTGTATGACAGGCAGAATCATTACAACCCCTATATATCTACTGTATGCCAGGTAGAACCATTATAATACATTATAACACCTATATATCTATTGTATGTCAGGTAGAACCATTATAACACCTATATATCTACTGTATGACAGGTAGAACCATTATAACACCTATATATCTACTGTATGACAGGTAGAACCATTATAATACATTACAACACCTATATATCCACTCTATGTCAGGTAGAACCATTATAACACCTATATATCTACTGTATGACAGGTAAAACCATTATAACACATTATAACACCTATATATCTACTGTATGACAGGTAGAACCATTACAACACCTATATATCTACTGTATGACAGGTAGAACCATTATAACACATAACACCTATATATCTACTGTATGTCAGGTAGAACCATTATAACACCTATATATCTACTGTATGACAGGTAAAACCATTATAACACATTACAACACCTATATATCTACTGTATGACAGGTAGAACCATTATAACACCTATATATCTACTTTATGACAGGCAGAACCATCACAACACCTATATATCTACTGTATGACAGGTAGAACCATTATAACACATTATAACACCTATATATCTACTGTATGACAGGTAGAACCATTATAACACATTATAACACCTATATATCTACTGTATGACAGGTAGAACCATTATAATACATTACAACACCTATATATCTACTGTATGTCAGGTAGAACCATTATAACACCTATATATCTACTGTATGACAGGTAAAACCATTATAACACATTACAACACCTATATATCTACTGTATGACAGGTAGAACCATTATAACACCTATATATCTACTTTATGACAGGTAGAACCATTACAACACCTATATATCTACTGTTTGACAGGTAGAACCATTATAACACATTATAACACCTATATATCTACTGTATGACAGGTAGAACCATTATAACACATTATAACACCTATATATCTACTGTATGACAGGCAGAACCATTATAACACATTATAACACCTATATATCTACTGTATGACAGGTACAGCCATTATAATACATTATAACACCTATATATCTACTGTTTGACAGGTAGAACCATTATTACACATACAACACCTATATATCTACTGTACGACAGGCAGAATCATTACAACCCCTATATATCTACTGTATGCCAGGTAGAACCATTATAACACATTATAACGCCTATATATCTACTGTATGCCAGGTAGAACCATTATAACACATTATAACACCTATATATCTACTGTATGACAGGTAGAACCATTACAACACCTATATATCTACTGTATGCCAGGTAGAACCATTATAACACATTATAACACCTATATATCTACTGTATGACAGGTACAACCATTATAATACATTATAACACCTATATATCTACTGTTTGACAGGTAGAACCATTATTACACATACAACACCTATATATCTACTGTATGACAGGCAGAATCATTACAACCCCTATATATCTACTGTATGCCAGGTAGAACCATTATAACACATTATAACACCTAAATTATAATGTATAACATAATACTACTCAAAACAGCTTAGACCAGCAAGGTCATCCTATAGGAAACCCAGTCTATCTAAAAACAACAATAGTCTCAGGTATTGTGGGTTAACCAATGAATGAAGACCTCACCTGGGACATGAATCTGAGTCTCCCGCGTCTGGTTGATCTGCAGCTGTACGACTCTACAGGTGAACCTGTTATCGTCAGTCTTCTGGACGGTGACGTATTGTCTCACGGTGTAGCGACCCTCAGGGTGAATCTCGGTCTCTGACGAGTCGCTTGTCTCAGTGGGTTCGGTAGCAGAGACGATGTTTCCATGACTGTCCAACAACTCAAGCTCAGGCTGTGGATACCAGCCTCCAGAGACACACTTCAGGACCACCCCCCAGTCTTTGGTTCCATTAATAGAGATCACTGGCTGAGATACAGCACCTACACAGATACAATATAAACCAGAGATCACTGGCTGAGATACAGCACCTACACAGATACAAGATAAACACAGAGATCACTGGCTGAGATACAGCACCTACACAGATACAAGATAAACACAGAGATCACTGGCTGGGATACAGCACCTACACAGATACAAGATAAACCAGAGATCACTGGCTGAGATACAGCACCTACACAGATACAAGATAAAACAGATCACTGGCTGAGATACAGCACCTACACAGATACAAGTTAAACCAGATCACTGGCTGAGATACAGCACCTACAGATACAAGATAAAACAGACAAGATCATTTCCTCTTTCAGCATATAGAGCTATGAATGTCCAGTCCCGTATTTATGATTTACCAACTATGAGTGGAATGGTTGTTTCCTTCATCAGTGTTGGAATGAAGCACTTGTAGTGTCCAGCATCAGAGAGAGTAACTCTGGTCAGTTTTAAGGAGACATTGCCGTTCTTCAGTTCTTCTTTAAACAGTGATGTCCTTCCCCTGTAGGATGTAAGCTGGTGACCGTTGGAGTCTCGACCTTCACGGTAAAGATGGACCCTTTCAGTTTTCAGGTCAGATCTTGTCCACTCCACCATCATGTCCACAGCGCTGACGTTGGGTTTCAGGTAGCACGGTAGTACGACATCGTCACCGGCCAAGGCAACGACTGGGTCAGCAGAACCAACAAGTTGAATCTGAGACGACCCTGGAGATAAAAAAATAAAAAATAAATGACACGGTGAATGAAATACTTGAATTTTCTCCTAATGTGCCGCCCTCTACTGACAAGAGTCTTAGCTAACGCTAGCATACTAACGACGCTAGCATGCTAACAACGCTAGCATGCTAACACTAGCATGCTAACGTTAGCTAATGTTTTTATAACTAACCCAAGATAGACCATAGCTTGTTGTTTCCAATGGGAGCAAATTAATCATAGTGGGGCAGAACAAGCAAAAAGGTGGGAAGAGCCAAAAATCGAGCTAGTGAGATCCTATTGGCTCGTTCTAGCATTTATTTGCATATTTTCGTGTGTGTGTGTGTCAATCACTGATATCTCTAGACCAGGGGTCACCAACAGGTCAATCACCTCCTCACTGATATCTCTAGACCAGGGGTCACCCACAGGTCAATCACCTACTCACTGATATCTCTAGACCAGGGGTCACCAACAGGTCAATCACCTCCTCACTGATATCTCTAGACCAGGGGTCATCAACAGGTCAATCACTGATATCTCTAGACCAGGGATCATCAACAGGTCAATCACCTCCTCACTGATATCTCTAGACCAGGGGTCACCCACAGGTCAATCACCTACTCACTGATATCTCTAGACCAGGGGTCACCAACAGGTCAATCACCTCCTCACTGATATCTCTAGACCAGGGGTCATCAACAGGTCAATCACTGATATCTCTAGACCAGGGGTCATCAACAGGTCAATCACCTCCTCACTGATATCTCTAGACCAGGGGTCACCAACAGGTCAATCACTGATATCTCTAGACCAGGGGTCACCAACAGGTCAATCACCTCCTCACTGATATCTCTAGACCAGGGGTCACCCACAGGTCAATCACCTACTCACTGATATCTCTAGACCAGGGGTCACCAACAGGTCAATCACCTCCTCACTGATATCTCTAGACCAGGGGTCATCAACAGGTCAATCACTGATATCTCTAGACCAGGGGTCATCAACAGGTCAATCACCTCCTCACTGATATCTCTAGACCAGGGGTCACCCACAGGTCAATCACCTACTCACTGATATCTCTAGACCAGGGGTCACCAACAGGTCAATCACCTCCTCACTGATATCTCTAGACCAGGGGTCATCAACAGGTCAATCACTGATATCTCTAGACCAGGGGTCATCAACAGGTCAATCACCTCCTCACTGATATCTCTAGACCAGGGGTCATCAACAGGTCAATCACCTCCTCACTGATATCTCTAGACCAGGGGTCACCCACAGGTCAATCACCTACTCACTGATATCTCTAGACCAGGGGTCACCAACAGGTCAATCACCTCCTCACTGATATCTCTAGACCAGGGGTCATCAACAGGTCAATCACTGATATCTCTAGACCAGGGGTCATCAACAGGTCAATCACCTCCTCACTGATATCTCTAGACCAGGGGTCACCAACAGGTCAATCACTGATATCTCTAGACCAGGGGTCACCCACAGGTCAATCACTACTAGCTGATATCTCTAGACCAGGGGTCACCCACAGGTCAATCACTGATATCTCTAGACCAGGGGTCACCAACAGGTCAATCACCTCCTCACTGATATCTCTAGACCAGGGGTCTAGGTGTACGTAAACTTCCGACTTCAACTGTAACTACCTCATCTATCACCAGTTATTGATGTTGTTATTGATGTTGTTATTGATGTTGTTATTGATACCGTACTCACTCTGTTTACTACCGTACTCACTCTGTTTACTACCGTACTCACTCTGTTTACTACACTACCGTACTCACTCTGTTTAGCACACTACCGTACTCACTCTGTTTAGCACATTACCATACTCACTCTGTTTACTACCGTACTCACTCTGTTACTACCGTACTCACTCTGTTTACTACCGTACTCACTATGTTTACTACCGTACTCACTCTGTTTACTACACTACCGTACTCACTCTGTTTAGCACATTACCATACTCACTCTGTTTACTACCGTACTCACTCTGTTTACTACCGTACTCACTCTGTTTAGCACACTACCGTACTCACTCTGTTTACTACACTTCCGTACTCACTCTGTTTACTACCGTACTCACTCTGTTTACTACCGTACTCACTCTGTTTACTACCGTACTCACTCTGTTTACCACATTACCGTACTCACTCTGTTTAGCACATTACCGTACTCACTCTGTTTAGCACATTACCATACTCACTCTGTTTAGCACATTACCATACTCACTCTGTTTACTACCGTACTCACTCTGTTTAGCACATTACCATACTCACTCTGTTTACTACCGTACTCACTCTGTTTAGCACATTACCGTACTCACTCTGTTTAGCACATTACCGTACTCACTCTGTTTACTACCGTACTCACTCTGTTTACTACCGTACTCATTCTGTTTAGCACACTACCGTACTCACTCTGTTTACTACCGTACTCACTCTGTTTACTACACTACCGTACTCACTCTGTTTACTACCGTACTCACTCTGTTTAGCACACTACCGTACTCACTCTGTTTAGCACATTACCATACTCACTCTGTCTACTACCGTACTCACTCTGTTTACTACCGTACTCACTCTGTTTACTACACTTCCGTACTCACTCTGTTTACTACCGTACTCACTCTGTTTAGCACATTACCATACTCACTCTGTTTACTACCGTACTCACTCTGTTTAGCACATTACCGTACTCACTCTGTTTACTACCGTACTCACTCTGTTTACTACCGTACTCACTCTGTTTAGTACATGGCCTCTCATGTGAATCCTTAAAGAGATGGGTGGGGCTAAAGGCTTACGAGGGTGTGAACGATGCCTAATGGGTGGAGACAAAGAAGAGCTCTCCAGTAGCTTTACCAAAACATTCAAGGGCCATTTTCTCCAAAAGTGGAGTAACAAGTTTATCAACATTCAAAGCAGAAATACTTCCCCATTGTTCCTCAACTGCAGTGTATGACATAACATTTTGAAAGCTCTGAGTCTCTGCTTTTAACCAATGTAAAAATAAAAAATAAACATTTAAAATGTTACTACATATGACTGAAAAGCGGTGCTGGGTGACAATTGGTCAGGAGTCCATAAAACAGCCCTCATTCCCTCAGACGCCATTTTAATTTTAAGCTTGAATAAGTCAAAAAGGGGTATGAATACTTTCTGTATACATTTTTGGCAACGAGATCGCGAGTGATCATTGTAGCCTTTAATCGTCTAGACGTTGAAATTAAAAAACCCTCCAGGCTTCCTTAGTTAAAAAATATAAATAAACCGTTTGGAAAAACAAATCCAAAACGCAGCGGGAATATGTTTACTCATCTTCTTTTATTGAATAAGAAAAACAAAAATAATCACGTATAAAAAAACAACGACGAAAACAGTCCTGTAATGCTACTAGGCTACACAAAGAACAACTACCCACAAATCCCAAAAAACACCCCTACTAAATAGGACCTTCAATTAGAGGCAACGAGGAGCAGCTGCTTCCAATTGAAGGTCAACCCAATTAACTAAACATAGAACTAGACATACTAGATAAACATAGAAATATACTAACATAGAACATAGCCCAACAACTTCACGACTTGATTACATTTTTTCTGATGATTAGCGTGTGTGTGAGGAATGACGACTGGGACCAGTTGTGTGTTTCTTTCATCTCATTAATGGGATTCAACTGAAGCGAACACACACACACACACACACACACACACACACACACACACACACACACACACACACGTATGTGGACACCCCTTGAAATTAATGGAAGTGTAACAGCTTTAACTTCCGTCCCTCTCCTCGCCCCAACCCGGGCTTGAACCAGGGACCCTCTGCACACATCAACAACTGACACCCCACGAAGCATCGTTACCCATCGCTCCACAAAAAGCCGCGGCCCTCGCAGAGCAAAAGGGGAACGACTACTTCAAGGTCTCAGAGCGTGTGACGTCACCCGATTGAAACGCTAATTAACGCGCACCACCCGCTAACTAACTAGCCATTTCACATCGGTTACAGAAGCAACGTCAACAATAATAACTGTTCGTCGGGAGTGTCTTTAAATGGGTTTCCGTGGCCGAGCAGCTGCACACAAGCCTCAGATCACCATGCTCAACGCAAAGCGTCGACAGGAGTGGAGTGGAAAGCTTGCTCTCATGGAAACACGTTTATGAATCATTTTTAAAGGAAATTTTCTTTCATTTTGTTATTAACAAGTAGGTATGTGTTTGGCAACATCCTAACTTTTTTCCCCAACAGATATTATCAATAAATCTGTTCCGATAAGGAATGACGTAAGGTATAGATAGATACAACATCCTGCTGAAACAAGGTTCGTATCGCTCTGTTGTTGTTGAACGGACCAAAAGAGAAGGGTCGGGTCTTGACAAGTTCCCGGAATAATAAAGATAATAATAATAATAATAATAATAATAATAAACATCCACACGGGAACTTATAACTTCAGCAGGCAACCTGAATCACACATTCGACAAGTTAGACAGTTACACAGCAATGAAAAGAACTAAGAGCTTCCTGAATCTTCAGATACCTGACAGGACACCTGGAGATTACAATTCCCAAAACCAAAAAGACAACTCCTTTTTTTCCCCTCAAAGTAAAAAAAAAAAAGCTATTCAAGAATTCACTAAAAAATGTTCCCCCCCCCCCAAAAAAAAAAAAAGAGAAACAGATATTTCCTACTGATGAGTCAACAGGGTCAACAGAAGGTCGGCTCTGAGGGTCTTGACCCGTTCCTGAATAATAAAGCAACACCTGAGGGAATGGCATCTAAAACAATTGCGACATCGTTAGGTGTTACAGGGTGTGACGCACGTCGTAAGGAGTAGACCAAGGTGCAGCGTGTTGAGTCACGATAAATATTTATTTATACAAAAAACAATAAACAAAGAACCACGAACAATATCCCCACAAACCCAGATAGGAAAAAAATTAAATAAAACCTACTTAAGTATGATCTCCAATTAGAGACAACGAGGACCAGCTGCCTCCAAATTGGAGATCATCCCAAACAAAAACCCCAACATAGAAATAGAAAACTAGAACCTGAATATAGAAATACAAAACATAGAAAAACACCCCCTGTCACGCCATGACCAGTCTACCATAGAAAATAACAGCTTTCCGTGGTCAGGACGTGACACAGGGACCTTGTAAAGTGATAAGAAGTCCTTATAACCTTATAACTAAGTAAAAGACCCTCTGCATTTACCAGTTGTTTTCACCAATAGGATATTATTTCAGAAACAATATTCTAAAAACAAACAAGTATTTTTATACAATATATCAACGATTATTCCATATATAATATTTGTGTGGAGAAAAATTATGCTTATAAATTAAT
Organism: Salmo salar; assembly: GCF_965601325.2. Classification (NCBI taxonomy): domain Eukaryota; kingdom Metazoa; phylum Chordata; class Actinopteri; order Salmoniformes; family Salmonidae; genus Salmo; species Salmo salar. The sequence goes on along the minus strand of NC_138292.1, from coordinate 97,606,544 downwards.
AAGGACCATGAGAAGAAAACCTGCCAATGAAAATTGCAGAAAGTTTCACTGGAACTTTGTAAATATTATAATTGCAAAACAACACGAAGTTAAAAGGCCACCGAAAGTAGAGAAGACATGATGAGGAATTAAATGTCCACATAGGAGTGGGTCTTCTTAGGAATTGTTTTATCCAATTATACCTTAAAGGGTACTTTTTTTAAGGTAGTAAAGTCCAGAAAATTCAGCCCACCATACTCATACGTGTTCATTACAACAGTTTTCCTAATGTAATGGGTACGGTTTCTCCACAGAAAGTTTAAAAGCTTCTGGTCTATCTCCTTGCTTATTTTACCCGTCGAGATATAAAGATAGAGGGGCCATATGTTAGTCTAGAGAGACCTTCAGCCTTGGTTATTAGGACTCTACGTTTTAAAGATAAGTCCCTCTGTGGCCATTGATTTAGCTTCTTCTGGGTTTTTTCTAATAAGAGGGTTAAAATGTAGTAAGCCTCTAGACTGCTGATCCTTTGTAATGGCTATGCCTAAATATGTAAGTTCTTCTTTAACTGGAATACCATAATATGAAGGTGTCACTCTATTATCCAGTTGATTTTAATCTCCCTCTATTATCCAGTTGATTTAATCCATCTCTATTATCCAGTTGATTTTAATCTCTCTATTATCCAGTTGATTTTAATCTCTCTATTATCCAGTTGATTTTAATCTCTCTATTATCCAGTTGATTTTAATCTCCTTCTATTATCCAGTTGATTTTAATCCATCTCTATTATCCAGTTGATTTAATCCATCTCTATTATCCAGTTGATTTAATCCATCTCTATTATCCAGTTGATTTAATCCATCTCTATTATCCAGTTGATTTAATCCATCTCTATTATCCAGTTGATTTTAATCTCCCTCTATTATCCAGTTGATTTAATCTATATATATTATCCAGTTTATTTTGTAACTCAATCAGTTTCATCTTCTCCTCCCCTGAGAGGACCAGCTGGGGACCTCTGAGAAAGGGAAGTTACCCTTAATGATCTGAGAGACCAGCTGGGGATCACAGCTACCCCTCACGTGAATGCGCGCAACTGAGGCCATGTCATTCTCTCGGTCATCAGACTCCAGGAGGTCTTGTTCGCTCCCTGTTCACTGCAAAAGCCTGAAACACGTTCTAAAGACTGTTGACATCTAGTGGAAGCCTTAGGAAGTGCAAAATGAACCCTAAGTCACTGTATACTGAATAGGCCCAGTCTTGAAAAACTACAAACCACTTCCTGGTTGGATTTTTTTCTCAGGTTTTTTTCCTGCCATATGAGTTCTGTTATACTCACAGACATCATTCAAACAGTTTTAGAAACTTCAGAGTGTTTTCTATCAAAATCTACTAATAATATGCATATACTACGTTCTGAGCCCGAGTAGCAGGCAGTTTAATGTGGGCACCTCATTCATCCAAACGACTCAATACTGCCCCCAGGTCCCAGAAAGGTTAACGATCACCTTTTCCTCCTCGGCTCTTCTGGTCTTATCCAGATTACTACCGTATTTTCTAAGGTATTTTGGACACCTCAAATTTAAAGAGCTCCCAGTTCTTGGAATAAGACATGCCTTTTTTTTCAACCATAAGTGTGAAAGCAGATCTTTAACCTCAAACTGAACTTTATCATTATTTAATAAGGAGCTATTTATCTTCCAGTAGGATGCTCGACCAAGGTTAGTATCAGGGGTAAATATTTTGATATCAATGTAAAATTGCCTTATGCTCTGTGAAGGGGAGTAGTACAAATATGTGTAGTAACACACACTATCAATACATTTGGATATAAGCCCCCCCAAAAAATGTATTCTGGATTGTCTGGAACCTGTTTTGTTCCTCCAAGTGAACGATCTGTCGGCTTGGACACATCTCTCTCTCTCTCCGTAAGATCAGTAAGATCAAACTTTTCCATAAAAAGTATTAAACCCAAATTCTGATTGGTTGGCCCTACCTGGGGTCCATCTATCATCAGTTGATTGGTTGACCTACCTGGGGTCCATCTATCATCAGTTGATTGGTTGACCTACCTGGGGTTCCATCTATCATCAGTTGATTGGTTGACCTACCTGGGGTTTCATCTATCATCAGTTGATTGGTTGACCTACCTGGGGTCCCATCTATCATCAGTTGATTGGTTGGCCCTACCTGGGGTCCCATCTATCATCAGTTGATTGGTTGACCTACCTGGGGTCCATCTATCATCAGTTGATTGGTTGACCTACCTGGGGTCCATCTATCATCAGTTGATTGGTTGGCCCTACCTGGGGTCCCATCTATCATCAGTTGATTGGTTGACCTACCTGGGGTCCATCTATCATCAGTTGATTGGTTGACCTACCTGGGGTCCCATCTATCATCAGTTGATTGGTTGACCTACCTGGGGTCCATCTATCATCAGTTGATTGGTTGACCTACCTGGGGTCCCATCTATCATCAGTTGATTGGTTGACCCTAAATGGGGTCCCATCTATCATCAGTTGATTGGTTGACCTACCTGGGGTCCATCTATCATCAGTTGAATGATCAATAGTTATATTAAAGTCCCGTCCTATCAATAATTAATGAATTTGTAAATGTTAGATAACCAATGAAGAATATGCTTCTCTATAGATTCCAAGCTACTTACTCATCATTCTCATGTTTGGTGTTGTACCCGTAGAAGAAGTTTACAGTAATGAGCGTTATGTCATTGTAACTGATCACAAGACAAATAAAGTGACCAAAAAGGGGGTCACATTCCCGAGTGTGTAGAATATTACCACCAAAAGGTATTTTTCATTGTAGTGACACCAGCGGAGAGTTCAGATCCTTGGGAAAGACAAATATCTATCACGTCCTGACCCTAGTAAGATGTCATTTTTCTATAGTAGAGTAGGGCAGGGCGTGACAGGGGGGTGTTTTTGGGGCTGATCTATGTTTCCTAGTTATATGTTTAAAATTCTAGTTTTCTATTTCTATGTTGGGATTGTTTTAGGGGTTGAACTCTAATTGGAGGCAGCTGATCTTCATTGCCTCTGATTAGAGATCATATTTAAGTAGGGTTTTTCTTCTTCTTCTCATTGTTGTTTTGTGGGTTATTGTCATTTTGAGTAGTGTGTTGTTCCTCTCTGCGTCACGGTTTGTTGTTTTTGTGTTTTCAAGTTATTTATGTATCGCATTCAGTTTCACGTCTAATAAATATGTGGAACTACGAACACGCTGCGTTTTGGTCCGCTCCTTCAAACAGCCGTGACAATATCGTTGGCCCCACTGTGACCTCCAGAAGTTGGCATCAGCCCGAAATTGAGTGAAACTCTTGAGAAGAGAAAAAAAATCTGTTCGAAATTGTTTAGCAAATAAAAATAAGGCCTTGTGCTTTTTTACATTGTTTCGTAACCCCCCCCCCAGCATTAAGAGAAATATAGACAAAGACAAAACAATAAAGATTATATAAAAGGAATAACTTTAGGATGAGTGAAAAACGTCGGAGCAGTGGAACGTAAAGTGATAAGGAAACGAGATCCGCACCATTTAAATAAACTTAAAAGTGAAAATAGCTTATTCCTTATTTCTTATTAAAGTGAAATTAGCTTATTCCTTATTTCTTATTCCTTATTAAAGTGAAAATAGCTTATTCCTTATTCCGTATTCCTTACTAAAGTGAAAATAGCTTATTCCATAAACTTTGAGCTAGATGTAAACCGGCTTTTGAAATTCAACTGAACAGAAAATTATGTTCAAGACCAAAACCAAGGGTTCTCTGTTGTAAGAGAGACTTAAAAAAATATATATTTTGTATAATCAGGAACTATAATAATTTAAATTAAAAAAAGGGTACCTACTATTTTAAGTGCATATGAAAATTGATCACATAAAAAAAAGAATAAAATACCCTTTTTTCCACTTGGAAATAAGTATCAATAACTAAACAGAACAATAAGCGTGTAAAGTCAGAGCAGACCTGTATGCCCTTCAAAACAGTATCTTAGTTACTGTATACATTAAAATAAAATACAACTTTTCAGTCTTCTTGTTTTGTTACAGTTTTGTAAACAGAATAAGGCTTATTCCTTCCTCTCTCGCCCTGCAAGTGTAAACGTCATCAGGGTGTGTCTGTGTTTTGGAATGTAAACCAATGTTTTTGTCAACGACACCTGTCGCATTGGAATGATCTACAGGCATGTCGTTTGGACAAAGTATTTACTTACGTTGTGAGTGTAAGGAAAATAAAAATATGTCCTTCTGTCTTTTTGACGATAGGGGCCGAAAATCAACGGGAGTGTGTTTGATAAAAAAACACAAGTGCCTGTTTTTTTAATAAAATTTCTCTGGTATCGGAATTAAAAACTATAATTAAAGTTTAAACCTACCTGTTGCTCTCAATGAAACCCCGATGCACAAAATTATCCCATTGAAACACCAAGCCGCCGACGTCTTCATTTCACGTTTTTTATTTAGATTTATATTGTTGCTAAAAGCTGTTTGTAATAGTAAAATAAAACGGAGTTCCGGTCAGTAAACCCAGAAAGAAAAACCGGTCCAAAAGTCTCATAGGAACATAATCAAGGACAAACATAACAACTAAATGCGACACAAACTTGTTCAAGGAAAGACGGCAAGTAGAAAAGTGAAAACAAAACTCATTGAAAGTTACTTTCACTTTGTTTCACAGTGAGTTTAGTTGATTATTGAAAGGATGGAGAAAGAGAGCCAGCTAGTGGTTTTGATCATTTAGATAATTATTCATTATAACAGATTAAATATATGAATATATATAAAATATATAGAAATATAAACAGGAATGAGGAAATTAATTTATGTTACAAAATGTGAGATAGTATCTAGATGTTATTACATTAAAAAATAAAAAACGCTTTACAAAAAATAACAAACACCAGGCCTATATTACTTTTAATATTAAAATCAATTAATTATATTCTCAGATAGTCATAATCATATCAATGTCTGAACAAAAACACCTGTCAGCTTGTCTGTATAGACATGGAACATTAAGACATGAAATTAATCCACCATATCAACCACAATTACATACAGTATACGGCTGCTTTTAAAGGGGCAGTCTGCGCTGGGACATTTAAAGGGGCAGTCTGCGCTGGAACATTTAAAGGGGCAATCTGCGCTGGGACATTTAAAGGGGCAATCTGCGCTGGGACATTTAAAGGGGAAGTCTGCGCTGGGACATTCAATCATTTGTTTTTACAATATACAGTGCATTCGGAAAGTATTCAGACCCCTCGACTTTTTCCACATTTTGTTACGTTACAGCCTTATTCTAAAATTGATTACATCATTTTTTTACTCATCAATCTACACACAATACCCAATAATGACAAATCAAAACAGGTTTAGACATTTTTGCAAAAGTATTAAAAATACAAAACAGAAATCCTTTATTTACATAAGTATTCAGACCCTTTGCTATGAGACTTTAAATTGAGCTCAGGTGCATCCTGTTTCCATTGATTATCCATGAGATGTTTCTACAACTTGATTGGAGCCCACCTGTGGTAAATTCAATTGATTGGACATGATTTGGAAAGGCACACACCTGTCTATATAAGGTCCCACAGTTGACAGCGCATGTCTGAGCAAAAACCAAGCCATGAGGTCGAAGGAATTGTCCGTAGAGCTCCAAGACATGATTGTGTCGAGGCACAGATCTGGGGAAAGGTACCAAAACATTTCTGCAGCATTGAAGGTCCCCAAGAACACGGTGGTCTCCATCATTCTTAAATGGAAGAAGTTTGGAACCACCAAGACTCTTCCTAGAGCTGGCCGCCCGGCCAAACTAAGCAATCGGGGGAGAAGGGCCTTGGTCAGGAAGGTGACCAAGAACCCGATGGTCACTCTGACAGAGCTCCAGAGTTCCTCTGTGGAGATGGAAGAACCTTCCAGAAGGACAAACATCTCTGCAGCGCTCCACCAATCAGGCCTTTATGGTAGAGTGGCCAGACAGGAGCCACTCCTCAGTAAAAGGCACATGACAGCCCGCTTGGAGTTCGCCAAAAGGCCTCTCAGACCATGAGAAACAAGATTCTCTGGTCTGATGAAACCAAGATTGAACTCTTTGGCCTGAATGCCAAGCGTCACTTCTGGAGGAAACCTGGCACCATCCCTACGGTGAAGCATGGTGGTGGTGGCAGCATCATGCTGTGGGGGTGTTTTTCAGCGGCAGGGACTGGGAGACTAGTCAGGATCGAGGGAAAGATGAACGGAGCAAAGTACAGTGAGGTCCTTGATGAAAACCTGCTCAGGACCTCAGACTGGGGAGAAGGTTCACCTTCCAACAGGACAACGACCCTAAGCACACAGCCAAGACAACGCAAGAATTGCTTCGGGACAAGTCTCTGAATGTCCTTGAGTGGCTCAGTCAGAGCCCGGACTTGAACCCGATCGAACATCTCTGGAGAGACCGGAAAATAGCTGTGCAGCAACGATCCCCATTCAACATGACAGAGCTTGAGAGGATCTGCAGAGAAGAATGGGGGAAACTCCCCAGATACAGGTGTGCCAAGCTTCTAGCGTCATACCCAAGAAGACTCGAGGCAGTAGTCGCTGCCAAAGGTGTTTCAACAAATTACTGAGTAAAGGCTCTGAATACTTATGTAAATGTCATATTTCATTACTCCATTTTTTTTATAAATTAGCAAAAATTCTCAAAACATTATGGGGTATTGTGATGTCATTATGGGGTATTGTGATGTCATTATGGTGGTATTGTGATGTCATTATGGGGGTATTGTGATGTCATTATGGGGTATTGTGTGTAGATTGATGAGGGGGAAACAATTTAATCCATTTTCGAATAATGCTGTAACGTCACAAAATGTCGAAAAAGTCAAGGGGTCTGAATACTTTCCCAAATGCACTGTATCAGCTTGTTTTACTCCAGTGTAAATGTAAACAAACACAGTATAGCCTCAAAACATGGTTAAAACATATTATGGATGAGCAGTCCTTTGCATCCATATTCCCTCTGTCTATGAAATTAGAGAGTGGTTACCACAGTTGTTTACCAAAACAGTGGCTGGGTGTTTTTTTGGTATTTTTGATCTGCAGATTACCCCTTTTTAAAAAGGACTGCTGCTGAATGAATTATAAAAACAAAAACATATATCGAAACACTTTAAAATAAGACAAATATATCAAAGCAGTTATTAATAAATCGTATTTTTTTATTTTTAAAATAAAATTGCCACTATTATGGACCAGTAGAAGAAAGAAATGTTTTGGGTGTAAATCACAGGTTCCAGAATTAGAATGACGGGTGTTCCATTCTGAGTGTTGTCACGGTGACCAGGTGACCGCGGTGACCAGTGTTGTCACGGTGACCAGGTGATAGCCCAGCCTCGCTCTCCTTCAAAAAAACGCTCACCTGTCAATCACACGGAAAATACTGTTATAATGTAGCCTGTATTTAGTTACTTAGAGAAATACAGTATTATAATGAATCAGTAGGGTTAGTCACCTGTTAATCACATAGAATTACTGTAGTAATGTAGTATGTATTTAGTTACTTAGAGAGATACAGTATTATAATGAATCAGTAGGGTTAAACACCTGTTATTCAACTAGGTTCAATCAGAGATACAATTATCAACACTTTACAACAAGGTTCAATCAGAGCTATAGCTATCAACACTAACACATGGTTCAATCAGAGATACAGTTATAAACACTTTACAACATGGTTCAATCAGAGATACAATTATCAACACTTTACAACAAGGTTCAATCAGAGCTATAGTTATCAACACTTTACAACATGGTTCAATCAGAGATACAGTTATCAACACTAACACATGGTTCAATCAGAGATACAGTTATAAACACTTTACAACATGGTTCAATCAGAGATACAATTATCAACACTTTACAACAAGGTTCAATCAGAGCTATAGTTATCAACACTTTACAACAAGGTTCAATCAGAGATACAGTTATAAACACTTTACAACATGGTTCAATCAGAGATACAGTTATCAACACTTTACAACAAGGTTCAATCAGAGATATAGTTATCAACACTTTACAACATGGTCCAATCAGAGATACAGTTATAAACACTTTACAACATGGTTCAATCAGAGATACAGTTATCAACACTTTACAACATGGTTCAATCAGAGATACAGTTATCAACACTTTACAACATGGTTCAATCAGAGATACAGTTATAAACACTTTACAACATGGTTCAATCAGAGATACAGTTATAAACACTTTACAACATGGTTCAATCAGAGATACAGTTATAAACACTTTACAACATGGTTCAATCAGAGATACAGTTATCAACACTTTACAACATGGTTCAATCAGAGATATAGTTATCAACACTTTACAACATGGTTCAATCAGAGATACAGTTATAAACACTTTACAACATGGTTCAGCAACAGGTTTTTGGAGCCAGTTTTTGGAGCCATTGTGAACCCCTTTATAATGTATTTATCATGGACAACAGGTTGTTGGAGCCAGAGAAATATATAAACTCAGGTTCTTGTTACCTTGAGCCCTTGCGTCTGTTGCATTTCAGCAGCAGTACGACGGTCACCAGCAGGTAGGGAGACACCACCAGTAGACTACCCAGCAGCCTGGGCAGAGACACGGACAACACTGGGACTGTAGAGGGGTCTGGGATTGAAGCTGGAACTGCGGAGAAAATTGACAAAGTCTTTCACACACACACATTTTAAATGAAGGGGACATTTTTTTCCCCTGAAATGTTATATATTTGTACGGTTAGTTACTGTAAAATACAGTGTAATGGCATGGTATTTACCGTAGGTTTTAGCACCACTTTAATGGTGGATAGAAGGGATATTTCCTCACCTGTCAGAGTCATCAGTCTCTCCGGGGATTCTCCTTCAGAGGTGGAACACTTGTAGAGTCCTTCATCTGACTTGGATACTGCAGGGATGGTCATCTCTCCCGTAGTCTCAGTCCTGACGAGGGATCCATCTTTGTAGAAATCAGCTGTGAGGTCAGAGGGAGTTACCTTCATTTCCTTGTCCTTTCTGTGTCGGCAGCGCAGAGTCACAGAACGTCCCTCAGTCACAGGAAGGACAGGACTCTCCAGGATCACAGCACCAGCTGTATATAATATATAAACATCATATATAAACAGGTCTCTCCAGGATCACAGCACCAGATGTATGTAATATATAAATATCATACTGTCACACTCTGACCATAGAGAGCCCTTGGTTCTCTATGGTATAGAAAGTAGATCAGGGCGTGACTAAGGGGCGTTCTAGGTTTTTTATTTCTATGTTGGTGTGCTTGGTATGGTTCCCAATCAGAGGCAGCTGTTTAGCGTTGTCTCTGATCGAGGATCATATTTAGCCAGCCATTTCCCCCACTGTGTTTTGTGGGATCTTGTTTTGAGTTATTAAGTGTATGTAGCACCTCTGAGGTCAAAGGTTCATTGAATGTTTGTTTCTTTTTGTTTGGAAGTTTTCACTTTGTGAATAAATATGTAGAACACAGATCACCCTGCCCTTTGGTCCAGTGATTTCGACCCATCGTGACAGAAGATCCCACCACAACAGGACCAAGCAGCGTGCCCAGGAGGAGATGGACATCTTGGACTTGGGAGGAAATCTTGGCAGGAGACGAAAAGCCTTCCTTGGCGGAAGACGCAAGGAGAGAAGGAGGACAGCGACGACGCCGGGGTTCGCGGCCACAAGGAAAGCCCAAAGGACAGTCCAACATAATTTTTTTTTTTTGGGGGGGGGGGGGAGTGTGCCAGTGACAACCTGGGAGTCAATGGAAGAGTGCGAGGAGGGATACCGGAGAATGGAGTTGGCTAAGAGTATGCAGCAACGCAGGCGTTTGGAGGAGCGGTGCAACTTGTGCCGGTCCCACGCATCAGGTCTCCAGTTCGCCTCCCCATTCCGGTGAGTCCTGTGCCATCTCCCCACACTCGCCGTGCGAAGTGTGTCATCGTTCCGGGACAATTTGTGCCGGCTATACGCACCAGGTCTCCAGTGCACCCCTGAAGTGCGTGTCACCAGTCCGGTGCCACCTGTGCTGGCTCCACTCACCAGGCTTCCGGCGACGATCCCCAGTCCAGAGCTACCGGCAACGGTCCACAGTCCAGAGCTTCCGGCGACAGTCCACAGTCCGGAACCTCCTTACAACAGTTCACAGTCCGGAACCTCCTGCGACGGTCCACAGTCCGGAACCTCCTGCGACGGTCAACAGGCCAGAGCCCTCCTTTGTGCCGGTGCCCAGCACGGCGTTCTACCCGGCTCCATGGCCGGACCCGTGGTCTGGGCGGGGGCAAAGTCCCACGCCAGAGCCGACACCGATGCTGATGGATCCGCGAGCGGAGTGGGTACTTCGCCCCGCACCGGAGCCGCCAGCGACACTGATCACCCCCCCCCCATACCCTCCCCAGCTGGTTTCAGGAGTCTGCACCTTTGGGGGGGGGTACTGTTATTACGACCATCGTGACACATATAAACATAACATCAGCAGATGAACCACTAAACACTATAATGTCAGTAGATGGTGTTTGTGGACATACCGTGTACTGTGATGTTGACAGCGTTGCTGTGTACTCCAGACCCAGACTCACACCAGTACACTCCACTGTCTGATAGGATTAGTGAAACGATGCATGAAAAACCTTGTTGTTTTCCCCAGTCCGTTCCGCAAGCTGAAATCTTCCCAGTTGATGTGTATCTCTTCAGTGTCCATCCAGCAGAGTTCCCCTGAACCTCACAGCTCACAATGAGAGACTCGTATTCAAAGAACTGAGATCTGTTGGGACGGACGCTCAGAGAGACTGGAAGAGGAGAGAGGACTGAGAGAAAGAGACAGAGATAGATGCGTCAACAGCAACCTTGGGGAAATCCTCTGGATTATCATTAACAGCAGACTAGTTCATTCCCTCAGTGAAAACAATGTACTGAGCAAATGTCAAATTGGCTTTTTACCAAATTACCGAACGACAGACCACATATTCACCCTGCACACCCTAATTGATAAACAAACCAAAACAAAGGTAAAGTCTTCTCATGCTTTGTTGATTTAAAAAAATCCTTTGACTCAATTTGGCATAAGGGTCTGCTATACAAATTGATGGAAAGTGGCGTTAGGGGAAAACATACGACATTATAAAATCCATGTACACAAAGAAGTTTGCGGTTAAAATAGGCAAAAAACACACACATTTCTTCCCATAGGGCCGTGGGGTGAGACAGGGATGCAGCTTAAGCCCCACGCTCTTCAACATATATATCAACGAATTGGCGATGGCACTAGAACAGTCTGCAGCACCCGGCATCACCCTACGAGAATTTGAAGTCAAATGTCTACTGTTTGCTGATGATCTGGTGCTTCTGTCACCAAGCAAGGAGGTCCTACAGCAGCACCTAGATCTGTCCCCAACCAAGGAGGGCCTACAGCAGCACCTAGATCTGTCGCCAACCAAGGAGGGCCTACAGCAGCACCTAGATCTGTCGCCAACCAAGGAGGGCCTACAGCAGCACCTAGATCTGTCCCAACCAAGGAGGGCCTACAGCAGCACCTAGATCTGTCCCCAACCAAGGAGGGCCTACAGCAGCACCTAGATCTTCTGCACAGATTCTGTCATTCCTGGGCCCTGACAGTAAATCTCAGTAAGACAAAAATAATGGTGTTCCAAAAAAGGTCCAGTTGCCAGGACCACAAATACAAATTCCATCTACACACCGTTGCCCTAGAGCACACAAAAACTATACATACCACTGCCTAAACATCAGCGCCACAGGTAACTTCCACAAAGCTGTGAACGATCTGAGAGACAAGGCAAGAAGGGCCTTCTATGCCATCTAAAGGAACATAACATTTGACATACCAATTAGGATCTGGCTAAAAATACTTGAATCAGTTATAGAACCCATTGCCCTTTATGGTTGTGAGGTCTGGGGTCCGCTCACCAACCAAGAATTCACAAAATGGGACAAACACGAAATTTGAGACTGCATGCAGAATTCTGCAAAAACATCCTCCGTGTACAACGTAAAACACAAAATAATGCATGCAGAGCAGAATTAGGCCGATACCCGCTAATTATCAAAATCCAGAAAAGAGCCGTTAAATTCTACAACCACCTAAAAGGAAGCGATTCCCAAACCTTCCATAACAAAGCCATCACCTACAGAGAGATGAACCTGGAAAAGAGTCCCCTAAGCAAGCTGGTCCTGGGGCTCTGTTCACAAACAGACCGCACAGAGCCCCAGGGCAGCAACACAATTAGACCCAATCAAATCATGAGAAAACAAAAAGATCATTACTTGACACATTGGAAAGAATTAACAAAAAAACTGAACAAACTAAAATGCTATTTGGCCCTAAACAGAGAGTACACAGTGGCAGAATGACTGACCCAAACTTAAGGAAGGAAGGAAGGAAGGAAGGACACAGACAGACAGACAGACAGACAGACAGACAGACAGACAGACAGACAGACAGACAGACAGACAGACAGACAGACAGACAGACAGACAGACAGACAGACAGACAGACAGACAGACAGACAGACAGACAGACAGACAGACAGACAGACAGACAGACAGACAGACAGACAGACAGACAGACAGTTTGCACTGAATGGCTTAAAATGTGCATTTCCTAAAACAAAATAGAACCATTCGGAATGTGAAAAAAAACCTGTTTAATTTCCTCACCTGTCAGAGTCATCAGTCTCTCCGGGGATTCTCCTTCAGAGGTGGAACACTTGTAGAGTCCTTCATCTGACTTGGATACTGCAGGGATGGTCATCTCTCCCGTAGTCTCAGTCCTGACGAGGGATCCATCTTTGTAGAAATCAGCTGTGAGGTCAGAGGGAGTTACCTTCATTTCCTTGTCCTTTCTGTGTCGGCAGCGCAGAGTCACAGAACGTCCCTCAGTCACATGAAGGGCAGGGCTCTCCAGGATCACAGCACCAGCTGTATATAACATATAAACATAATATATTTTATTTTCATTTATTTTTATTCATCTTTATTTAACCAGGTAGGCAAGTTGAGAACAAGTTCTCATTTACAACTGCGACCTGGCCAAGAAAAAGCAAAGCAATTCGACACATATAACAACACAGAGTTACACATGGAATAAAACAAAACATACAGTCAATAATACAGTAGAAAAATAAGTCTATATACAATGTGAGCAAATGAGGTGAGATAAGGGAGGTAAAGGCAAAAAAAGGCCATGGTGGTGAAGTAAATACAATATAGCAAGTAAAACACTGGAATGGGAGATTTGCAGTGGAAGAATGTGCAAAGTAGAAATAGAAATAATGGGGTGCAAAGGAGCAAAATAAATAAATAAATAAATACAGTAGGGGAAGAGGTAGTTGTTTGGGCTAAATTATAGATGGGCTATGTACAGGTGCAGTAATCTGTGAGCTGCTCTGACAGCTGGTGCTTAAAGCTAGTGAGCGAGATAAGTGTTTCCAGTTTCAGAGATTTTTGTAGTTCATTCCAGTCATTGGCAGCAGAGAACTGGAAGGAGAGGCGGCCAAAGGAGGAATTGGCTTTGGGGGTGACTAGAGAGATATACCTGCTGGAGTGCGTGCTACAGGTGGGTGCTGCTATGGTGACCAGCGAGCTGAGATTAGGGGGGACTTTACCTAGCAGGGTCTTGTAGATGACCTGGAGCCAGTGGGTTTGGCGATGAGTATGAAGCGAGGGCCAGCCAACGAGAGCGTACAGGTCGCAGTAGTGGGTAGTATATGGGGCTTTGGTGACAAAACGGATGGCACTGTGATAGACTGCATCCAATTTATTGAGTAGGGTATTGGAGTCTACATATTCTAAGTCAGAACCGTCCAAAGAAGTGATGCTGGACGGGCGGACAGGTGCGGGCAGCGATTGGTTGAAGAGCATGCATTTAGTTTTACTTGTATTTAAGAGCAGTTGGAGGCCACGGAAGGAGAGTTGTAATGGCATTGAAGCTCGTCTGGAGGGTTGTTAACAGTGTCCAAAGATGGGCCAGAAGTATACAGAATGGTGTCGTCTGCGTAGAGGTGGATCAGAGACTCACCTGCAGCAAGAGCGACATCATTGATGTATACAGAGAAGAGAGTCGGCCCAAGAATTGAACCATGTGGCACCCCAATATAGAGTCTGCCAGAGGCCCGGACAACAGGCCCTCCGATTTGACACAATGAACTCTATCAGAGAAGTAGTTGGTGAACCAGGCGAGGCAATCATTTGAGAAACCAAGGCTATTGAGTCTGCCGATGAGGATTTGGTGATTGACAGAGTCGAAAGCCTTGGCCAGGTCAATGAATACGGCTGCAGAGTATTGTTTCTTATCGATGGCGGTTAAGATATCGTTTAGGACCTTGAGCGTGGCTGAGGTGCACCCATGACCAGCTCTGAAACCATATTGTATAGCGGAGAAAGTACGGTGGGATTCGAAATGGTCGGTGATCTGTTAGTTAACTTGGCTTTCAAAGACCTTAGAAGGGCAGTGTAGGATAGATATAGGTCTGTAACAGTTTGGGTCTAGAGTGTCTCCCCCTTTGAAGAGGGGGATGACCGCAGCTGCTTTTCAATCTTTGGGAATCTCAGACGATACGAAAGAGAGGTTGAACAGGCTAGTAATAGGGGTTGCAACAATTTCGGCAGATCATTTTAGAAAGAAAGGGTCCAGATTGTCTAGCCCGGCTGATTTGTAGGGGTCCAGATTTTGCAGCTCTTTCAGAACATCAGCTGACTGGATTTGGGAGATGGAGAAATGGGGGAAAGCTTGGGCGAGTTGCTGTGGGGGGTGCAGTGCTGTTGACCGAGGTAGGGGTAGCCAGGTGGAAAACATGGCAACCGTAGAAAAATGCTTATTGAAATTCTCAATTATCATGGATTTATCGGTGGTGACAGAGTTTCCTATCCTCAGTGCAGTGGGCAGCTGGGAGGAGGTGTTCTTATTCTCCATGCACTTTACAATGTCCCAGAACTTTTTTAAGTTTGTGTTGCAGGAAGCAAATTTCTGCTTGAAAAAGCTAGCCTTAGCTTTTCTAACTGCCTGTATATTGGTTTCTAACTTCCCTGAAAAGTTGCATATCGCGGGGGCTGTTCGATGCTAATGCAGAACGCCACAGGATGATTTTGTGCTGGTTAAGGGCAGTCAGGTCTGGAGAGAACCAAGGGCTATATCTGTTCCTGGTTCTAAATTTCTTGAATGGGGCATGCTTATTTAAGATGGTGAGGAAGGCATTTAAAAAAAATAACCAGGCATCCTCTACTGACGGGATGAGGTTGATATCCTTCCAGGATACCCGGGCCAGGTCGATTAGAAAGGCCTGCTCGCTGAAGTGTTTCAGGGAGCGTTTGACAGTGATGAGAGGTGGTCGTTTGGTCCCAGACCCATTACGGATGCAGGCAATGAGGCAGTGATCGATGAGATCTTGATTGAAAACAGCAGAGGTGTATTTGGAGGGCGAGTTAGTTTAGGATGACATCTATGAGGGTGCCCGTGTTTACGGCTTTGGGGTTGTACCTGGTAGGTTCATTGATAATTTGTTTGAGATGGAGGGCATCAAGCTTAGATTGTAGGATAGCTGGGGTGTTAAGCATGTCGCAGTTTAGGTCACCTGCTGTATATAATATATAAACAGGGCTCTCCAGGATCAGAGCTCCAGCTGTATATAATATATAAACATCATATATAAACAGGTCTCTCCAGGATCACAGCTCCAGCTGTATATAATATATAAACAGGTCTCTCCAGGATCACAGCTCCAGCTGTATATAATATATAAACAGGTCTCTCCAGGATCACAGCACCAGCTGTATATAATATATAAACAGGTCTCTCCAGGATCACAGCCCCAGCTGTATATAATATATAAACAGGTCTCTCCAGGATCACAGCTCCAGCTGTATATAATATATAAACATCATATTGTCACACTCTGACCATAGAGAGCCCTTGGTTCTCTATGGTATAGAAAGTAGATCAGGGCGTGACTAAGGGGCGTTCTAGGTTTTTTATTTCTATGTTGGTGTGTTTGGTGTGGTTCCCAATCAGAGGCAGCTGTTTAGCGTTGTCTCTGATTGAGGATCATATTTAGGCAGCCATTTCCCCCACTGTGTTTTGTGGGATCTTGTTTTGAGTTATTAAGTGTATGTAGCACCTCTGAGGTCAAAGGTTCATTGAATGTTTGTTTCTTTTTGTTTGGAAGTTTTCACTTTGTGAATAAATATGTAGAACACAGATCACCCTGCCCTTTGGTCCAGTTATTATAACCCATCGTGACAGAAGATCCCACCACAACAGGACCAAGCAGCGTGCCCAGGAGGAGATGGACATCCTGGACTTGGGAGGAAATCTTGGCAGGAGACGAAAAGCCTTCCTTGGCGGCAGACGCAAGGAGAGAAGGGAGGACAGCGACGACGCCGGGGTTCGCGGCCACAAGCAACACCTAAAGGACAGTCCAACATTATTTTTTTTTTTGGGGGGGGGGCACACGGGGTGGTTGGTGGAGCCGGGGAGTGAGCCAGTGACAACCTGGGAGGAGGTAGAGAGGTGGCCGGCCGACCCAAGGAGAGTACCAGAGCCCGCCTGGGAGTCAATGGAAGAGTGCGAGGAGGGATACCAGAGAATGGAGTTGGCTAAGAGTTTGCAGCAACGCAGGCGTTTGGAGGAGCGGTGCAACTTGTGCCGGTCCCACACATCAGGTCTCCAGTGCGCCTCCCCATTCCGGTGTGTCCTGTGTCTCCTCCTCGCTCTCGCCCTGAAGTGCGTGTCAACAGTCCGGTGCCACCTGTGCCGGCTCCACTCACCAGGCTTCCGGCGACGGTCCCCAGTCCAGAGCTTCTGGCGACGGTCCTCAGTCCAGAGCTTCCGGCGACGGTCCACAGTCCGGAACCTCCTGCGACGGTCAACAGGCCAGAGCCCTCCTTTGTGCCGGTGCCCAGCACGGCGTTCTACCCAGCTCCATGGCCGGACCTGTGGTCTGGGCGGGGGCAAAGTCCCGCGCCAGAGTCGACACCGATGCTGGCGGATCCGCGAGCGGAGTGGGTACTTCGCCGAGCACCAGAGCCGCCACCGACACTAATCACCCTCCCCAGTTAGTTTCAGGAGTCCGCACCTTTGGGGGGGTACTGTTATTACGACCATCGTGACACATATAAACATAACATCAGCAGATGAACCACTAAACACTATAATGTCAGTAGATGGTGTTTGTTTACATACCGTGTACTGTGATGTTGACAGTGTTGCTGTGTACTCCAGACCCAGACTCACACCAGTACACTCCACTGTCTGATAGGATTAGTGAAACGATGCATGAAAAACCTTGTTGTTTTCCCCAGTCCGTTCCGCAAGCTGAAATCTTCCCAGTCGATGTGTATCTCTTCTGCGTCCATCCAGCAGAGTTCCCCTGAACCTCGCAGCTCACAATGAGAGACTCGTATTCAAAGAACTGAGATCTGTCGGGAAGGACTCTCAGGGAGACTGGAGGAGAGAGAGAGAGAGAGAGAGAGAGAGAGAGAGAGAGAGAGAGAGAGAGAGAGAGAGAGAGAGAGAGAGAGAGAGAGAGAGAGAGAGGGTCAGTCCGATAGCTGTACAACTGTAATAAATTCCAGAACTGAGTCTGTAACATTCTCACATCTGAGTTACCCTTTGATTTGTTCTACCAGTCTAAACCAGATTCAATAGGAAACCATTTCTACCCTTTGATTTCAATCAATGACTGTGTCATTCAAACTGTTGGCAAGAAGAGGCTGACCGAGACTCTAAAATCAAAATCAAGTTTTATTTGTCACATGCGCTGAATACAACAGGTGAAATGCTGAATACAACAGGTGTTGTAGACCTTACAGTGAAATGCTGAATACAACAGGTGTAGTAGACCTTATAGTGAAATGCTGAATACTTCAGGTGTAGGTAGACCTTATAGTGAAATGCTGAATACAACAGGTGTAGTAGACCTCACAGTGAAATGCTGAATACACCAGGTGTAGTAGACCTCACAGTGAAATGCTGAATACAACAGGTGTAGTACACCTTACAGTGAAATGCTGAATACAACAGGTGTAGTAGACCTTACAGTGAAATGCTGAATACAACAGGTGTAGTAGACCTCACAGTGAAATGCTGAATACAACAGGTGTAGTAGACCTCACAGTGAAATGCTGAATACACCAGGTGTAGTAGACCTCACAGTGAAAGGCTGAATACACCAGGTGTAGTAGACCTCACAGTGAAATGCTGAATACAACAGGTGTAGTAGACCTCACAGTGAAATGCTGAATACAACAGGTGTAGTAGACCTCACAGTGAAATGCTGAATACAACAGGTGTAGTAGACCTCACAGTGAAATGCTGAAGCCCTTAACCAACAATGCAGTTTTAAGCGGGGCGGGGAGCAAATAGTTTGGGTAGCCATTTGATTAGATGTTCAGGAGTTTTATGTCGTGGGGGTAGAAGCTGTTCAGAAGCCTCTTGGTCCTAGACTTGGCGCTCCGTTACCACTTGCCATGGAGGTAGCAGAGAGAACAGTCTATGACTGGGGTGGCTGGAGTCTTTGACAATTTTTTAGGGCTTTCCTCTGACACCGCCTGGTATAGAGGTCCTGGATAGCTAGGAAGCTTGGCCTCAGTGATGTACTGGGCCGTACGCACCACCCTCTGTAGCGCCTTGCGGTCAGAGGCACGAGCAGTTGCCAAACCAGTTTGTGATGTAACCGTCAGGATGCTCTCGATGGTGCAGCTGTAAAAACCTTTTTTGAGGATCTGAGGACCCGTGCCAAATCTTTTCAGTCTCCCGTGGAGGAATAGGTCTTGTCTGTGGTAAATCCCTCTCATCCGACTCATTAAATAAAAATTATTTTGTCCAGTTCGAGGTGAGTCATCGCTGTTCTGATGTCCAGAAGCTCTTTTCGGTCATAAGAGACGGGTAGCAACAACAATTATGTATAAAATACGTTACAAACAATGCGAAAATACAAACAAAATAGCACGAGTTGGTTAAGAGCCCATAAAACAGCAGCCATCCACTCAGGCACCATCTTAAATCCCATCACACGTCAGGGAGGTGACCTCACAGAGAGAGAAACGACGAGCTTTGGTTGTCAGGAAGGTGACCTCACAGAGAGAAACAACGAGCTTTGGTTGTCAGGGAAGTGACCTCACAGAGAGAGAAACGACGAGCTTTGGTTGTCAGGGAGGTGACCTCACAGAGAGAGAAACAACGAGCTTTGGTTGTCAGGGAGGTGACCTCACAG
The DNA here is from genome assembly GCF_965601325.2 of Salmo salar. Classification (NCBI taxonomy): domain Eukaryota; kingdom Metazoa; phylum Chordata; class Actinopteri; order Salmoniformes; family Salmonidae; genus Salmo; species Salmo salar. Next base: position 97,587,286 of record NC_138292.1, on the reverse strand, counting down.
AGAGAGAAACGATGAGCTTTGGTTGTCAGGGAGCTGACCTCACAGAGAGAAACAACGAGTTTGTCTCTGCTACGTGGTTGGAGCTTTGGTATCTGCATGACAGGCCTCCCAATTGTATTCCTGTGCAAATGTTTTTTGTTTTGTTGGTCTTGTCTAGCGAGAAGAGAACTGAGAAGAGAACTGAGAAGAGAACTGACGTATTCGTGAACACAAAGTTTCAGCAAACTCTATACCTGCTTGACCACAAGACCTGCTCATGAATAAGCTACTCAGTAACCTATGAAATGCTCACTGACTGGGCACGGAAACACAACACACACACACACACACACACACACACACACCACTACACTTGACAGAGACTCACAACTACAGAGAGTAACACACTGGAGAGAGACTTGATATGAGAGGAGGTAGCAGGAGGAAACAGAGAGAGAGAGAGAAGAGGAGGAGAAGTAAACAGAGAGAGAGAGAAGAGGAGAAGGAGGAAACAGAGAGAGAGAGAAGAGGAGGAGAAGCGGAGGAGTAAACAGAGAGAGAGAAGAGGAGAAGAAGAGGAGAAGTAGGACTAAACAGAGAGAGAAGAGGAGAAGAAGAGGAGGAAAATAGAGCAGGTGATGAATAATGAGAAATTGTACCTCCATCATGACCGAGGCCAGAGTATACCAGTGTACTGAACAGCACTGAAACACACAGAGAAAACTATCACTATGGTACATGATGTAAACACTGAAACACACAGAGAGAACAATCACTATGGTACATGATGTAAACACTGAAACACACAGAGAGAACAATCACTATGGTACATGATGTAAACACTGAAACACACAGAGAGAACAATCACTATGGTACATGATGTAAACACTGAAACACACAGAGAGAACTATCACTATGGTACATGATGTAAACACTGAGCTGTTCCACAGATATTAAACCATAAAGATATTAAACTATATAGATATTAAACTATATAGATATTAAACTATACAGATATTAAACTATATATATATTAAACTATACAGATATTAAACTATATATATATTAAACCGTACAGATATTAAACAATACAGATATTAAACTATACAGATATTAAACAATACAGATATTAAACCATACAGATATTAAACAATACAGATATTAAACAATACAGATATTAAACAATACAGATATTAAACTATACAGATATTAAACTATACAGATATTAAACAATACAGATATTACACTATATATATATTACACTATGTAGATATTAAACAATACAGATATTAAACAATACAGATATTAAACAATACAGATATTAAACTATACAGATATTAAACTATACAGATATTAAACTATACAGATATTAAACAATACAGATATTACACTATATATATATTACACTATGTAGATATTAAACAATACAGATATTAAACTATATATATATTCAACTATATATATATTCAACTATACAGATATTAAACTATACAGATATTAAACTATATATATATATTAAACTATATATATATATTAAACCATACAGATATTAAACCATACAGATATTAAACTATACAGATATTAAACTATACAGATATTAAACTATACAGCTATTAAACTATATATATATTAAACCATTCAGGTACTCACAGAGTAGAAAACAGGTGTGTTCCATCTCAATGTATTCGATCACTTGTTTTCATTCACTTCCTCTCTCTAAACTCTTTAATGACTTATCGCCTGTCTACCCAGCCTCTTCTCTCCACACAGGGACACTTCCTCTCTGCTGAGAAGGGCTGGGAGGTGTGAAAGACCATGTGGTGATATATGGGGGGTAGAGAGAGAAGAATGCTTATTTGAGCTGTTCTTGCCATAATATGGACTTGGTCTTTTACCAAATAGGGCTATCTTCTGTATACAATTCTGTATACAATCCCTACCCAACTGATTGGCTCAAAAGCATTAAGAGGTAAAGAAATTCCACCAATGAACTTTTAACAAGGTGCACCTGTTATTTGAAATGCATTCCAGGTGACTACTTCATGAAGCTGGATGAGAGAATGCCACGAGTGTGCAAAACTGTCATCAAGGCAAAGGGTGGCAATTTGAAGAATCTAAAATATGAAATATATATATTCCATATGTGTTATTTCATAGTTTTGTTGTCTTCACTAATATTCTACAATGTAGAAAATAGTCAAAATAAATAAAAACCCTTGAATGAATAGGTGTTCTAAAACTTTTGACTCGTACTGTAAATATTCAGACCTTTTACTCAGTACTTTGTTGAGGCACCTTTCGCAGTGATTACAGCCTTGAGTCTTCCTGGGTATGACGCTACAATCTTGGCACACCTGTATTTGGGGAGTTTCTCCCATTCTTCTCTGCAGATCCTCTCAAGCTCTGTCAGATTGGATGGGGAGCATCGCTGCACAGCTATTTTCAGGTCTCGCCAGAGATGTTCGATTGGGTTCAAGTCCGGGCTCTGGCTGGGCCACTCAAGGACATTCAGAGACTTGTCCCGAAGCCACTCCTGCATTGTCTTGGATGTGTTCTTAGGGCCGTGGTCCTGTTGGAACGTGAACCTTCATCCCAGTCTGAGGTCCTGAGCGTTCTGGAACAGGTCTCTGTACTTTGCTCCGTTCATCTTTCCCTGATGAAAGATGTTCGATTGAGATCTGTGCAGGATCCATCAGTAATCTCTATAGTTGTTATTGATAAGATCTCTGGGCAATCCAACCCCATCAGAATGTGCCAGAGCATTATTAAAGTGGTCAAGTTGTGAGGGACTTGGATCCTTCCCCTGACAAACATCAGTGGCAACAACCAGTGACATCTAGACAACTTAGTCTCAACCTTGCCCCCCCCCCCCCCCCCCCCCCAGTATCTCTCCTGAAACTCTGAGTTCCCCAAGAACACCCCTAAGAACTTAATCCCTGCTCTGCCCCACTGTAACCCCCCAGGAAGACTAGTAGATCCTATATAGCATGGCTACTAGATACACTATATATAGAAAGACTACTAGATACACTATATATAGCATGGCCTCTACACTATATATATAGCATGGCACCTACACTATATATAGCATGGCACCTAGATACACTATATATAGCATGGCTACTAGAAACACTATATATAGCATGGCCTCTACACTATATATAGCATGGCTACTAGAAACACTATATATAGCATGGCTACTAGATACACTATATATAGCATGGCTACTAGATACACTATATATAGCATGGCTACTAGATACACTATATATAGCATGGCTACTAGATACACTATATATAGCATGGCTACTAGATACACTATATATAGCATGGCTACTAGATACACTATATATAGCATGGCTACTAGATACACTATATATAGCATGGCCTCTACACTATATATAGCATGGCTACTAGAAACACTATATATAGCATGGCTACTAGATACACTATATATAGCATGGCTACTAGATACACTATATATAGCATGGCTACTAGATACACTATATATAGCATGGCTACTAGATACACTATATATAGCATGGCTACTAGATACACTATATATAGCATGGCTACTAGATACACTATATATAGCATGGCTACTAGATACACTATATATAGCATGGCTACTAGATACACTATATATAGCATAGCTACTAGATACACTATACATAGCATGGCCTCTACACTATATATAGCATGGCCTCTACACTATATATAATATGGCTACTAGATACACTATATATAGCATGGCCTCTACACTATATATAGCATGTCTACTAGATACACTATATATAGCATGGCCTCTACACTATATATAGCATGGCTACTAGATACACTATATAGAGCATGACTACTAGATACACTATATATAGCATGGCTACTAGATACACTACATATAGCATGGCCTCTACACTATATATAGCATCGCTACTAGATACACTATATATAGCATGGCCTCTACACTATATATAGCATGGCTACTAGATACACTATATATAGCATGGCCTCTACACTATATATAGCATGGCTACTAGATACACTATATATAGCATGGCCTCTACACTATATATAGCATGGCTACTAGATACACTATATATAGCATGGCTACTAGATAAACTATATATAGCATGGCTACTAGATAAAATATATATAGCATGGCTACTAGATAAACTATATATAGCATGGCTACTAGATAAACTATATATAGCATGGCTACTAGAAACACTATATATAGCATGGCTACTAGATACACTATATATAGAATGGCCTCTACACTATATATAGCATGTCTACTAGATACACTATATATAGCATGGCCTCTACACTATATATAGCATGGCTACTAGATACACTATATAGAGCATGACTACTAGATACACTATATATAGCATGGCTACTAGATACACTACATATAGCATGGCCTCTACACTATATATAGCATCGCTACTAGATACACTATATATAGCATGGCCTCTACACTATATATAGCATGGCTACTAGATACACTATATATAGCATGGCCTCTACACTATATATAGCATGACTACTAGATACACTATATATAGCATGGCTTCTACAATATATATAGCATGGCTACTAGATGCACTATATATAGCATGGCTACTAGATACACTATATATAGCATGGCTACTAGAAACACTATATATAGCATGGCTACTAGATACACTATATATAGCATGGCATCTACACTATATATAGCATGGCTACTAGATACACTATATATAGCATGGCTACTAGATACACTATATATAGCATGGCTACTAGAAACACTATATATAGCATGGCTACTAGATACACTATATATAGCATGGCTACTAGAAACACTATATATAGCATGGCTACTAGATACACTATATATAGCATTGCCTCTACACTATATATAGCATGGCTACTAGATACACTATATATAGCATGGCTACTAGATACACTATATATAGCATGGCCTCTACACTATATATAGCATGGCTACTAGATACACTATATATAGCATGGCTACTAGATACACTATATATAGCATGGCTACTAGATACACTATATATAGCATGGCTACTAGATACACTATATATAGCATGGCATCTACACTATATATAGCATGGCCTCTACACTATATATAGCATGGCTACTAGATACACTATATAGAGCATGACTACTAGATACACTATATATAGCATGGCTACTAGATACACTATATATAGCATGACTACTAGATACACTATATAGAGCATGGCTACTAGACACAATATATATAGCATGGCTTCTACACTATATATAGCATGGCTACTAGATACACTATATATAGCATGGCCTCTACACTATATATAGCATGGCTACTAGATACAGTATATATAGCATGGCTACTAGATACACTATATATAGCATGGCTACTAGAAACACTATATATAGCATGGCTACTAGATACACTATATATAGCATGGCTACTAGAAACACTATATATAGCATGGCTACTAGATACACTATATATAGCATGGATACTAGATACACTATATATAGCATGGGTACGAGATACACTATAAATAGCATGGCCTCTACACTATATATAGCATGGCTACTAGATACACTATATATAGCATGGCCTCTACACTATATATAGCATGGCTACTAGATACACTATATATAGCATGGCCTCTACACTATATATAGCATGGCTACTAGATACACTATATATAGCATGGCCTCTACACTATATATGGCATGGCTACTAGATACACTATATATAGCATGGCCTCTACACTATATATAGCATGGCCTCCACACTATATATAGCATGGCTACTAGATACACTATATAGAACATGGCTACTAGATACACTATATATAGCATGGCTACTAGATACACTATATATAGCATGGCTACTAGATACACTATATATAGCATGGCTACTAGATACACTATATATAGCATGGCTACTAGATACACTATATATAGCATGGCATCTACACTATATATAGCATGGCCTCTACACTATATATAGCATGGCTACTAGATACACTATATAGAGCATGACTACTAGATACACTATATATAGCATGGCTACTAGATACACTATATATAGCATGACTACTAGATACACTATATAGAGCATGGCTACTAGACACAATATATATAGCATGGCTTCTACACTATATATAGCATGGCTACTAGATACACTATATATAGCATGGCCTCTACACTATATATAGCATGGCTACTAGATACAGTATATATAGCATGGCTACTAGATACACTATATATAGCATGGCTACTAGAAACACTATATATAGCATGGCTACTAGATACACTATATATAGCATGGCTACTAGAAACACTATATATAGCATGGCTACTAGATACACTATATATAGCATGGATACTAGATACACTATATATAGCATGGGTACGAGATACACTATAAATAGCATGGCCTCTACACTATATATAGCATGGCTACTAGATACACTATATATAGCATGGCCTCTACACTATATATAGCATGGCTACTAGATACACTATATATAGCATGGCCTCTACACTATATATGGCATGGCTACTAGATACACTATATATAGCATGGCCTCTACACTATATATAGCATGGCCTCCACACTATATATAGCATGGCTACTAGATACACTATATAGAACATGGCTACTAGATACACTATATATAGCATGGCTACTAGATACACTATATATAGCATGGCTACTAGATACACTATATATAGCATGGCTACTAGATACACTATATATAGCATGGCTACTAGATACACTATATATAGCATGGCTACTAGATACAATATATATAGCATGGCTACTAGATACACTATATATAGCATGGCTACTAGAAACACTATATATAGCATGGGTACGAGATACACTATATATAGCATGGCTACTAGATACACTATATATAGCATGGCTACTAGATACACTATATATAGCATGGCTACTAGATACACTATATATAGCATGGCTACTAGATACACTATATATAGCATGGCTACTAGATACACTATATATAGCATGGCTACTAGATACACTATATATAGCATGGCTACTAGATACACTATATATAGCATGGCCTCTACACTATATATAGCATGGCTACTAGATACACTATATATAGCATGGCTACTAGATACACTATATATAGCATGGCTACTAGATACACTATATATAGCATGGCTACTAGATACACTATATATAGTATGGCCTCTACACTATATAGAGCATGGCTACTAGATACACTATATATAGCATGGCCTCTACACTATATATAGCATGGCTACTAGATACACTATATATAGCATGGCCTCTACACTATATATAGCATGACTACTAGATACAATATATATAGCATGGCTACTAGATACACTATATATAGCATGGCTACTAGAAACACTATATATAGCATGGGTACGAGATACACTATATATAGCATGGCTACTAGATACACTATATATAGCATGGCTACTAGATACACTATATATAGCATGGCTACTAGATACACTATATATAGCATGGCTACTAGATACACTATATATAGCATGGCTACTAGATACACTATATATAGCATGGCTACTAGATACACTATATATAGCATGGCTACTAGATACACTATATATAGCATGGCTACTAGATACACTATATATAGCATGGCTACTAGATACACTATATATAGCATGGCCTCTACACTATATATAGCATGGCTACTAGATACACTATATATAGCATGGCTACTAGATACACTATATATAGCATGGCTACTAGATACACTATATATAGCATGGCTACTAGATACACTATATATAGCATGGCTACTAGATACACTATATATAGCATGGCATCTACACTATATATAGCATGGCTACTAGATACACTATATATAGCATGGCCTCTACACTATATATAGCATGGCCTCTACACTATATATAGCATGGCTACTAGATACACTATATATAGCATGGCTACTAGATACACTATATAGAGCATGGCTACTAGATACACTATATAGAGCATGGCTACTAGATACACTATATAGAGCATGGCTACTAGACACAATATATATAGCATGGCTTCTACACTATATATAGCTTGGCTACTAGATACACTATATATAGCATGGCCTCTACACTATATATAGCATGACTACTAGATACAATATATAGAGCATGGCTTCTACACTATATATGGCATGGCTACTAGATACACTATATATAGCATGGCTACTAGATACACTATATATAGCATGGCTACTAGAAACACTATATATAGCATGGCTACTAGAAACACTATATATAGCATGGCTACTAGATACACTATATATAGCATGGCTACTAGATACACTATATATAGCATGGCTACTAGATACACTATATATAGCATGGCTACTAGATACACTATATATAGCATGGCCTCTACACTATATATAGCATGGCTACTAGATACACTATATATAGCATGGCTACTAGATACACTATATATAGCATGGCTACTAGATACACTATATATAGCATGGCTACTAGATACACTATAAATAGCATGGCCTCTACACTATATATAGTATGGCTACTAGATGCACTATATATAGCATGGCTACTAGATGCACTATATATAGCATGGCTACTAGATACACTATATATAGCATGGCCTCTACACTATATATAGCATGGCCTCTACACTATATATAGCATGGCTACTAGATACACTATATATAGCATGGCCTCTACAGTATATATAGCATGGCTACTAGATACACTATATATAGCATGGCCTCTACACTATATATAGCATGGCTACTAGATACACTATATAGAGCATGGCTACTAGATACACTATATATAGCATGGCCTCTACACTATATATAGCATGGCTACTAGATACACTATATATAGCATGGCTACTAGATACACTATATATAGCATGGCCTCTACACTATATATAGCATGGCTACTAGATACACTATATATAGCATGGCTACTAGATACACTATATATAGCATGGCTACTAGATACACTATATATAGCATGGCTACTAGATACACTATATATAGCATGGCCTCTACACTATATATAGTATGGCTACTAGATGCACTATATATAGCATGGCTACTAGATGCACTATATATAGCATGGCTACTAGATACACTATATATAGCATGGCCTCTACACTATATATAGCATGGCCTCTACACTATATATAGCATGGCTACTAGATACACTATATATAGCATGGCCTCTACAGTATATATAGCATGGCTACTAGATACACTATATATAGCATGGCCTCTACACTATATATAGCATGGCTACTAGATACACTATATAGAGCATGGCTACTAGATACACTATATATAGCATGGCCTCTACACTATATATAGCATGGCTACTAGATACACTATATATAGCATGGCCTCTACACTATATATAGCATGGCTACTATATACACTATATAGAGCATGGCTACTAGATACACTATATAGAGCATGGCTACTAGATACACTATATATAGCATGGCTACTAGATACACTATATATAGCATGGCCTCTACACTATATATAGCATGGCCTCTACACTATATATAGCATGGCTACTAGATACACTATATATAGCATGGCTACTAGATACACTATATATATAGCATGGCTACTAGATACACTATAAATATAGCATGGCTACTAGATACACTATATATATAGCATGGCTACTAGATACACTATATATAGCATGGCTACTAGATACACTATATATAGCATGGCTACTAGATACACTATATATAGCATGGCTACTAGATACACTATATATAGCATGGCTACTAGATACACTATATATAGCATGGCTACTAGATACACTATATATATAGCATGGCTACTAGATACACTATATATATAGCATGGCTACTAGATACACTATATATATAGCATGGCTACTAGATACACTATATATATAGCATGGCTACTAGATACACTATATATATAGCATGGCTACTAGATACACTATATATATAGCATGGCTACTAGATACACTATATATATAGCATGGCTACTAGATACACTATATATAGCATGGCTACTAGATACACTATATATAGCATGGCTACTAGATACACTATATATAGCATGGCTACTAGATACACTATATATAGCATGGCTACTAGATACACTATATATAGCATGGCTACTAGATACACTATATATAGCATGGCTACTAGATACACTATATATAGCATGGCTACTAGATACACTATATATAGCATGGCTACTAGATACACTATATATAGCATGGCTACTAGATACACTATATATAGCATGGCTACTAGATACACTATATATAGCATGGCTACTAGATACATTATATATAGCATGGCTACTAGATACACTATATATAGCATGGCCTCTACACTATATATAGCATGGCCTCTACACTATATATAGCATGGCTACTAGATACACTATATATAGCATGGCCTCTACACTATATATAGCATGGCCTCTACACTATATATAGCATGGCTACTAGATACACTATATATAGCATGACCTCTACACTATATATATCATGGCTACTAGATTCACTATATATAGCATGGCTACTAGATACACTATATATAGCATGGCCTCTACACTATATATAGCATGGCCTCTACACTATATATAGCATGGCTACTAGATACACTATATATAGTATGGCCTCTACACTATATAAAGCATGGCTACTAGATACACTATATATAGCATGGCCTCTACACTATTTATAGCATGGCTACTTGATACACTATATATAGCATGGCCTCTACACTATATATAGCATGGCTACTAGATACACTATATATAGCATGGCCTCTACACTATATATAGCATGTCTACTAGATACACTATATATAGCATGGCTACTAGATACACTATATATAGAATGGCCTCTACACTATATATAGCATGTCTACTAGATACACTATATATAGCATGGCCTCTACACTATATATAGCATGGCTACTAGATACACTATATAGAGCATGACTACAAGATACACTATATATAGCATGGCTACCAGATACACTACATATAGCATGGCCTCTACACTATATATAGCATCGCTACTAGATACACTATATATAGCATGGCCTCTACACTATATATAGCATGGCTACTAGATACACTATATATAGCATGGCCTCTACACTATATATAGCATGGCTACTAGATACACTATATATAGCATGGCTACTAGATACACTATATATAGCATGGCATCTACACTATATATAGCATGGCCTCTACACTATATATAGCATGGCTACTAGATACACTATATAGAGCATGACTACTAGATACACTATATATAGCATGGCTACTAGATACACTATATAGAGCATGACTACTAGATACACTATATAGAGCATGGCTACTAGACACAATATATATAGCATGGCTTCTACACTATATATAGCATGGCTACTAGATACACTATATATAGCATGGCCTCTACACTATATATAGCATGACTACTAGATACACTATATATAGCATGGCTTCTACACTATATATAGCATGGCTACTAGATACACTATATATAGCATGGCTACTAGATACACTATATATAGCATGGCTACTAGAAACACTATATATAGCATGGCTACTAGATACACTATATATAGCATGGCATCTACACTATATATAGCATTGCTACTAGATACACTATATATAGCATGGCTACTAGATACACTATATATAGCATGGCTACTAGAAACACTATATATAGCATGGCTACTAGATACACTATATATAGCATGGCTACTAGAAACACTATATATAGCATGGCTACTAGATACACTATATATAGCATGGCCTCTACACTATATATAGCATGGCTACTAGATACACTATATATAGCATGGCTACTAGATACACTATATATAGCATGGCCTCTACACTATATATAGCATGGCTACTAGATACACTATATATAGCATGGCTACTAGATACACTATATATAGCATGGCTACTAGATACACTATATATAGCATGGCATCTACACTATATATAGCATGGCCTCTACACTATATATAGCATGGCTACTAGATACACTATATAGAGCATGACTACTAGATACACTATATATAGCATGGCTACTAGATACACTATATATAGCATGACTACTAGATACACTATATAGAGCATGGCTACCAGACGCAATATATATAGCATGGCTTCTACACTATATATAGCATGGCTACTAGATACACTATATATAGCATGGCCGCTACACTATATATAGCATGGCTACTAGATACAGTATATATAGCATGGCTACTAGATACACTATATATAGCATGGCTACTAGAAACACTATATATAGCATGGCTACTAGATACACTATATATAGCATGGCTACTAGAAACACTATATATAGCATGGCTACTAGATACACTATATATAGCATGGATACTAGATACACTATATATAGCATGGGTATGAGATACACTATAAATAGCATGGCCTCTACACTATATATAGCATGGCTACTAGATACACTATATATAGCATGGCCTCTACACTATATATGGCATGGCTACTAGATACACTATATATAGCATGGCCTCTACACTATATATAGCATGGCCTCCACACTATATATAGCATGGCTACTAGATACACTATATAGAACATGGCTACTAGATACACTATATATAGCATGGCTACTAGATACACTATATATAGCATGGCTACTAGATACACTATATATAGCATGGCTACTAGATACACTATATATAGCATGGCTACTAGATACACTATATATAGCATGGCTACTAGATACACTATATATAGCATGGCTACTAGATACACTATATATAGCATGGCTACTAGATACACTATATATAGTATGGCCTCCACACTATATAGAGCATGGCTACTAGATACACTATATATAGCATGGCCTCTACACTATATATAGCATGGCTACTAGATACACTATATATAGCATGGCCTCTACACTATATATAGCATGACTACTAGATACAATATATATAGCATGGCTACTAGATACACTACATATAGCATGGCTACTAGAAACAATATATATAGCATGGGTACGAGATACACTATATATAGCATGGCTACTAGATACACTATATATAGCATGGCTACTAGATACACTATATATAGCATGGCTACTAGATACACTATATATAGCATGGCTACTAGATACACTATATATAGCATGGCTACTAGATACACTATATATAGCATGGCTACTAGATACACTATATATAGCATGGCTACTAGATACACTATATATAGCATGGCTACTAGATACACTATATATAGCATGGCTACTAGATACACTATATATAGCATGACCTCTACACTATATATAGCATGGCTACTAGATACACTATATATAGCATGGCTACTAGATACACTATATATAGCATGGCTACTAGATACACTATATATAGCATGGCTACTAGATACACTATATATAGTATGGCCTCTACACTATATAGAGCATGGCTACTAGATACACTATATATAGCATGGCCTCTACACTATATATAGCATGGCTACTAGATACACTATATATAGCATGGCCTCTACACTATATATAGCATGACTACTAGATACAATATATATAGCATGGCTACTAGATACACTATATATAGCATGGCTACTAGAAACACTATATATAGCATGGGTACGAGATACACTATATATAGCATGGCTACTAGATACACTATATATAGCATGGCTACTAGATACACTATATATAGCATGGCTACTAGATACACTATATATAGCATGGCTACTAGATACACTATATATAGCATGGCTACTAGATACACTATATATAGCATGGCTACTAGATACACTATATATAGCATGGCTACTAGATACACTATATATAGCATGGCTACTAGATACACTATATATAGCATGGCTACTAGATACACTATATATAGCATGGCCTCTACACTATATATAGCATGGCTACTAGATACACTATATATAGCATGGCTACTAGATACACTATATATAGCATGGCTACTAGATACACTATATATAGCATGGCTACTAGATACACTATATATAGCATGGCTACTAGATACACTATATATAGCATGGCATCTACACTATATATAGCATGGCCTCTACACTATATATAGCATGGCTACTAGATACACTATATATAGCATGGCTACTAGAAACACTATATATAGCATGGCTACTAGATACACTATATATAGCATGGCCTCTACACTATATATAGCATGGCTACTAGATACACTATATATAGCATGGCTACTAGATACACTATATATAGCATGGCCTCTACACTATATATAGCATGGCTACTAGATACACTATATATAGCATGGCTACTAGATACACTATATATAGCATGGCTACTAGATACACTATATATAGCATGGCTACTAGATACACTATATATAGCATGGCCTCTACACTATATATAGTATGGCTACTAGATGCACTATATATAGCATGGCTACTAGATGCACTATATATAGCATGGCTACTAGATACACTATATATAGCATGGCCTCTACACTATATATAGCATGGCCTCTACACTATATATAGCATGGCTACTAGATACACTATATATAGCATGGCCTCTACAGTATATATAGCATGGCTACTAGATACACTATATATAGCATGGCCTCTACACTATATATAGCATGGCTACTAGATACACTATATAGAGCATGGCTACTAGATACACTATATATAGCATGGCCTCTACACTATATATAGCATGGCTACTAGATACACTATATATAGCATGGCTACTAGATACACTATATATAGCATGGCCTCTACACTATATATAGCATGGCTACTAGATACACTATATATAGCATGGCTACTAGATACACTATATATAGCATGGCTACTAGATACACTATATATAGCATGGCTACTAGATACACTATATATAGCATGGCCTCTACACTATATATAGTATGGCTACTAGATGCACTATATATAGCATGGCTACTAGATGCACTATATATAGCATGGCTACTAGATACACTATATATAGCATGGCCTCTACACTATATATAGCATGGCCTCTACACTATATATAGCATGGCTACTAGATACACTATATATAGCATGGCCTCTACAGTATATATAGCATGGCTACTAGATACACTATATATAGCATGGCCTCTACACTATATATAGCATGGCTACTAGATACACTATATAGAGCATGGCTACTAGATACACTATATATAGCATGGCCTCTACACTATATATAGCATGGCTACTAGATACACTATATATAGCATGGCCTCTACACTATATATAGCATGGCTACTATATACACTATATAGAGCATGGCTACTAGATACACTATATAGAGCATGGCTACTAGATACACTATATATAGCATGGCTACTAGATACAGTATATATAGCATGGCCTCTACACTATATATAGAATGGCCTCTACACTATATATGGCATGGCTACTAGATACACTATATATAGCATGGCTACTAGATACACTATATATAGCATGGCTACTAGATACACTATATATAGCATGGCTACTAGATACACTATATATAGCATGGCTACTAGATACACTATATATAGCATGGCTACTAGATACACTATATATATCATGGCCTCTACACTATATATAGCATGGCTACTAGATACACTATATATAGCATGGCTACTAGATACACTATATATAGCATGGCTACTAGATACACTATATATAGCATGGCTACTAGATACACTATATATAGCATGGCCTCTACACTATATATAGTATGGCTACTAGATGCACTATATATAGCATGGCTACTAGATGCACTATATATAGCATGGCTACTAGATACACTAAATATAGCATGGCCTCTACACTATATATAGCATGGCCTCTACACTATATATAGCATGGCTACTAGATACACTATATATAGCATGGCCTCTACAGTATATATAGCATGGCTACTAGATACACTATATATAGCATGGCCTCTACACTATATATAGCATGGCTACTAGATACACTATATAGAGCATGGCTACTAGATACACTATATATAGCATGGCCTCTACACTATATATAGCATGGCTACTAGATACACTATATATAGCATGGCTACTAGATACACTATATATAGCATGGCCTCTACACTATATATAGCATGGCTACTAGATACACTATATATAGCATGGCTACTAGATACACTATATATAGCATGGCTACTAGATACACTATATATAGCATGGCTACTAGATACACTATATATAGCATGGCCTCTACACTATATATAGTATGGCTACTAGATGCACTATATATAGCATGGCTACTAGATGCACTATATATAGCATGGCTACTAGATACACTATATATAGCATGGCCTCTACACTATATATAGCATGGCCTCTACACTATATATAGCATGGCTACTAGATACACTATATATAGCATGGCCTCTACAGTATATATAGCATGGCTACTAGATACACTATATATAGCATGACCTCTACACTATATATAGCATGGCTACTAGATACACTATATAGAGCATGGCTACTAGATACACTATATATAGCATGGCCTCTACACTATATATAGCATGGCTACTAGATACACTATATATAGCATGGCCTCTACACTATATATAGCATGGCTACTATATACACTATATAGAGCATGGCTACTAGATACACTATATAGAGCATGGCTACTAGATACACTATATATAGCATGGCTACTAGATACAGTATATATAGCATGGCCTCTACACTATATATAGCATGGCCTCTACACTATATATAGCATGGCTACTAGATACACTATATATAGCATGGCTACTAGATACACTATATATATAGCATGGCTACTAGATACACTATATATATAGCATGGCTACTAGATACACTATATATATAGCATGGCTACTAGATACACTATATATAGCATGGCTACTAGATACACTATACATAGCATGGCTACTAGATACACTATATATAGCATGGCTACTAGATACACTATATATAGCATGGCTACTAGATACACTATATATATAATGGCTACTAGATACACTATATATAGCATGGCTACTAGATACACTATATATAGCATGGCTACTAGATACACTATATATATAGCATGGCTACTAGATACACTATATATATAGCATGGCTACTAGATACACTATATATATAGCATGGCTACTAGATACACTATATATATAGCATGGCTACTAGATACACTATATATATAGCATGGCTACTAGATACACTATATATAGCATGGCTACTAGATACACTATATATAGCATGGCTACTAGATACACTATATATAGCATGGCTACTAGATACACTATATATAGCATGGCTACTAGATACACTATATATAGCATGGCTACTAGATACACTATATATAGCATGGCTACTAGATACACTATATATAGCATGGCTACTAGATACACTATATATAGCATGGCTACTAGATACACTATATATAGCATGGCTACTAGATACACTATATATAGCATGGCTACTAGATACACTATATATAGCATGGCTACTAGATACACTATATATAGCATGGCTACTAGATACACTATATATAGCATGGCCTCTACACTATATATAGCATGGCCTCTACACTATATATAGCATGGCTACTAGATACACTATATATAGCATGGCCTCTACACTATATATAGCATGGCCTCTACACTATATATAGCATGGCTACTAGATACACTATATATAGCATGACCTCTACACTATATATAGCATGGCTACTAGATTCACTATATATAGCATGGCTACTAGATACACTATATATAGCATGGCCTCTACACTATATATAGCATGGCCTCTACACTATATATAGCATGGCTACTAGATACACTATATATAGTATGGCCTCTACACTATATAAAGCATGGCTACTAGATACACTATATATAGCATGGCCTCTACACTATATATAGCATGGCTACTAGATACACTATATATAGCATGGCCTCTACACTATATATAGTATGGCTACTAGATGCACTATATATAGCATGGCTACTAGATGCACTATATATAGCATGGCTACTAGATACACTATATATAGCATGGCCTCTACACTATATATAGCATGGCCTCTACACTATATATAGCATGGCTACTAGATACACTATATATAGCATGGCCTCTACAGTATATATAGCATGGCTACTAGATACACTATATATAGCATGACCTCTACACTATATATAGCATGGCTACTAGATACACTATATAGAGCATGGCTACTAGATACACTATATATAGCATGGCCTCTACACTATATATAGCATGGCTACTAGATACACTATATATAGCATGGCCTCTACACTATATATAGCATGGCTACTATATACACTATATAGAGCATGGCTACTAGATACACTATATAGAGCATGGCTACTAGATACACTATATATAGCATGGCTACTAGATACAGTATATATAGCATGGCCTCTACACTATATATAGCATGGCCTCTACACTATATATAGCATGGCTACTAGATACACTATATATAGCATGGCTACTAGATACACTATATATATAGCATGGCTACTAGATACACTATATATATAGCATGGCTACTAGATACACTATATATATAGCATGGCTACTAGATACACTATATATAGCATGGCTACTAGATACACTATACATAGCATGGCTACTAGATACACTATATATAGCATGGCTACTAGATACACTATATATAGCATGGCTACTAGATACACTATATATATAATGGCTACTAGATACACTATATATAGCATGGCTACTAGATACACTATATATAGCATGGCTACTAGATACACTATATATATAGCATGGCTACTAGATACACTATATATATAGCATGGCTACTAGATACACTATATATATAGCATGGCTACTAGATACACTATATATATAGCATGGCTACTAGATACACTATATATATAGCATGGCTACTAGATACACTATATATAGCATGGCTACTAGATACACTATATATAGCATGGCTACTAGATACACTATATATAGCATGGCTACTAGATACACTATATATAGCATGGCTACTAGATACACTATATATAGCATGGCTACTAGATACACTATATATAGCATGGCTACTAGATACACTATATATAGCATGGCTACTAGATACACTATATATAGCATGGCTACTAGATACACTATATATAGCATGGCTACTAGATACACTATATATAGCATGGCTACTAGATACACTATATATAGCATGGCTACTAGATACACTATATATAGCATGGCTACTAGATACACTATATATAGCATGGCTACTAGATACACTATATATAGCATGGCCTCTACACTATATATAGCATGGCCTCTACACTATATATAGCATGGCTACTAGATACACTATATATAGCATGGCCTCTACACTATATATAGCATGGCCTCTACACTATATATAGCATGGCTACTAGATACACTATATATAGCATGACCTCTACACTATATATAGCATGGCTACTAGATTCACTATATATAGCATGGCTACTAGATACACTATATATAGCATGGCCTCTACACTATATATAGCATGGCCTCTACACTATATATAGCATGGCTACTAGATACACTATATATAGTATGGCCTCTACACTATATAAAGCATGGCTACTAGATACACTATATATAGCATGGCCTCTACACTATATATAGCATGGCTACTTGATACACTATATATAGCATGGCCTCTACACTATATATAGCATGGCTACTAGATACACTATATATAGCATGGCCTCTACACTATATATAGCATGGCTACTAGAAACACTATATATAGCATGGCTACTAGAAACACTATATATAGCATGGTTACTAGATACACCATATATAGCATGGCTACTAGATACACCATATATAGCATGGCTACTAGATACACTATATATAGCATGGCTACTAGATTCACTATATATTGCATGGCTACTAGATACACTATATATTGCATGGCTACTAGATACACTATATATTGCATGGCTACTAGAAACACTATATATAGCATGGCTACTAGAAACACTATATATAGCATGGCTACTAGATACACTATATATAGCATGGCTACTAGATACACTATATATAGCATGGCTACTAGATACACTATATATAGCATGGCTACTAGATACACTATATATAGCATGGCTACTAGATACACTATATATTGCATGGCTACTAGATACACTATATATTGCATGGCTACTAGATACACTATATATTGCATGGCTACTAGAAACACTATATATAGCATGGCTACTAGAAACACTATATATAGCATGGCTACTAGATACACTATATATAGCATGGCTACTAGATACACTATATATAGCATGGCTACTAGATACACTATATATAGCATGGCTACTAGATACACTATATATAGCATGGCTACTAGATACACTATATATAGCATAGCATGGCTACTAGATACACTATATATAGCATGGCTACTAGATACACTATATATAGCATGGCTACTAGATACACTATATATAGCATGGCTACTAGATACACTATATATATAGCATGGCTACTAGATACACTATATATATAGCATGGCTACTAGATACACTATATATATAGCATGGCTACTAGATACACTATATATATAGCATGGCTACTAGATACACTATATATATAGCATGGCTACTAGATACACTATATATAGCATGGCTACTAGATACACTATATATAGCATGGCTACTAGATACACTATATATAGCATGGCTACTAGATACACTATATATAGCATGGCTACTAGATACACTATATATAGCATGGCTATTAGATACACTATATATAGCATGGCTACTAGATACACTATATATAGCATGGCTACTAGATACACTATATATAGCATGGCTACTAGATACACTATATATAGCATGGCTACTAGATACACTATATATAGCATGGCTACTAGATACACTATATATAGCATGGCTACTAGATACACTATATATAGCATGGCTACTAGATACACTATATATAGCATGGCTACTAGATACACTATATATAGCATGGCCTCTACACTATATATAGCATGGCCTCTACACTATATATAGCATGGCTACTAGATACACTATATATAGCATGGCCTCTACACTATATATAGCATGGCCTCTACACTATATATAGCATGGCTACTAGATACACTATATATAGCATGACCTCTACACTATATATAGCATGGCTACTAGATTCACTATATATAGCATGGCTACTAGATACACTATATATAGCATGGCCTCTACACTATATATAGCATGGCCTCTACACTATATATAGCATGGCTACTAGATACACTATATATAGCATGACCTCTACACTATATATAGCATGGCTACTAGATACACTATATATAGTATGGCCTCTACACTATATAAAGCATGGCTACTAGATACACTATATATAGCATGGCCTCTACACTATATATAGCATGGCTACTTGATACACTATATATAGCATGGCCTCTACACTATATATAGCATGGCTACTTGATACACTATATATAGCATGGCCTCTACACTATATATAGCATGGCTACTAGATACACTATATATAGCATGGCCTCTACACTATATATAGCATGGCTACTAGAAACACCATATATAGCATGGCTACTAGATACACCATATATAGCATGGCTACTAGATACACTATATATAGCATGGCTACTAGATACACTATATATTGCATGGCTACTAGATACACTATATATTGCATGGCTACTAGATACACTATATATTGCATGGCTACTAGAAACACTATATATAGCATGGCTACTAGAAACACTATATATAGCATGGCTACTAGATACACTATATATAGCATGGCTACTAGATACACTATATATAGCATGGCTACTAGATACACTATATATAGCATGGCTACTAGATACACTATATATAGCATGGCTACTAGATACACTATATATAGCATGGCTACTAGATACACTATATATAGCATGGCCTCTACACTATATATAGCATGGCTACTAGATACACTATATATAGCATGGCCTCTACACTATATATAGCATGGCTACTAGATACACTATATATAGCATGACTACTAGATACACTATATATAGCATGGCCTCTACACTATATATAGCATGGCTACTAGATACACTATATATAGCATGGCCTCTACACTATATATAGCATGGCTACTAGATACACTATATATAGCATGGCTACTAGATACACTATATATAGCATGGCTACTAGATACACTATATATAGCATGGCTACTAGATACACTATATATAGCATGGCTACTAGATACACTATATATAGCATGGCCTCTACACTATATATAGCATGGCCTCTACACTATATATAGCATGGCTACTAGATACACTATATATAGCATGGCCTCTACACTATATATAGCATGGCTACTAGATACACTATATATAGCATGACTACTAGATACACTATATATAGCATGACTACTAGATACACTATATATAGCAAGGCCTCTACACTATATATAGCATGGCTACTAGATACACTATATATAGCATGTCCTCTACACTCTATATAGCATGGCTACTAGATACACAATATATAGCATGGCTACTAGATACACTATATATAGCATGGCCTCTACACTATATATAGCATGGCTACTAGATACACTATATATAGCATGGCCTCTACACTATATATAGCATGGCTACTAGATACACTATTTATAGCATGGCTACTAGAAACACTATATATAGCATGGCCTCTACACTATATATAGCATGGCTACTAGATACACTATATATAGCATGGCCTCTACACTATATATAGCATGGCTACTAGATACACTATATATAGCATGGCTACTAGAAACACTATATATTTAGCATCGCTACTTGAAACACTATATATAGAATGGCTACTAGAAACACTATATATAGCATGGCTACTAGATACGCTATATATAGCATGGCTACTAGATACACTATATATAGCATGGCTACTAGATACACTATATATAGCATGGCTACTAGATACACTATATATAGCATGTCTACTAGAAACACTATATATAGCATGGCTACTAGAAACACTATATATAGCATGGCTACTAGATACACTATATATAGCATGGCTACTAGATACACTATATATAGCATGGCTACTAGATACACTATATATAGCATGGCTACTAGATACACTATATATAGCATGGCTACTAGATACACTATATATAGCATGGCTACTAGATACACTATATATAGCATGGCTACTAGATACACTATATATAGCATGGCCTCTACACTATATATAGCATGGCTACTAGATACACTATATATAGCATGACTACTAGATACACTATATATAGCATGGCCTCTACACTATATATAGCATGGCTACTAGATACACTATATATAGCATGTCCTCTACACTGTATATAGCATGGCTACTAGATACACTATATATAGCATGGCTACTAGATACACTATATATAGCATGGCTACTAGATACACTATATATAGCATGGCTACTAGATACACTATATATAGCATGGCTACTAGATACACTATATATAGCATGGCTACTAGATACACTATATATAGCATGGCTACTAGATACACTATATATAGCATGGCTACTAGATACACTATATATATAGCATGGCTACTAGATACACTATATATATAGCATGGCTACTAGATACACTATATATATAGCATGGCTACTAGATACACTATATATATGTAGCATGGCTACTAGATACACTATATATATAGCATGGCTACTAGATACACTATATATAGCATGGCTACTAGATACACTATATATAGCATGGCTACTAGATACACTATATATAGCATGGCTACTAGATACACTATATATAGCATGGCTACTAGATACACTATATATAGCATGGCTACTAGATACACTATATATAGCATGGCTACTAGATACACTATATATAGCATGGCTACTAGATACACTATATATAGCATGGCTACTAGATACACTATATATAGCATGGCTACTAGATACACTATATATAGCATGGCTACTAGATACACTATATATAGCATGGCTACTAGATACACTATATATAGCATGGCTACTAGATACACTATATATAGCATGGCTACTAGATACACTATATATAGCATGGCCTCTACACTATATATAGCATGGCCTCTACACTATATATAGCATGGCTACTAGATACACTATATATAGCATGGCCTCTACACTATATATAGCATGGCCTCTACACTATATATAGCATGGCTACTAGATACACTATATATAGCATGACCTCTACACTATATATAGCATGGCTACTAGATTCACTATATATAGCATGGCTACTAGATACACTATATATAGCATGGCCTCTACACTATATATAGCATGGCCTCTACACTATATATAGCATGGCTACTAGATACACTATATATAGTATGGCCTCTACACTATATAAAGCATGGCTACTAGATACACTATATATAGCATGGCCTCTACACTATATATAGCATGGCTACTTGATACACTATATATAGCATGGCCTCTACACTATATATAGCATGGCTACTTGATACACTATATATAGCATGGCCTCTACACTATATATAGCATGGCTACTAGATACACTATATATAGCATGGCCTCTACACTATATATAGCATGGCTACTAGAAACACCATATATAGCATGGCTACTAGATACACGATATATAGCATGGCTACTAGATACACTATATATAGCATGGCTACTAGATACACTATATATTGCATGGCTACTAGATACACTATATATTGCATGGCTACTAGATACACTATATATTGCATGGCTACTAGAAACACTATATATAGCATGGCTACTAGAAACACTATATATAGCATGGCTACTAGATACACTATATATAGCATGGCTACTAGATACACTATATATAGCATGGCTACTAGATACACTATATATAGCATGGCTACTAGATACACTATATATAGCATGGCTACTAGATACACTATATATAGCATGGCTACTAGATACACTATATATAGCATGGCCTCTACACTATATATAGCATGGCTACTAGATACACTATATATAGCATGGCCTCTACACTATATATAGCATGGCTACTAGATACACTATATATAGCATGACTACTAGATACACTATATATAGCATGGCCTCTACACTATATATAGCATGGCTACTAGATACACTATATATAGCATGGCCTCTACACTATATATAGCATGGCTACTAGATACACTATATATAGCATGGCTACTAGATACACTATATATAGCATGGCTACTAGATACACTATATATAGCATGGCTACTAGATACACTATATATAGCATGGCTACTAGATACACTATATATAGCATGGCCTCTACACTATATATAGCATGGCCTCTACACTATATATAGCATGGCTACTAGATACACTATATATAGCATGGCCTCTACACTATATATAGCATGGCTACTAGATACACTATATATAGCATGACTACTAGATACACTATATATAGCATGACTACTAGATACACTATATATAGCAAGGCCTCTACACTATATATAGCATGGCTACTAGATACACTATATATAGCATGTCCTCTACACTGTATATAGCATGGCTACTAGATACACAATATATAGCATGGCTACTAGATACACTATATATAGCATGGCCTCTACACTATATATAGCATGGCTACTAGATACACTATATATAGCATGGCCTCTACACTATATATAGCATGGCTACTAGATACACTATTTATAGCATGGCTACTAGAAACACTATATATAGCATGGCCTCTACACTATATATAGCATGGCTACTAGATACACTATATATAGCATGGCCTCTACACTATATATAGCATGGCTACTAGATACACTATATATAGCATGGCTACTAGAAACACTATATATTTAGCATCGCTACTTGAAACACTATATATAGAATGGCTACTAGAAACACTATATATAGCATGGCTACTAGATACGCTATATATAGCATGGCTACTAGATACACTATATATAGCATGGCTACTAGATACACTATATATAGCATGGCTACTAGATACACTATATATAGCATGTCTACTAGAAACACTATATATAGCATGGCTACTAGAAACACTATATATAGCATGGCTACTAGATACACTATATATAGCATGGCTACTAGATACACTATATATAGCATGGCTACTAGATACACTATATATAGCATGGCTACTAGATACACTATATATAGCATGGCTACTAGATACACTATATATAGCATGGCTACTAGATACACTATATATAGCATGGCTACTAGATACACTATATATAGCATGGCCTCTACACTATATATAGCATGGCTACTAGATACACTATATATAGCATGACTACTAGATACACTATATATAGCATGGCCTCTACACTATATATAGCATGGCTACTAGATACACTATATATAGCATGTCCTCTACACTGTATATAGCATGGCTACTAGATACACTATATATAGCATGGCTACTAGATACACTATATATAGCATGGCTACTAGATACACTATATATAGCATGGCTACTAGATACACTATATATAGCATGGCTACTAGATACACTATATATAGCATGGCTACTAGATACACTATATATAGCATGGCTACTAGATACACTATATATAGCATGGCTACTAGATACACTATATATAGCATGGCTACTAGATACACTATATATAGCATGGCTACTAGATACACTATATATAGCATGGCTACTATATACACTATATATAGAATGGCTACTAGATACACTATATATAGCATGGCTACTAGATACACTATATATAGCATGGCTACTAGATACACTATATATAGCATGGCTACTAGATACACTATATATAGCATGGCTACTAGATACACTATATATAGCATGGCTACTAGATACACTATATATAGCATGGCTACCAGATACACTATATATAGCATGGCTACTAGATACACTATATATAGCATGGCTACTAGATACACTATATATAGCATGGCCTCTACACTATATATAGCATGGCTACTAGATACACTATATATAGCATGGCCTCTTCACTATATATAGCATGGCTACTAGAAACACTATATATAGCATGGCCTCTACACTATATATAGCATGGCTACTAGATACACTATATATAGCATGGCTACTAGATACACTATATATAGCATGGCTACTAGAAACACTATATAGAGCATGACTACTAGAAACACTATATAGAGCATGACTACTAGAAACACTATATAGAGCATTACTACTAGATACACTATATATAGCATGGCCTCTACACTATATATAGCATGGCTACTAGATACACTATATATAGCATGGCTACTAGATACACTATATATAGCATGGCTACTAGATACACTATATATAGCATGGCTACTAGATACACTATATATAGCATGGCTACTAGATACACTATATATAGAATGGCTACTAGATACACTATATATAGCATGGCTACTAGATACACTATATATAGCATGGCTACTAGATACACTATATATAGCATGGCTACTAGATACACTATATATAGCATGGCCTCTACACTATATATAGCATGGCTACTAGATACACTATATATAGCATGGCCTCTTCACTATATATAGCATGGCTACTAGAAACACTATATATAGCATGGCCTCTACACTATATATAGCATGGCTACTAGATACACTATATATAGCATGGCTACTAGATACACTATATATAGCTTGGCTACTAGAAACACTATATAGAGCATGACTACTAGAAACACTATATAGAGCATGACTACTAGAAACACTATATAGAGCATGACTACTAGATACACTATATATAGCATGGCCTCTACACTATATATAGCATGGCTACTAGAAACACTATATATAGCATGGTTACTAGATACACTATATATAGCATGGCTACTAGATACACTATATATAGTATGGCTACTAGATACACTATATATAGCATGGCTACTAGATACACTATATATAGCATGGCTACTAGATACACTATATATAGCATGGCTACTAGATACACTATATATAGCATGGCCTCTACACTATATATAGCATGGCTACTAGATACACTATATATAGCATGGCCTCTACACTATATATAGCATGGCTACTAGATACACTATATATAGCATGGCCTCTGCACTATATATAGCATGGCTACTAGATACACTATTTATAGCATGGCTACTAGATACACTATATATAGCATGGCTACTAGAAACACTATATATAGCATGGCCTCTACACTATATATAGCGTGGCTACTAGATACACTATATATAGCATGGCCTCTACACTATATATAGCATGGCTACTAGATACACTATATATAGCATGGCTACTAGATACACTATATATAGCATGGCCTCTTCACTATATATAGCATGGCTACTAGAAACACTATATATAGCATGGCCTCTACACTATATATAGCATGGCTACTAGATACACTATATATAGCATGGCTACTAGATACACTATATATAGCATGGCTACTAGAAACACTATATAGAGCATGACTACTAGAAACACTATATAGAGCATGACTACTAGAAACACTATATAGAGCATGACTACTAGATACACTATATATAGCATGGCCTCTACACTATATATAGCATGGCTACTAGATACACTATATATAGCATGGCTACTAGATACACTATATATAGCATGGCTACTAGATACACTATATATAGCATGGCTACTAGATACACTATATATAGCATGGCTACTAGATACACTATATATAGAATGGCTACTAGATACACTATATATAGCATGGCTACTAGATACACTATATATAGCATGGCTACTAGATACACTATATATAGCATGGCTACTAGATACACTATATATAGCATGGCCTCTACACTATATATAGCATGGCTACTAGATACACTATATATAGCATGGCCTCTTCACTATATATAGCATGGCTACTAGAAACACTATATATAGCATGGCCTCTACACTATATATAGCATGGCTACTAGATACACTATATATAGCATGGCTACTAGATACACTATATATAGCTTGGCTACTAGAAACACTATATAGAGCATGACTACTAGAAACACTATATAGAGCATGACTACTAGAAACACTATATAGAGCATGACTACTAGATACACTATATATAGCATGGCCTCTACACTATATATAGCATGGCTACTAGAAACACTATATATAGCATGGTTACTAGATACACTATATATAGCATGGCTACTAGATACACTATATATAGCATGGCTACTAGATACACTATATATAGCATGGCTACTAGATACACTATATATAGCATGGCTACTAGATACACTATATATAGCATGGCTACTAGATACACTATATATAGCATGGCCTCTACACTATATATAGCATGGCTACTAGATACACTATATATAGCATGGCCTCTACACTATATATAGCATGGCTACTAGATACACTATATATAGCATGGCCTCTGCACTATATATAGCATGGCTACTAGATACACTATTTATAGCATGGCTACTAGATACACTATATATAGCATGGCTACTAGAAACACT
This sequence comes from Salmo salar, assembly GCF_965601325.2. Lineage (NCBI taxonomy): Eukaryota > Metazoa > Chordata > Actinopteri > Salmoniformes > Salmonidae > Salmo > Salmo salar. Next base: position 97,557,612 of record NC_138292.1, on the reverse strand, counting down.
ATATATAGCATGGCCTCTACACTATATATAGCATGGCTACTAGATACACTATATATAGCATGGCCTCTACACTATATATAGCATGGCTACTAGATACACTATATATAGCATGGCTACTAGATACACTATATATAGCATGGCCTCTACACTATATAAAGCATGGCTACTAGATACACTATATATAGCATGGCTACTAGATACACTATATATAGCATGGCTACTAAATACACTATATATAGCATGGCTACTAGATACACTATATATAGCATGGCCTCTACACTATATATAGCATGGCTAGTAGATACACTATATATAGCATGGCTACTAGATACACTATATATAGCATGGCCTCTACACTATATATAGCATGGCTACTAGATACACTATATAGAGCATGGCCTCTTCACTATATATAGCATGGCTACTAGATACACTATATATAGCATGGCCTCTACACTATATATAGCATGGCTACTAGATTCACTATATATAGCATGGCTACTAGATACACTATATATAGCATGGCTACTAGATACACTATATATAGCATGGCTACTAGATACACTATATATAGCATGGCTACTAGATACACTATATATAGCATGGCTACTAGATACACTATATATAGCATGGCTACTAGATACACTATATATAGCATGGCTACTAGATACACTATATATAGCATGGCTACTAGATACACTATATATAGCATGGCTACTAGATACACTATATATAGCATGGCCTCTACACTATATATAGCATGGCTACTAGATACACTATATATAGCATGGCTACTAGATACACTATATATAGCATGGCTACTAGATACACTATATATAGCATGGCCTCTACACTATATATAGCATGGCTACTAGATACACTATATATAGCATGGCTACTAGATACACTATATATAGCATGGCTACTAGATACACTATATATAGCATGGCTACTAGATACACTATATATAGCATGGCTACTAGATACACTATATATAGCATGGCTACTAGATACACTATATATAGCATGGCTACTAGATACACTATATATAGCATGGCTACTAGATACACTATATATAGCATGGCTACTAGATACACTATATATAGCATGGCTACTAGATACACTATATATAGCATGGCTACTAGATACACTATATATAGCATGGCTACTAGATACACTATATATAGCATGGCCTCTACACTATATATAGCATGGCCTCTACACTATATATAGCATGGCTACTAGATACACTATATATAGCATGGCCTCTACACTATATATAGCATGGCCTCTACACTATATATAGCATGGCTACTAGATACACTATATATAGCATGGCTACTAGATACACTATATATAGCATGGCCTCTACACTATATATAGCATGGCCTCTACACTATATATAGCATGGCTACTAGATACACTATATATAGTATGGCCTCTACACTATATAAAGCATGGCTACTAGATACACTATATATAGCATGGCCTCTACACTATATATAGCATGGCTACTTGATACACTATATATAGCATGGCCTCTACACTATATATAGCATGGCTACTAGATACACTATATATAGCATGGCCTCTACACTATATATAGCATGGCTACTAGAAACACTATATATAGCATGGCTACTAGAAACACTATATATAGCATGGTTACTAGATACACCATATATAGCATGGCTACTAGATACACCATATATAGCATGGCTACTAGATACACTATATATAGCATGGCTACTAGATACACTATATATTGCATGGCTACTAGATACACTATATATTGCATGGCTACTAGATACACTATATATTGCATGGCTACTAGAAACACTATATATAGCATGGCTACTAGAAACACTATATATAGCATGGCTACTAGATACACTATATATAGCATGGCTACTAGATACACTATATATAGCATGGCTACTAGATACACTATATATAGCATGGCTACTAGATACATTATATATAGCATGGCTACTAGATACACTATATATAGCATGGCTACTAGATACACTATATATAGCATGGCCTCTACACTATATATAGCATGGCTACTAGATACACTATATATAGCATGGCCTCTACACTATATATAGCATGGCCTCTACACTATATATAGCATGGCTACTAGATACACTATATATAGCATGGCCTCTACACTATATATAGCATGGCTACTAGATACACTATATATAGCATGACCTCTACACTATATATAGCATGGCTACTAGATTCACTATATATAGCATGGCTACTAGATACACTATATATAGCATGGCCTCTACACTATATATAGCATGGCCTCTACACTATATATAGCATGGCTACTAGATACACTATATATAGTATGGCCTCTACACTATATAAAGCATGGCTACTAGATACACTATATATAGCATGGCCTCTACACTATATATAACATGGCTACTAGATACACTATATATAGCATGGCCTCTACACTATATATAGCATGGCTACTAGAAACACCATATATAGCATGGCTACTAGAAACACTATATATAGCATGGCTACTAGATACACTATATATAGCATGGCCTCTACACTATATATAGCATGGCTACTAGATACACTATATATAGCATGGCCTCTACACTATATATAGCATGGCCTCTACACTATATATAGCATGGCTACTAGATACACTATATATAGCATGGCCTCTACACTATATATAGCATGGCCTCTACACTATATATAGCATGGCTACTAGATACACTATATATAGCATGACCTCTACACTATATATAGCATGGCTACTAGATTCACTATATATAGCATGGCTACTAGATACACTATATATAGCATGGCCTCTACACTATATATAGCATGGCCTCTACACTATATATAGCATGGCTACTAGATACACTATATATAGTATGGCCTCTACACTATATAAAGCATGGCTACTAGATACACTATATATAGCATGGCCTCTACACTATATATAGCATGGCTACTTGATACACTATATATAGCATGGCCTCTACACTATATATAGCATGGCTACTAGATACACTATATATAGCATGGCCTCTACACTATATATAGCATGGCTACTAGAAACACCATATATAGCATGGCTACTAGAAACACTATATATAGCATGGTTACTAGATACACCATATATAGCATGGCTACTAGATACACCATATATAGCATGGCTACTAGATACACTATATATAGCATGGCTACTAGATACTCTATATATTGCATGGCTACTAGATACACTATATATTGCATGGCTACTAGATACACTATATATTGCATGGCTACTAGAAACACTATATATAGCATGGCTACTAGAAACACTATATATAGCATGGCTACTAGATACACTATATATAGCATGGCTACTAGATACACTATATATAGCATGGCTACTAGATACACTATATATAGCATGGCTACTAGATACACTATATATAGCATGGCTACTAGATACACTATATATAGCATGGCTACTAGATACACTATATATAGCATGGCTACTAGATACACTATATATAGCATGGCTACTAGATACACTATATATAGCATGGCTACTAGATACACTATATATAGCATGGCTACTAGATACACTATATATATAGCATGGCTACTAGATACACTATATATATAGCATGGCTACTAGATACACTATATATATAGCATGGCTACTAGATACACTATATATAGCATGGCTACTAGATACACTATATATAGCATGGCTACTAGATACACTATATATAGCATGGCTACTAGATACACTATATATAGCATGGCTACTAGATACACTATATATAGCATGGCTACTAGATACACTATATATAGCATGGGTACTAGATACACTATATATAGCATGGCTACTAGATACACTATATATAGCATGGCTACTAGATACACTATATATAGCATGGCTACTAGATACACTATATATAGCATGGCTACTAGATACACTATATATAGCATGGCTACTAGATACACTATATATAGCATGGCTACTAGATACACTATATATAGCATGGCCTCTACACTATATATAGCATGGCCTCTACACTATATATAGCATGGCTACTAGATACACTATATATAGCATGGCCTCTACACTATATATAGCATGGCCTCTACACTATATATAGCATGGCTACTAGATACACTATATATAGCATGACCTCTACACTATATATAGCATGGCTACTAGATTCACTATATATAGCATGGCTACTAGATACACTATATATAGCATGGTCTCTACACTATATATAGCATGGCCTCTACACTATATATAGCATGGCTACTAGATACACTATATATAGTATGGCCTCTACACTATATAAAGCATGACTACTAGATACACTATATATAGCATGGCCTCTACACTATATATAGCATGGCTACTTGATACACTATATATAGCATGGCCTCTACACTATATATAGCATGGCTACTTGATACACTATATATAGCATGGCCTCTACACTATATATAGCATGGCTACTAGATACACTATATATAGCATGGCCTCTACACTATATATAGCATGGCTACTAGAAACACCATATATAGCATGGCTACTAGATACACCATATATAGCATGGCTACTAGATACACTATATATAGCATGGCTACTAGATACACTATATATTGCATGGCTACTAGATACACTATATATTGCATGGCTACTAGATACACTATATATTGCATGGCTACTAGAAACACTATATATAGCATGGCTACTAGAAACACTATATATAGCATGGCTACTAGATACACTATATATAGCATGGCTACTAGATACACTATATATAGCATGGCTACTAGATACACTATATATAGCATGGCTACTAGATACACTATATATAGCATGGCTACTAGATACACTATATATAGCATGGCTACTAGATACACTATATATAGCATGGCCTCTACACTATATATAGCATGGCTACTAGATACACTATATATAGCATGGCCTCTACACTATATATAGCATGGCTACTAGATACACTATATATAGCATGACTACTAGATACACTATATATAGCATGGCCTCTACACTATATATAGCATGGCTACTAGATACACTATATATAGCATGGCCTCTACACTATATATAGCATGGCTACTAGATACACTATATATAGCATGGCTACTAGATACACTATATATAGCATGGCTACTAGATACACTATATATAGCATGGCTACTAGATACACTATATATAGCATGGCCTCTACACTATATATAGCATGGCCTCTACACTATATATAGCATGGCTACTAGATACACTATATATAGCATGGCCTCTACACTATATATAGCATGGCCTCTACACTATATATAGCATGGCTACTAGATACACTATATATAGCATGACCTCTACACTATATATAGCATGGCTACTAGATTCACTATATATAGCATGGCTACTAGATACACTATATATAGCATGGCCTCTACACTATATATAGCATGGCCTCTACACTATATATAGCATGGCTACTAGATACACTATATATAGTATGGCCTCTACACTATATAAAGCATGGCTACTAGATACACTATATATAGCATGGCCTCTACACTATATATAGCATGGCTACTTGATACACTATATATAGCATGGCCTCTACACTATATATAGCATGGCTACTAGATACACTATATATAGCATGGCCTCTACACTATATATAGCATGGCTACTAGAAACACCATATATAGCATGGCTACTAGAAACACTATATATAGCATGGTTACTAGATACACCATATATAGCATGGTTACTAGATACACCATATATAGCATGGCTACTAGATACACCATATATAGCATGGCTACTAGATACACTATATATAGCATGGCTACTAGATACACTATATATTGCATGGCTACTAGATACACTATATATTGCATGGCTACTAGATACACTATATATTGCATGGCTACTAGAAACACTATATATAGCATGGCTACTAGAAACACTATATATAGCATGGCTACTAGATACACTATATATAGCATGGCTACTAGATACACTATATATAGCATGGCTACTAGATACACTATATATAGCATGGCTACTAGATACACTATATATAGCATGGCTACTAGATACACTATATATAGCATGGCTACTAGATACACTATATATAGCATGGCCTCTACACTATATATAGCATGGCTACTAGATACACTATATATAGCATGGCCTCTACACTATATATAGCATGGCCTCTACACTATATATAGCATGGCTACTAGATACACTATATATAGCATGGCCTCTACACTATATATAGCATGGCCTCTACACTATATATAGCATGGCTACTAGATACACTATATATAGCATGACCTCTACACTATATATAGCATGGCTACTAGATTCACTATATATAGCATGGCTACTAGATACACTATATATAGCATGGCCTCTACACTATATATAGCATGGCCTCTACACTATATATAGCATGGCTACTAGATACACTATATATAGTATGGCCTCTACACTATATAAAGCATGGCTACTAGATACACTATATATAGCATGGCCTCTACACTATATATAGCATGGCTACTTGATACACTATATATAGCATGGCCTCTACACTATATATAGCATGGCTACTAGATACACTATATATAGCATGGCCTCTACACTATATATAGCATGGCTACTAGAAACACCATATATAGCATGGCTACTAGAAACACTATATATAGCATGGTTACTAGATACACCATATATAGCATGGCTACTAGATACACCATATATAGCATGGCTACTAGATACACTATATATAGCATGGCTACTAGATACTCTATATATTGCATGGCTACTAGATACACTATATATTGCATGGCTACTAGATACACTATATATTGCATGGCTACTAGAAACACTATATATAGCATGGCTACTAGAAACACTATATATAGCATGGCTACTAGATACACTATATATAGCATGGCTACTAGATACACTATATATAGCATGGCTACTAGATACACTATATATAGCATGGCTACTAGATACACTATATATAGCATGGCTACTAGATACACTATATATAGCATGGCTACTAGATACACTATATATAGCATGGCTACTAGATACACTATATATAGCATGGCTACTAGATACACTATATATAGCATGGCTACTAGATACACTATATATATAGCATGGCTACTAGATACACTATATATATAGCATGGCTACTAGATACACTATATATATAGCATGGCTACTAGATACACTATATATAGCATGGCTACTAGATACACTATATATAGCATGGCTACTAGATACACTATATATAGCATGGCTACTAGATACACTATATATAGCATGGCTACTAGATACACTATATATAGCATGGCTACTAGATACACTATATATAGCATGGGTACTAGATACACTATATATAGCATGGCTACTAGATACACTATATATAGCATGGCTACTAGATACACTATATATAGCATGGCTACTAGATACACTATATATAGCATGGCTACTAGATACACTATATATAGCATGGCTACTAGATACACTATATATAGCATGGCTACTAGATACACTATATATAGCATGGCTACTAGATACACTATATATAGCATGGCCTCTACACTATATATAGCATGGCCTCTACACTATATATAGCATGGCTACTAGATACACTATATATAGCATGGCCTCTACACTATATATAGCATGGCCTCTACACTATATATAGCATGGCTACTAGATACACTATATATAGCATGACCTCTACACTATATATAGCATGGCTACTAGATTCACTATATATAGCATGGCTACTAGATACACTATATATAGCATGGCCTCTACACTATATATAGCATGGCCTCTACACTATATATAGCATGGCTACTAGATACACTATATATAGCATGACCTCTACACTATATATAGCATGGCTACTAGATTCACTATATATAGCATGGCTACTAGATACACTATATATAGCATGGCCTCTACACTATATATAGCATGGCCTCTACACTATATATAGCATGGCTACTAGATACACTATATATAGTATGGCCTCTACACTATATAAAGCATGGCTACTAGATACACTATATATAGCATGGCCTCTACACTATATATAGCATGGCTACTTGATACACTATATATAGCATGGCCTCTACACTATATATAGCATGGCTACTAGATACACTATATATAGCATGGCCTCTACACTATATATAGCATGGCTACTAGAAACACCATATATAGCATGGCTACTAGAAACACTATATATAGCATGGTTACTAGATACACCATATATAGCATGGCTACTAGATACACCATATATAGCATGGCTACTAGATACACTATATATAGCATGGCTACTAGATACTCTATATATTGCATGGCTACTAGATACACTATATATTGCATGGCTACTAGATACACTATATATTGCATGGCTACTAGAAACACTATATATAGCATGGCTACTAGAAACACTATATATAGCATGGCTACTAGATACACTATATATAGCATGGCTACTAGATACACTATATATAGCATGGCTACTAGATACACTATATATAGCATGGCTACTAGATACACTATATATAGCATGGCTACTAGATACACTATATATAGCATGGCTACTAGATACACTATATATAGCATGGCTACTAGATACACTATATATAGCATGGCTACTAGATACACTATATATAGCATGGCTACTAGATACACTATATATAGCATGGCTACTAGATACACTATATATATAGCATGGCTACTAGATACACTATATATATAGCATGGCTACTAGATACACTATATATATAGCATGGCTACTAGATACACTATATATAGCATGGCTACTAGATACACTATATATAGCATGGCTACTAGATACACTATATATAGCATGGCTACTAGATACACTATATATAGCATGGCTACTAGATACACTATATATAGCATGGCTACTAGATACACTATATATAGCATGGGTACTAGATACACTATATATAGCATGGCTACTAGATACACTATATATAGCATGGCTACTAGATACACTATATATAGCATGGCTACTAGATACACTATATATAGCATGGCTACTAGATACACTATATATAGCATGGCTACTAGATACACTATATATAGCATGGCTACTAGATACACTATATATAGCATGGCTACTAGATACACTATATATAGCATGGCCTCTACACTATATATATAGCATGGCCTCTACACTATATATAGCATGGCTACTAGATACACTATATATAGCATGGCCTCTACACTATATATAGCATGGCCTCTACACTATATATAGCATGGCTACTAGATACACTATATATAGCATGACCTCTACACTATATATAGCATGGCTACTAGATTCACTATATATAGCATGGCTACTAGATACACTATATATAGCATGGCCTCTACACTATATATAGCATGGCCTCTACACTATATATAGCATGGCTACTAGATACACTATATATAGTATGGCCTCTACACTATATAAAGCATGGCTACTAGATACACTATATATAGCATGGCCTCTACACTATATATAGCATGGCTACTTGATACACTATATATAGCATGGCCTCTACACTATATATAGCATGGCTACTTGATACACTATATATAGCATGGCCTCTACACTATATATAGCATGGCTACTAGATACACTATATATAGCATGGCCTCTACACTATATATAGCATGGCTACTAGAAACACCATATATAGCATGGCTACTAGATACACCATATATAGCATGGCTACTAGATACACTATATATAGCATGGCTACTAGATACACTATATATTGCATGGCTACTAGATACACTATATATTGCATGGCTACTAGATACACTATATATTGCATGGCTACTAGAAACACTATATATAGCATGGCTACTAGAAACACTATATATAGCATGGCTACTAGATACACTATATATAGCATGGCTACTAGATACACTATATATAGCATGGCTACTAGATACACTATATATAGCATGGCTACTAGATACACTATATATAGCATGGCTACTAGATACACTATATATAGCATGGCTACTAGATACACTATATATAGCATGGCCTCTACACTATATATAGCATGGCTACTAGATACACTATATATAGCATGGCCTCTACACTATATATAGCATGGCTACTAGATACACTATATATAGCATGACTACTAGATACACTATATATAGCATGGCCTCTACACTATATATAGCATGGCTACTAGATACACTATATATAGCATGGCCTCTACACTATATATAGCATGGCCTCTACACTATATATAGCATGGCTACTAGATACACTATATATAGTATGGCCTCTACACTATATAAAGCATGGCTACTAGATACACTATATATAGCATGGCCTCTACACTATATATAGCATGGCTACTTGATACACTATATATAGCATGGCCTCTACACTATATATAGCATGGCTACTAGATACACTATATATAGCATGGCCTCTACACTATATATAGCATGGCTACTAGAAACACCATATATAGCATGGCTACTAGAAACACTATATATAGCATGGTTACTAGATACACCATATATAGCATGGCTACTAGATACACCATATATAGCATGGCTACTAGATACACTATATATAGCATGGCTACTAGATACTCTATATATTGCATGGCTACTAGATACACTATATATTGCATGGCTACTAGATACACTATATATTGCATGGCTACTAGAAACACTATATATAGCATGGCTACTAGAAACACTATATATAGCATGGCTACTAGATACACTATATATAGCATGGCTACTAGATACACTATATATAGCATGGCTACTAGATACACTATATATAGCATGGCTACTAGATACACTATATATAGCATGGCTACTAGATACACTATATATAGCATGGCTACTAGATACACTATATATAGCATGGCTACTAGATACACTATATATAGCATGGCTACTAGATACACTATATATAGCATGGCTACTAGATACACTATATATAGCATGGCTACTAGATACACTATATATATAGCATGGCTACTAGATACACTATATATATAGCATGGCTACTAGATACACTATATATATAGCATGGCTACTAGATACACTATATATAGCATGGCTACTAGATACACTATATATAGCATGGCTACTAGATACACTATATATAGCATGGCTACTAGATACACTATATATAGCATGGCTACTAGATACACTATATATAGCATGGCTACTAGATACACTATATATAGCATGGGTACTAGATACACTATATATAGCATGGCTACTAGATACACTATATATAGCATGGCTACTAGATACACTATATATAGCATGGCTACTAGATACACTATATATAGCATGGCTACTAGATACACTATATATAGCATGGCTACTAGATACACTATATATAGCATGGCTACTAGATACACTATATATAGCATGGCTACTAGATACACTATATATAGCATGGCCTCTACACTATATATAGCATGGCCTCTACACTATATATAGCATGGCTACTAGATACACTATATATAGCATGGCCTCTACACTATATATAGCATGGCCTCTACACTATATATAGCATGGCTACTAGATACACTATATATAGCATGACCTCTACACTATATATAGCATGGCTACTAGATTCACTATATATAGCATGGCTACTAGATACACTATATATAGCATGGCCTCTACACTATATATAGCATGGCCTCTACACTATATATAGCATGGCTACTAGATACACTATATATAGCATGACTACTAGATACACTATATATAGCATGGCCTCTACACTATATATAGCATGGCTACTAGATACACTATATATAGCATGGCCTCTACACTATATATAGCATGGCCTCTACACTATATATAGCATGGCTACTAGATACACTATATATAGTATGGCCTCTACACTATATAAAGCATGGCTACTAGATACACTATATATAGCATGGCCTCTACACTATATATAGCATGGCTACTTGATACACTATATATAGCATGGCCTCTACACTATATATAGCATGGCTACTAGATACACTATATATAGCATGGCCTCTACACTATATATAGCATGGCTACTAGAAACACCATATATAGCATGGCTACTAGAAACACTATATATAGCATGGTTACTAGATACACCATATATAGCATGGCTACTAGATACACCATATATAGCATGGCTACTAGATACACTATATATAGCATGGCTACTAGATACTCTATATATTGCATGGCTACTAGATACACTATATATTGCATGGCTACTAGATACACTATATATTGCATGGCTACTAGAAACACTATATATAGCATGGCTACTAGAAACACTATATATAGCATGGCTACTAGATACACTATATATAGCATGGCTACTAGATACACTATATATAGCATGGCTACTAGATACACTATATATAGCATGGCTACTAGATACACTATATATAGCATGGCTACTAGATACACTATATATAGCATGGCTACTAGATACACTATATATAGCATGGCTACTAGATACACTATATATAGCATGGCTACTAGATACACTATATATAGCATGGCTACTAGATACACTATATATAGCATGGCTACTAGATACACTATATATATAGCATGGCTACTAGATACACTATATATATAGCATGGCTACTAGATACACTATATATATAGCATGGCTACTAGATACACTATATATAGCATGGCTACTAGATACACTATATATAGCATGGCTACTAGATACACTATATATAGCATGGCTACTAGATACACTATATATAGCATGGCTACTAGATACACTATATATAGCATGGCTACTAGATACACTATATATAGCATGGGTACTAGATACACTATATATAGCATGGCTACTAGATACACTATATATAGCATGGCTACTAGATACACTATATATAGCATGGCTACTAGATACACTATATATAGCATGGCTACTAGATACACTATATATAGCATGGCTACTAGATACACTATATATAGCATGGCTACTAGATACACTATATATAGCATGGCTACTAGATACACTATATATAGCATGGCCTCTACACTATATATAGCATGGCCTCTACACTATATATAGCATGGCTACTAGATACACTATATATAGCATGGCCTCTACACTATATATAGCATGGCCTCTACACTATATATAGCATGGCTACTAGATACACTATATATAGCATGACCTCTACACTATATATAGCATGGCTACTAGATTCACTATATATAGCATGGCTACTAGATACACTATATATAGCATGGCCTCTACACTATATATAGCATGGCCTCTACACTATATATAGCATGGCTACTAGATACACTATATATAGTATGGCCTCTACACTATATAAAGCATGGCTACTAGATACACTATATATAGCATGGCCTCTACACTATATATAGCATGGCTACTTGATACACTATATATAGCATGGCCTCTACACTATATATAGCATGGCTACTTGATACACTATATATAGCATGGCCTCTACACTATATATAGCATGGCTACTAGATACACTATATATAGCATGGCCTCTACACTATATATAGCATGGCTACTAGAAACACCATATATAGCATGGCTACTAGATACACCATATATAGCATGGCTACTAGATACACTATATATAGCATGGCTACTAGATACACTATATATTGCATGGCTACTAGATACACTATATATTGCATGGCTACTAGATACACTATATATTGCATGGCTACTAGAAACACTATATATAGCATGGCTACTAGAAACACTATATATAGCATGGCTACTAGATACACTATATATAGCATGGCTACTAGATACACTATATATAGCATGGCTACTAGATACACTATATATAGCATGGCTACTAGATACACTATATATAGCATGGCTACTAGATACACTATATATAGCATGGCTACTAGATACACTATATATAGCATGGCCTCTACACTATATATAGCATGGCTACTAGATACACTATATATAGCATGGCTACTAGATACACTATATATAGCATGGCTACTAGATACACTATATATAGCATGACTACTAGATACACTATATATAGCATGGCCTCTACACTATATATAGCATGGCTACTAGATACACTATATATAGCATGGCCTCTACACTATATATAGCATGGCTACTAGATACACTATATATAGCATGGCTACTAGATACACTATATATAGCATGGCTACTAGATACACTATATATAGCATGGCTACTAGATACACTATATATAGCATGGCTACTAGATACACTATATATAGCATGGCCTCTACACTATATATAGCATGGCCTCTACACTATATATAGCATGGCTACTAGATACACTATATATAGCATGGCCTCTACACTATATATAGCATGGCTACTAGATACACTATATATAGCATGACTACTAGATACACTATATATAGCATGACTACTAGATACACTATATATAGCAAGGCCTCTACACTATATATAGCATGGCTACTAGATACACTATATATAGCATGTCCTCTACACTGTATATAGCATGGCTACTAGATACACAATATATAGCATGGCTACTAGATACACTATATATAGCATGGCCTCTACACTATATATAGCATGGCTACTAGATACACTATATATAGCATGGCCTCTACACTATATATAGCATGGCCTCTACACTATATATAGCATGGCTACTAGATACACTATATATAGCATGGCCTCTACACTATATATAGCATGGCCTCTACACTATATATAGCATGGCTACTAGATACACTATATATAGCATGATCTCTACACTATATATAGCATGGCTACTAGATTCACTATATATAGCATGGCTACTAGATACACTATATATAGCATGGCCTCTACACTATATATAGCATGGCCTCTACACTATATATAGCATGGCTACTAGATACACTATATATAGTATGGCCTCTACACTATATAAAGCATGGCTACTAGATACACTATATATAGCATGGCCTCTACACTATATATAGCATGGCTACTTGATACACTATATATAGCATGGCCTCTACACTATATATAGCATGGCTACTAGATACACTATATATAGCATGGCCTCTACACTATATATAGCATGGCTACTAGAAACACCATATATAGCATGGCTACTAGAAACACTATATATAGCATGGTTACAAGATACACCATATATAGCATGGCTACTAGATACACCATATATAGCATGGCTACTAGATACACTATATATAGCATGGCTACTAGATACTCTATATATTGCATGGCTACTAGATACACTATATATTGCATGGCTACTAGATACACTATATATTGCATGGCTACTAGAAACACTATATATAGCATGGCTACTAGAAACACTATATATAGCATGGCTACTAGATACACTATATATAGCATGGCTACTAGATACACTATATATAGCATGGCTACTAGATACACTATATATAGCATGGCTACTAGATACACTATATATAGCATGGCTACTAGATACACTATATATAGCATGGCTACTAGATACACTATATATAGCATGGCTACTAGATACACTATATATAGCATGGCTACTAGATACACTATATATAGCATGGCTACTAGATACACTATATATAGCATGGCTACTAGATACACTATATATATAGCATGGCTACTAGATACACTATATATATAGCATGGCTACTAGATACACTATATATAGCATGGCTACTAGATACACTATATATAGCATGGCTACTAGATACACTATATATAGCATGGCTACTAGATACACTATATATAGCATGGCTACTAGATACACTATATATAGCATGGCTACTAGATACACTATATATAGCATGGGTACTAGATACACTATATATAGCATGGCTACTAGATACACTATATATAGCATGGCTACTAGATACACTATATATAGCATGGCTACTAGATACACTATATATAGCATGGCTACTAGATACACTATATATAGCATGGCTACTAGATACACTATATATAGCATGGCTACTAGATACACTATATATAGCATGGCTACTAGATACACTATATATAGCATGGCCTCTACACTATATATAGCATGGCCTCTACACTATATATAGCATGGCTACTAGATACACTATATATAGCATGGCCTCTACACTATATATAGCATGGCCTCTACACTATATATAGCATGGCTACTAGATACACTATATATAGCATGACCTCTACACTATATATAGCATGGCTACTAGATTCACTATATATAGCATGGCTACTAGATACACTATATATAGCATGGCCTCTACACTATATATAGCATGGCCTCTACACTATATATAGCATGGCTACTAGATACACTATATATAGTATGGCCTCTACACTATATAAAGCATGGCTACTAGATACACTATATATAGCATGGCCTCTACACTATATATAGCATGGCTACTTGATACACTATATATAGCATGGCCTCTACACTATATATAGCATGGCTACTTGATACACTATATATAGCATGGCCTCTACACTATATATAGCATGGCTACTAGATACACTATATATAGCATGGCCTCTACACTATATATAGCATGGCTACTAGAAACACCATATATAGCATGGCTACTAGATACACCATATATAGCATGGCTACTAGATACACTATATATAGCATGGCTACTAGATACACTATATATTGCATGGCTACTAGATACACTATATATTGCATGGCTACTAGATACACTATATATTGCATGGCTACTAGAAACACTATATATAGCATGGCTACTAGAAACACTATATATAGCATGGCTACTAGATACACTATATATAGCATGGCTACTAGATACACTATATATAGCATGGCTACTAGATACACTATATATAGCATGGCTACTAGATACACTATATATAGCATGGCTACTAGATACACTATATATAGCATGGCTACTAGATACACTATATATAGCATGGCCTCTACACTATATATAGCATGGCTACTAGATACACTATATATAGCATGGCCTCTACACTATATATAGCATGGCTACTAGATACACTATATATAGCATGACTACTAGATACACTATATATAGCATGGCCTCTACACTATATATAGCATGGCTACTAGATACACTATATATAGCATGGCCTCTACACTATATATAGCATGGCTACTAGATACACTATATATAGCATGGCTACTAGATACACTATATATAGCATGGCTACTAGATACACTATATATAGCATGGCTACTAGATACACTATATATAGCATGGCTACTAGATACACTATATATAGCATGGCCTCTACACTATATATAGCATGGCCTCTACACTATATATAGCATGGCTACTAGATACACTATATATAGCATGGCCTCTACACTATATATAGCATGGCTACTAGATACACTATATATAGCATGACTACTAGATACACTATATATAGCATGACTACTAGATACACTATATATAGCAAGGCCTCTACACTATATATAGCATGGCTACTAGATACACTATATATAGCATGTCCTCTACACTGTATATAGCATGGCTACTAGATACACAATATATAGCATGGCTACTAGATACACTATATATAGCATGGCCTCTACACTATATATAGCATGGCTACTAGATACACTATATATAGCATGGCCTCTACACTATATATAGCATGGCCTCTACACTATATATAGCATGGCTACTAGATACACTATATATAGCATGGCCTCTACACTATATATAGCATGGCCTCTACACTATATATAGCATGGCTACTAGATACACTATATATAGCATGACCTCTACACTATATATAGCATGGCTACTAGATTCACTATATATAGCATGGCTACTAGATACACTATATATAGCATGGCCTCTACACTATATATAGCATGGCCTCTACACTATATATAGCATGGCTACTAGATACACTATATATAGTATGGCCTCTACACTATATAAAGCATGGCTACTAGATACACTATATATAGCATGGCCTCTACACTATATATAGCATGGCTACTTGATACACTATATATAGCATGGCCTCTACACTATATATAGCATGGCTACTAGATACACTATATATAGCATGGCCTCTACACTATATATAGCATGGCTACTAGAAACACCATATATAGCATGGCTACTAGAAACACTATATATAGCATGGTTACAAGATACACCATATATAGCATGGCTACTAGATACACCATATATAGCATGGCTACTAGATACACTATATATAGCATGGCTACTAGATACTCTATATATTGCATGGCTACTAGATACACTATATATTGCATGGCTACTAGATACACTATATATTGCATGGCTACTAGAAACACTATATATAGCATGGCTACTAGAAACACTATATATAGCATGGCTACTAGATACACTATATATAGCATGGCTACTAGATACACTATATATAGCATGGCTACTAGATACACTATATATAGCATGGCTACTAGATACACTATATATAGCATGGCTACTAGATACACTATATATAGCATGGCTACTAGATACACTATATATAGCATGGCTACTAGATACACTATATATAGCATGGCTACTAGATACACTATATATAGCATGGCTACTAGATACACTATATATAGCATGGCTACTAGATACACTATATATATAGCATGGCTACTAGATACACTATATATATAGCATGGCTACTAGATACACTATATATATAGCATGGCTACTAGATACACTATATATAGCATGGCTACTAGATACACTATATATAGCATGGCTACTAGATACACTATATATAGCATGGCTACTAGATACACTATATATAGCATGGCTACTAGATACACTATATATAGCATGGCTACTAGATACACTATATATAGCATGGCTACTAGATACACTATATATAGCATGGCTACTAGATACACTATATATAGCATGGCTACTAGATACACTATATATAGCATGGCTACTAGATACACTATATATAGCATGGCTACTAGATACACTATATATAGCATGGCTACTAGATACACTATATATAGCATGGCTACTAGATACACTATATATAGCATGGCTACTAGATACACTATATATAGCATGGCCTCTACACTATATATAGCATGGCCTCTACACTATATATAGCATGGCTACTAGATACACTATATATAGCATGGCCTCTACACTATATATAGCATGGCCTCTACACTATATATAGCATGGCTACTAGATACACTATATATAGCATGACCTCTACACTATATATAGCATGGCTACTAGATACACTATATATAGCATGGCTACTAGATACACTATATATAGCATGGCTACTAGATACACTATATATAGCATGGCTACTAGATACACTATATATATAGCATGGCTACTAGATACACTATATATATAGCATGGCTACTAGATACACTATATATATAGCATGGCTACTAGATACACTATATATAGCATGGCTACTAGATACACTATATATAGCATGGCTACTAGATACACTATATATAGCATGGCTACTAGATACACTATATATAGCATGGCTACTAGATACACTATATATAGCATGGCTACTAGATACACTATATATAGCATGGCTACTAGATACACTATATATAGCATGGCTACTAGATACACTATATATAGCATGGCTACTAGATACACTATATATAGCATGGCTACTAGATACACTATATATAGCATGGCTACTAGATACACTATATATAGCATGGCTACTAGATACACTATATATAGCATGGCTACTAGATACACTATATATAGCATGGCTACTAGATACACTATATATAGCATGGCCTCTACACTATATATAGCATGGCCTCTACACTATATATAGCATGGCTACTAGATACACTATATATAGCATGGCCTCTACACTATATATAGCATGGCCTCTACACTATATATAGCATGGCTACTAGATACACTATATATAGCATGACCTCTACACTATATATAGCATGGCTACTAGATTCACTATATATAGCATGGCTACTAGATACACTATATATAGCATGGCCTCTACACTATATATAGCATGGCCTCTACACTATATATAGCATGGCTACTAGATACACTATATATAGTATGGCCTCTACACTATATAAAGCATGGCTACTAGATACACTATATATAGCATGGCCTCTACACTATATATAGCATGGCTACTTGATACACTATATATAGCATGGCCTCTACACTATATATAGCATGGCTACTTGATACACTATATATAGCATGGCCTCTACACTATATATAGCATGGCTACTAGATACACTATATATAGCATGGCCTCTACACTATATATAGCATGGCTACTAGAAACACCATATATAGCATGGCTACTAGATACACTATATATAGCATGGCTACTAGATACACTATATATAGCATGGCTACTAGATACACTATATATTGCATGGCTACTAGATACACTATATATTGCTTGGCTACTAGATACACTATATATTGCATGGCTACTAGAAACACTATATATAGCATGGCTACTAGAAACACTATATATAGCATGGCTACTAGATACACTATATATAGCATGGCTACTAGATACACTATATATAGCATGGCTACTAGATACACTATATATAGCATGGCTACTAGATACACTATATATAGCATGGCTACTAGATACACTATATATAGCATGGCTACTAGATACACTATATATAGCATGGCCTCTACACTGTATATAGCATGGCTACTAGATACACTATATATAGCATGGCCTCTACACTATATATAGCATGGCTACTAGATACACTATATATAGCATGACTACTAGATACACTATATATAGCATGGCCTCTACACTATATATAGCATGGCTACTAGATACACTATATATAGCATGGCCTCTACACTATATATAGCATGGCTACTAGATACACTATATATAGCATGGTTACTAGATACACTATATATAGCATGGCTACTAGATACACTATATATAGCATGGCTACTAGATACACTATATATAGCATGGCTACTAGATACACTATATATAGCATGGCCTCTACACTATATATAGCATGGCCTCTACACTATATATAGCATGGCTACTAGATACACTATATATAGCATGGCCTCTACACTATATATAGCATGGCTACTAGATACACTATATATAGCATGACTACTAGATACACTATATATAGCATGACTACTAGATACACTATATATAGCAAGGCCTCTACACTATATATAGCATGGCTACTAGATACACTATATATAGCATGTCCTCTACACTGTATATAGCATGGCTACTAGATACACAATATATAGCATGGCTACTAGATACACTATATATAGCATGGCCTCTACACTATATATAGCATGGCTACTAGATACACTATATATAGCATGGCCTCTACACTATATATAGCATGGCTACTAGATACACTATTTATAGCATGGCTACTAGAAACACTATATATAGCATGGCCTCTACACTATATATAGCATGGCTACTAGATACACTATATATAGCATGGCCTCTACACTATATATAGCATGGCTACTAGATACACTATATATAGCATGGCTACTAGAAACACTATATATTTAGCATGGCTACTAGAAACACTATATATAGCATGGCTACTAGAAACACTATATATAGCATGGCTACTAGATACACTATATATAGCATGGCTACTAGATACACTATATATAGCATGGCTACTAGATACACTATATATAGCATGTCTACTAGAAACACTATATATAGCATGGCTACTAGAAACACTATATATAGCATGGCTACTAGATACACTATATATAGCATGGCTACTAGATACACTATATATAGCATGGCTACTAGATACACTATATATAGCATGGCCTCTACACTATATATAGCATGGCCTCTACACTATATATAGCATGGCTACTAGATACACTATATATAGCATGGCCTCTACACTATATATAGCATGGCCTCTACACTATATATAGCATGGCTACTAGATACACTATATATAGCATGACCTCTACACTATATATAGCATGGCTACTAGATTCACTATATATAGCATGGCTACTAGATACACTATATATAGCATGGCCTCTACACTATATATAGCATGGCCTCTACACTATATATAGCATGGCTACTAGATACACTATATATAGTATGGCCTCTACACTATATAAAGCATGGCTACTAGATACACTATATATAGCATGGCCTCTACACTATATATAGCATGGCTACTTGATACACTATATATAGCATGGCCTCTACACTATATATAGCATGGCTACTTGATACACTATATATAGCATGGCCTCTACACTATATATAGCATGGCTACTAGATACACTATATATAGCATGGCCTCTACACTATATATAGCATGGCTACTAGAAACACCATATATAGCATGGCTACTAGATACACCATATATAGCATGGCTACTAGATACACTATATATAGCATGGCTACTAGATACACTATATATTGCATGGCTACTAGATACACTATATATTGCATGGCTACTAGATACACTATATATTGCATGGCTACTAGAAACACTATATATAGCATGGCTACTAGAAACACTATATATAGCATGGCTACTAGATACACTATATATAGCATGGCTACTAGATACACTATATATAGCATGGCTACTAGATACACTATATATAGCATGGCTACTAGATACACTATATATAGCATGGCTACTAGATACACTATATATAGCATGGCTACTAGATACACTATATATAGCATGGCCTCTACACTATATATAGCATGGCTACTAGATACACTATATATAGCATGGCCTCTACACTATATATAGCATGGCTACTAGATACACTATATATAGCATGACTACTAGATACACTATATATAGCATGGCCTCTACACTATATATAGCATGGCTACTAGATACACTATATATAGCATGGCCTCTACACTATATATAGCATGGCTACTAGATACACTATATATAGCATGGCTACTAGATACACTATATATAGCATGGCTACTAGATACACTATATATAGCATGGCTACTAGATACACTATATATAGCATGGCTACTAGATACACTATATATAGCATGGCCTCTACACTATATATAGCATGGCCTCTACACTATATATAGCATGGCTACTAGATACACTATATATAGCATGGCCTCTACACTATATATAGCATGGCTACTAGATACACTATATATAGCATGACTACTAGATACACTATATATAGCATGACTACTAGATACACTATATATAGCAAGGCCTCTACACTATATATAGCATGGCTACTAGATACACTATATATAGCATGTCCTCTACACTGTATATAGCATGGCTACTAGATACACAATATATAGCATGGCTACTAGATACACTATATATAGCATGGCCTCTACACTATATATAGCATGGCTACTAGATACACTATATATAGCATGGCCTCTACACTATATATAGCATGGCTACTAGATACACTATATATAGCATGGCCTCTACACTATATATAGCATGGCCTCTACACTATATATAGCATGGCTACTAGATACACTATATATAGCATGACCTCTACACTATATATAGCATGGCTACTAGATTCACTATATATAGCATGGCTACTAGATACACTATATATAGCATGGCCTCTACACTATATATAGCATGGCCTCTACACTATATATAGCATGGCTACTAGATACACTATATATAGTATGGCCTCTACACTATATAAAGCATGGCTACTAGATACACTATATATAGCATGGCCTCTACACTATATATAGCATGGCTACTTGATACACTATATATAGCATGGCCTCTACACTATATATAGCATGGCTACTAGATACACTATATATAGCATGGCCTCTACACTATATATAGCATGGCTACTAGAAACACCATATATAGCATGGCTACTAGAAACACTATATATAGCATGGTTACAAGATACACCATATATAGCATGGCTACTAGATACACCATATATAGCATGGCTACTAGATACACTATATATAGCATGGCTACTAGATACTCTATATATTGCATGGCTACTAGATACACTATATATTGCATGGCTACTAGATACACTATATATTGCATGGCTACTAGAAACACTATATATAGCATGGCTACTAGAAACACTATATATAGCATGGCTACTAGATACACTATATATAGCATGGCTACTAGATACACTATATATAGCATGGCTACTAGATACACTATATATAGCATGGCTACTAGATACACTATATATAGCATGGCTACTAGATACACTATATATAGCATGGCTACTAGATACACTATATATAGCATGGCTACTAGATACACTATATATAGCATGGCTACTAGATACACTATATATAGCATGGCTACTAGATACACTATATATAGCATGGCTACTAGATACACTATATATATAGCATGGCTACTAGATACACTATATATATAGCATGGCTACTAGATACACTATATATATAGCATGGCTACTAGATACACTATATATAGCATGGCTACTAGATACACTATATATAGCATGGCTACTAGATACACTATATATAGCATGGCTACTAGATACACTATATATAGCATGGCTACTAGATACACTATATATAGCATGGCTACTAGATACACTATATATAGCATGGCTACTAGATACACTATATATAGCATGGCTACTAGATACACTATATATAGCATGGCTACTAGATACACTATATATAGCATGGCTACTAGATACACTATATATAGCATGGCTACTAGATACACTATATATAGCATGGCTACTAGATACACTATATATAGCATGGCTACTAGATACACTATATATAGCATGGCCTCTACACTATATATAGCATGGCCTCTACACTATATATAGCATGGCTACTAGATACACTATATATAGCATGGCCTCTACACTATATATAGCATGGCCTCTACACTATATATAGCATGGCTACTAGATACACTATATATAGCATGACCTCTACACTATATATAGCATGGCTACTAGATACACTATATATAGCATGGCTACTAGATACACTATATATAGCATGGCTACTAGATACACTATATATAGCATGGCTACTAGATACACTATATATATAGCATGGCTACTAGATACACTATATATATAGCATGGCTACTAGATACACTATATATATAGCATGGCTACTAGATACACTATATATAGCATGGCTACTAGATACACTATATATAGCATGGCTACTAGATACACTATATATAGCATGGCTACTAGATACACTATATATAGCATGGCTACTAGATACACTATATATAGCATGGCTACTAGATACACTATATATAGCATGGCTACTAGATACACTATATATAGCATGGCTACTAGATACACTATATATAGCATGGCTACTAGATACACTATATATAGCATGGCTACTAGATACACTATATATAGCATGGCCTCTACACTATATATAGCATGGCTACTAGATACACTATATATAGCATGGCCTCTACACTATATATAGCATGGCTACTAGATACACTATATATAGCATGGCTACTAGAAACACTATATATTTAGCATGGCTACTAGAAACACTATATATAGCATGGCTACTAGAAACACTATATATAGCATGGCTACTAGATACACTATATATAGCATGGCTACTAGATACACTATATATAGCATGGCTACTAGATACACTATATATAGCATGTCTACTAGAAACACTATATATAGCATGGCTACTAGAAACACTATATATAGCATGGCTACTAGATACACTATATATAGCATGGCTACTAGATACACTATATATAGCATGGCTACTAGATACACTATATATAGCATGGCCTCTACACTATATATAGCATGGCCTCTACACTATATATAGCATGGCTACTAGATACACTATATATAGCATGGCCTCTACACTATATATAGCATGGCCTCTACACTATATATAGCATGGCTACTAGATACACTATATATAGCATGACCTCTACACTATATATAGCATGGCTACTATATTCACTATATATAGCATGGCTACTAGATACACTATATATAGCATGGCCTCTACACTATATATAGCATGGCCTCTACACTATATATAGCATGGCTACTAGATACACTATATATAGTATGGCCTCTACACTATATAAAGCATGGCTACTAGATACACTATATATAGCATGGCCTCTACACTATATATAGCATGGCTACTTGATACACTATATATAGCATGGCCTCTACACTATATATAGCATGGCTACTTGATACACTATATATAGCATGGCCTCTACACTATATATAGCATGGCTACTAGATACACTATATATAGCATGGCCTCTACACTATATATAGCATGGCTACTAGAAACACCATATATAGCATGGCTACTAGATACACCATATATAGCATGGCTACTAGATACACTATATATAGCATGGCCTCTACACTATATATAGCATGGCTACTAGAAACACCATATATAGCATGGCTACTAGATACACCATATATAGCATGGCTACTAGATACACTATATATAGCATGGCTACTAGATACACTATATATTGCATGGCTACTAGATACACTATATATTGCATGGCTACTAGATACACTATATATTGCATGGCTACTAGAAACACTATATATAGCATGGCTACTAGAAACACTATATATAGCATGGCTACTAGATACACTATATATAGCATGGCTACTAGATACACTATATATAGCATGGCTACTAGATACACTATATATAGCATGGCTACTAGATACACTATATATAGCATGGCTACTAGATACACTATATATAGCATGGCTACTAGATACACTATATATAGCATGGCCTCTACACTATATATAGCATGGCTACTAGATACACTATATATAGCATGGCCTCTACACTATATATAGCATGGCTACTAGATACACTATATATAGCATGACTACTAGATACACTATATATAGCATGGCCTCTACACTATATATAGCATGGCTACTAGATACACTATATATAGCATGGCCTCTACACTATATATAGCATGGCTACTAGATACACTATATATAGCATGGCTACTAGATACACTATATATAGCATGGCTACTAGATACACTATATATAGCATGGCTACTAGATACACTATATATAGCATGGCTACTAGATACACTATATATAGCATGGCCTCTACACTATATATAGCATGGCCTCTACACTATATATAGCATGGCTACTAGATACACTATATATAGCATGGCCTCTACACTATATATAGCATGGCTACTAGATACACTATATATAGCATGACTACTAGATACACTATATATAGCATGACTACTAGATACACTATATATAGCAAGGCCTCTACACTATATATAGCATGGCTACTAGATACACTATATATAGCATGTCCTCTACACTGTATATAGCATGGCTACTAGATACACAATATATAGCATGGCTACTAGATACACTATATATAGCATGGCCTCTACACTATATATAGCATGGCTACTAGATACACTATATATAGCATGGCCTCTACACTATATATAGCATGGCCTCTACACTATATATAGCATGGCTACTAGATACACTATATATAGCATGGCCTCTACACTATATATAGCATGGCCTCTACACTATATATAGCATGGCTACTAGATACACTATATATAGCATGACCTCTACACTATATATAGCATGGCTACTAGATTCACTATATATAGCATGGCTACTAGATACACTATATATAGCATGGCCTCTACACTATATATAGCATGGCCTCTACACTATATATAGCATGGCTACTAGATACACTATATATAGTATGGCCTCTACACTATATAAAGCATGGCTACTAGATACACTATATATAGCATGGCCTCTACACTATATATAGCATGGCTACTTGATACACTATATATAGCATGGCCTCTACACTATATATAGCATGGCTACTAGATACACTATATATAGCATGGCCTCTACACTATATATAGCATGGCTACTAGAAACACCATATATAGCATGGCTACTAGAAACACTATATATAGCATGGTTACAAGATACACCATATATAGCATGGCTACTAGATACACCATATATAGCATGGCTACTAGATACACTATATATAGCATGGCTACTAGATACTCTATATATTGCATGGCTACTAGATACACTATATATTGCATGGCTACTAGATACACTATATATTGCATGGCTACTAGAAACACTATATATAGCATGGCTACTAGAAACACTATATATAGCATGGCTACTAGATACACTATATATAGCATGGCTACTAGATACACTATATATAGCATGGCTACTAGATACACTATATATAGCATGGCTACTAGATACACTATATATAGCATGGCTACTAGATACACTATATATAGCATGGCTACTAGATACACTATATATAGCATGGCTACTAGATACACTATATATAGCATGGCTACTAGATACACTATATATAGCATGGCTACTAGATACACTATATATAGCATGGCTACTAGATACACTATATATATAGCATGGCTACTAGATACAC
The DNA here is from genome assembly GCF_965601325.2 of Salmo salar. Lineage (NCBI taxonomy): Eukaryota > Metazoa > Chordata > Actinopteri > Salmoniformes > Salmonidae > Salmo > Salmo salar. The sequence goes on along the minus strand of NC_138292.1, from coordinate 97,528,954 downwards.
TATATATATAGCATGGCTACTAGATACACTATATATATAGCATGGCTACTAGATACACTATATATAGCATGGCTACTAGATACACTATATATAGCATGGCTACTAGATACACTATATATAGCATGGCTACTAGATACACTATATATAGCATGGCTACTAGATACACTATATATAGCATGGCTACTAGATACACTATATATAGCATGGCTACTAGATACACTATATATAGCATGGCTACTAGATACACTATATATAGCATGGCTACTAGATACACTATATATAGCATGGCTACTAGATACACTATATATAGCATGGCTACTAGATACACTATATATAGCATGGCCTCTACACTATATATAGCATGGCCTCTACACTATATATAGCATGGCTACTAGATACACTATATATAGCATGGCCTCTACACTATATATAGCATGGCCTCTACACTATATATAGCATGGCTACTAGATACACTATATATAGCATGACCTCTACACTATATATAGCATGGCTACTAGATACACTATATATAGCATGGCTACTAGATACACTATATATAGCATGGCTACTAGATACACTATATATAGCATGGCTACTAGATACACTATATATATAGCATGGCTACTAGATACACTATATATATAGCATGGCTACTAGATACACTATATATATAGCATGGCTACTAGATACACTATATATAGCATGGCTACTAGATACACTATATATAGCATGGCTACTAGATACACTATATATAGCATGGCTACTAGATACACTATATATAGCATGGCTACTAGATACACTATATATAGCATGGCTACTAGATACACTATATATAGCATGGCTACTAGATACACTATATATAGCATGGCTACTAGATACACTATATATAGCATGGCTACTAGATACACTATATATAGCATGGCTACTAGATACACTATATATAGCATGGCTACTAGATACACTATATATAGCATGGCTACTAGATACACTATATATAGCATGGCTACTAGATACACTATATATAGCATGGCCTCTACACTATATATAGCATGGCCTCTACACTATATATAGCATGGCTACTAGATACACTATATATAGCATGGCCTCTACACTATATATAGCATGGCCTCTACACTATATATAGCATGGCTACTAGATACACTATATATAGCATGACCTCTACACTATATATAGCATGGCTACTAGATTCACTATATATAGCATGGCTACTAGATACACTATATATAGCATGGCCTCTACACTATATATAGCATGGCCTCTACACTATATATAGCATGGCTACTAGATACACTATATATAGTATGGCCTCTACACTATATAAAGCATGGCTACTAGATACACTATATATAGCATGGCCTCTACACTATATATAGCATGGCTACTTGATACACTATATATAGCATGGCCTCTACACTATATATAGCATGGCTACTTGATACACTATATATAGCATGGCCTCTACACTATATATAGCATGGCTACTAGATACACTATATATAGCATGGCCTCTACACTATATATAGCATGGCTACTAGAAACACCATATATAGCATGGCTACTAGATACACTATATATAGCATGGCTACTAGATACACTATATATAGCATGGCTACTAGATACACTATATATTGCATGGCTACTAGATACACTATATATTGCTTGGCTACTAGATACACTATATATTGCATGGCTACTAGAAACACTATATATAGCATGGCTACTAGAAACACTATATATAGCATGGCTACTAGATACACTATATATAGCATGGCTACTAGATACACTATATATAGCATGGCTACTAGATACACTATATATAGCATGGCTACTAGATACACTATATATAGCATGGCTACTAGATACACTATATATAGCATGGCTACTAGATACACTATATATAGCATGGCCTCTACACTGTATATAGCATGGCTACTAGATACACTATATATAGCATGGCCTCTACACTATATATAGCATGGCTACTAGATACACTATATATAGCATGACTACTAGATACACTATATATAGCATGGCCTCTACACTATATATAGCATGGCTACTAGATACACTATATATAGCATGGCCTCTACACTATATATAGCATGGCTACTAGATACACTATATATAGCATGGCTACTAGATACACTATATATAGCATGGCTACTAGATACACTATATATAGCATGGCTACTAGATACACTATATATAGCATGGCTACTAGATACACTATATATAGCATGGCCTCTACACTATATATAGCATGGCCTCTACACTATATATAGCATGGCTACTAGATACACTATATATAGCATGGCCTCTACACTATATATAGCATGGCTACTAGATACACTATATATAGCATGACTACTAGATACACTATATATAGCATGACTACTAGATACACTATATATAGCAAGGCCTCTACACTATATATAGCATGGCTACTAGATACACTATATATAGCATGTCCTCTACACTGTATATAGCATGGCTACTAGATACACAATATATAGCATGGCTACTAGATACACTATATATAGCATGGCCTCTACACTATATATAGCATGGCTACTAGATACACTATATATAGCATGGCCTCTACACTATATATAGCATGGCTACTAGATACACTATTTATAGCATGGCTACTAGAAACACTATATATAGCATGGCCTCTACACTATATATAGCATGGCTACTAGATACACTATATATAGCATGGCCTCTACACTATATATAGCATGGCTACTAGATACACTATATATAGCATGGCTACTAGAAACACTATATATTTAGCATGGCTACTAGAAACACTATATATAGCATGGCTACTAGAAACACTATATATAGCATGGCTACTAGATACACTATATATAGCATGGCTACTAGATACACTATATATAGCATGGCTACTAGATACACTATATATAGCATGTCTACTAGAAACACTATATATAGCATGGCTACTAGAAACACTATATATAGCATGGCTACTAGATACACTATATATAGCATGGCTACTAGATACACTATATATAGCATGGCTACTAGATACACTATATATAGCATGGCTACTAGATACACTATATATAGCATGGCTACTAGATACACTATATATAGCATGGCTACTAGATACACTATATATAGCATGGCTACTAGATACACTATATATAGCATGGTCTCTACACTATATATAGCATGGCTACTAGATACACTATATATAGCATGACTACTAGATACACTATATATAGCATGGTCTCTACACTATATATAGCATGGCTACTAGATACACTATATATAGCATGTCCTCTACACTGTATATAGCATGGCTACTAGATACACTATATATAGCATGGCTACTAGATACACTATATATAGCATGGCTACTAGATACACTATATATAGCATGGCTACTAGATACACTATATATAGCATGGCTACTAGATACACTATATATAGCATGGCTACTAGATACACTATATATAGCATGGCTACTAGATACACTATATATAGCATGGCTACTAGATACACTATATATAGCATGGCTACTAGATACACTATATATAGCATGGCCTCTACACTATATATAGTATGGCTACTAGATGCACTATATATAGCATGGCTACTAGATGCACTATATATAGCATGGCTACTAGATACACTATATATAGCATGGCCTCTACACTATATATAGCATGGCCTCTACACTATATATAGCATGGCTACTAGATACACTATATATAGCATGGCCTCTACAGTATATATAGCATGGCTACTAGATACACTATATATAGCATGGCCTCTACACTATATATAGCATGGCTACTAGATACACTATATAGAGCATGGCTACTAGATACACTATATATAGCATGGCCTCTACACTATATATAGCATGGCTACTAGATACACTATATATAGCATGGCTACTAGATAGACTATATATAGCATGGCCTCTACACTATATATAGCATGGCTACTAGATACACTGTATATAGCATGGCTACTAGATACACTATATATAGCATGGCTACTAGATACACTATATATAGCATGGCTACTAGATACACTATATATAGCATGGCCTCTACACTATATATAGTATGGCTACTAGATGCACTATATATAGCATGGCTACTAGATGCACTATATATAGCATGGCTACTAGATACACTATATATAGCATGGCCTCTACACTATATATAGCATGGCCTCTACACTATATATAGCATGGCTACTAGATACACTATATATAGCATGGCCTCTACAGTATATATAGCATGGCTACTAGATACACTATATATAGCATGGCCTCTACACTATATATAGCATGGCTACTAGATACACTATATAGAGCATGGCTACTAGATACACTATATATAGCATGGCCTCTACACTATATATAGCATGGCTACTAGATACACTATATATAGCATGGCCTCTACACTATATATAGCATGGCTACTATATACACTATATAGAGCATGGCTACTAGATACACTATATAGAGCATGGCTACTAGATACACTATATATAGCATGGCTACTAGATACACTATATATAGCATGGCCTCTACACTATATATAGCATGGCCTCTACACTATATATAGCATGGCTACTAGATACACTATATATAGCATGGCTACTAGATACACTATATATATAGCATGGCTACTAGATACACTATATATATAGCATGGCTACTAGATACACTATATATATAGCATGGCTACTAGATACACTATATATAGCATGGCTACTAGATACACTATATATAGCATGGCTACTAGATACACTATATATAGCATGGCTACTAGATACACTATATATAGCATGGCTACTAGATACACTATATATAGCATGGCTACTAGATACACTATATATAGCATGGCTACTAGATACACTATATATAGCATGGCTACTAGATACACTATATATATAGCATGGCTACTAGATACACTATATATATAGCATGGCTACTAGATACACTATATATAGCATGGCTACTAGATACACTATATATAGCATGGCTACTAGATACACTATATATAGCATGGCTACTAGATACACTATATATAGCATGGCTACTAGATACACTATATATAGCATGGCTACTAGATACACTATATATAGCATGGCCTCTACACTGTATATAGCATGGCTACTAGATACACTATATATAGCATGGCCTCTACACTATATATAGCATGGCTACTAGATACACTATATATAGCATGACTACTAGATACACTATATATAGCATGGCCTCTACACTATATATAGCATGGCTACTAGATACACTATATATAGCATGGCCTCTACACTATATATAGCATGGCTACTAGATACACTATATATAGCATGGCTACTAGATACACTATATATAGCATGGCTACTAGATACACTATATATAGCATGGCTACTAGATACACTATATATAGCATGGCTACTAGATACACTATATATAGCATGGCCTCTACACTATATATAGCATGGCCTCTACACTATATATAGCATGGCTACTAGATACACTATATATAGCATGGCCTCTACACTATATATAGCATGGCTACTAGATACACTATATATAGCATGACTACTAGATACACTATATATAGCATGACTACTAGATACACTATATATAGCAAGGCCTCTACACTATATATAGCATGGCTACTAGATACACTATATATAGCATGTCCTCTACACTGTATATAGCATGGCTACTAGATACACAATATATAGCATGGCTACTAGATACACTATATATAGCATGGCCTCTACACTATATATAGCATGGCTACTAGATACACTATATATAGCATGGCCTCTACACTATATATAGCATGGCTACTAGATACACTATTTATAGCATGGCTACTAGAAACACTATATATAGCATGGCCTCTACACTATATATAGCATGGCTACTAGATACACTATATATAGCATGGCCTCTACACTATATATAGCATGGCTACTAGATACACTATATATAGCATGGCTACTAGAAACACTATATATTTAGCATGGCTACTAGAAACACTATATATAGCATGGCTACTAGAAACACTATATATAGCATGGCTACTAGATACACTATATATAGCATGGCTACTAGATACACTATATATAGCATGGCTACTAGATACACTATATATAGCATGTCTACTAGAAACACTATATATAGCATGGCTACTAGAAACACTATATATAGCATGGCTACTAGATACACTATATATAGCATGGCTACTAGATACACTATATATAGCATGGCTACTAGATACACTATATATAGCATGGCTACTAGATACACTATATATAGCATGGCTACTAGATACACTATATATAGCATGGCTACTAGATACACTATATATAGCATGGCTACTAGATACACTATATATAGCATGGTCTCTACACTATATATAGCATGGCTACTAGATACACTATATATAGCATGACTACTAGATACACTATATATAGCATGGTCTCTACACTATATATAGCATGGCTACTAGATACACTATATATAGCATGTCCTCTACACTGTATATAGCATGGCTACTAGATACACTATATATAGCATGGCTACTAGATACACTATATATAGCATGGCTACTAGATACACTATATATAGCATGGCTACTAGATACACTATATATAGCATGGCTACTAGATACACTATATATAGCATGGCTACTAGATACACTATATATAGCATGGCTACTAGATACACTATATATAGCATGGCTACTAGATACACTATATATAGCATGGCTACTAGATACACTATATATAGCATGGCCTCTACACTATATATAGTATGGCTACTAGATGCACTATATATAGCATGGCTACTAGATGCACTATATATAGCATGGCTACTAGATACACTATATATAGCATGGCCTCTACACTATATATAGCATGGCCTCTACACTATATATAGCATGGCTACTAGATACACTATATATAGCATGGCCTCTACAGTATATATAGCATGGCTACTAGATACACTATATATAGCATGGCCTCTACACTATATATAGCATGGCTACTAGATACACTATATAGAGCATGGCTACTAGATACACTATATATAGCATGGCCTCTACACTATATATAGCATGGCTACTAGATACACTATATATAGCATGGCTACTAGATAGACTATATATAGCATGGCCTCTACACTATATATAGCATGGCTACTAGATACACTATATATAGCATGGCTACTAGATACACTATATATAGCATGGCTACTAGATACACTATATATAGCATGGCTACTAGATACACTATATATAGCATGGCCTCTACACTATATATAGTATGGCTACTAGATGCACTATATATAGCATGGCTACTAGATGCACTATATATAGCATGGCTACTAGATACACTATATATAGCATGGCCTCTACACTATATATAGCATGGCCTCTACACTATATATAGCATGGCTACTAGATACACTATATATAGCATGGCCTCTACAGTATATATAGCTTGGCTACTAGATACACTATATATAGCATGGCCTCTACACTATATATAGCATGGCTACTAGATACACTATATAGAGCATGGCTACTAGATACACTATATATAGCATGGCCTCTACACTATATATAGCATGGCTACTAGATACACTATATATAGCATGGCCTCTACACTATATATAGCATGGCTACTATATACACTATATAGAGCATGGCTACTAGATACACTATATAGAGCATGGCTACTAGATACACTATATATAGCATGGCTACTAGATACACTATATATAGCATGGCCTCTACACTATATATAGCATGGCCTCTACACTATATATAGCATGGCTACTAGATACACTATATATAGCATGGCTACTAGATACACTATATATATAGCATGGCTACTAGATACACTATATATATAGCATGGCTACTAGATACACTATATATATAGCATGGCTACTAGATACACTATATATAGCATGGCTACTAGATACACTATATATAGCATGGCTACTAGATACACTATATATAGCATGGCTACTAGATACACTATATATAGCATGGCTACTAGATACACTATATATAGCATGGCTACTAGATACACTATATATAGCATGGCTACTAGATACACTATATATAGCATGGCTACTAGATACACTATATATATAGCATGGCTACTAGATACACTATATATATAGCATGGCTACTAGATACAATATATATAGCATGGCTACTAGATACACTATATATAGCATGGCTACTAGATACACTATATATAGCATGGCTACTAGATACACTATATATAGCATGGCTACTAGATACACTATATATAGCATGGCTACTAGATACACTATATATAGCATGGCTACTAGATACACTATATATAGCATGGCTACTAGATACACTATATATAGCATGGCTACTAGATACACTATATATAGCATGGCTACTAGATACACTATATATAGCATGGCTACTAGATACACTATATATAGCATGGCTACTAGATACACTATATATAGCATGGCTACTAGATACACTATATATAGCATGGCTACTAGATACACTATATATAGCATGGCCTCTACACTATATATAGCATGGCCTCTACACTATATATAGCATGGCTACTAGATACACTATATATAGCATGGCCTCTACACTATATATAGCATGGCCTCTACACTATATATAGCATGGCTACTAGATACACTATATATAGCATGACCTCTACACTATATATAGCATGGCTACTAGATTCACTATATATAGCATGGCTACTAGATACACTATATATAGCATGGCCTCTACACTATATATAGCATGGCCTCTACACTATATATAGCATGGCTACTAGATACACTATATATAGTATGGCCTCTACACTATATAAAGCATGGCTACTAGATACACTATATATAGCATGGCCTCTACACTATATATAGCATGGCTACTTGATACACTATATATAGCATGGCCTCTACACTATATATAGCATGGCTACTAGATACACTATATATAGCATGGCCTCTACACTATATATAGCATGGCTACTAGAAACACTATATATAGCATGGCTACTAGAAACACTATATATAGCATGGTTACTAGATACACCATATATAGCATGGCTACTAGATACACCATATATAGCATGGCTACTAGATACACTATATATAGCATGGCTACTAGATACACTATATATTGCATGGCTACTAGATACACTATATATTGCATGGCTACTAGATACACTATATATTGCATGGCTACTAGAAACACTATATATAGCATGGCTACTAGAAACACTATATATAGCATGGCTACTAGATACACTATATATAGCATGGCTACTAGATACACTATATATAGCATGGCTACTAGATACACTATATATAGCATGGCTACTAGATACACTATATATAGCATGGCTACTAGATACACTATATATAGCATGGCTACTAGATACACTATATATAGCATGGCCTCTACACTATATATAGCATGGCTACTAGATACACTATATATAGCATGGCCTCTACACTATATATAGCATGGCCTCTACACTATATATAGCATGGCTACTAGATACACTATATATAGCATGGCCTCTACACTATATATAGCATGGCCTCTACACTATATATAGCATGGCTACTAGATACACTATATATAGCATGACCTCTACACTATATATAGCATGGCTACTAGATTCACTATATATAGCATGGCTACTAGATACACTATATATAGCATGGCCTCTACACTATATATAGCATGGCCTCTACACTATATATAGCATGGCTACTAGATACACTATATATAGTATGGCCTCTACACTATATAAAGCATGGCTACTAGATACACTATATATAGCATGGCCTCTACACTATATATAGCATGGCTACTTGATACACTATATATAGCATGGCCTCTACACTATATATAGCATGGCTACTAGAAACACCATATATAGCATGGCTACTAGAAACACTATATATAGCATGGTTACTAGATACACCATATATAGCATGGCTACTAGATACACCATATATAGCATGGCTACTAGATACACTATATATAGCATGGCTACTAGATACACTATATATTGCATGGCTACTAGATACACTATATATTGCATGGCTACTAGATACACTATATATTGCATGGCTACTAGAAACACTATATATAGCATGGCTACTAGAAACACTATATATAGCATGGCTACTAGATACACTATATATAGCATGGCTACTAGATACACTATATATAGCATGGCTACTAGATACACTATATATAGCATGGCTACTAGATACACTATATATAGCATGGCTACTAGATACACTATATATAGCATGGCTACTAGATACACTATATATAGCATGGCTACTAGATACACTATATATATAGCATGGCTACTAGATACACTATATATATAGCATGGCTTATAGATACACTATATATATAGCATGGCTACTAGATACACTATATATATAGCATGGCTACTAGATACACTATATATATAGCATGGCTACTAGATACACTATATATAGCATGGCTACTAGATACACTATATATAGCATGGCTACTAGATACACTATATATAGCATGGCTACTAGATACACTATATATAGCATGGCTACTAGATACACTATATATAGCATGGCTACTAGATACACTATATATAGCATGGCTACTAGATACACTATATATAGCATGGCTACTAGATACACTATATATAGCATGGCTACTAGATACACTATATATAGCATGGCTACTAGATACACTATATATAGCATGGCTACTAGATACACTATATATAGCATGGCTACTAGATACACTATATATAGCATGGCCTCTACACTATATATAGCATGGCCTCTACACTATATATAGCATGGCTACTAGATACACTATATATAGCATGGCCTCTACACTATATATAGCATGGCCTCTACACTATATATAGCATGGCTACTAGATACACTATATATAGCATGACCTCTACACTATATATAGCATGGCTACTAGATTCACTATATATAGCATGGCTACTAGATACACTATATATAGCATGGCCTCTACACTATATATAGCATGGCCTCTACACTATATATAGCATGGCTACTAGATACACTATATATAGTATGGCCTCTACACTATATAAAGCATGGCTACTAGATACACTATATATAGCATGGCCTCTACACTATATATAGCATGGCTACTTGATACACTATATATAGCATGGCCTCTACACTATATATAGCATGGCTACTTGATACACTATATATAGCATGGCCTCTACACTATATATAGCATGGCTACTAGATACACTATATATAGCATGGCCTCTACACTATATATAGCATGGCTACTAGAAACACCATATATAGCATGGCTACTAGATACACCATATATAGCATGGCTACTAGATACACTATATATAGCATGGCTACTAGATACACTATATATTGCATGGCTACTAGATACACTATATATTGCATGGCTACTAGATACACTATATATTGCATGGCTACTAGAAACACTATATATAGCATGGCTACTAGAAACACTATATATAGCATGGCTACTAGATACACTATATATAGCATGGCTACTAGATACACTATATATAGCATGGCTACTAGATACACTATATATAGCATGGCTACTAGATACACTATATATAGCATGGCCTCTACACTATATATAGCATGGCTACTAGATACACTATATATAGCATGGCCTCTACACTATATATAGCATGGCTACTAGATACACTATATATAGCATGACTACTAGATACACTATATATAGCATGGCCTCTACACTATATATAGCATGGCTACTAGATACACTATATATAGCATGGCCTCTACACTATATATAGCATGGCTACTAGATACACTATATATAGCATGGCTACTAGATACACTATATATAGCATGGCTACTAGATACACTATATATAGCATGGCTACTAGATACACTATATATAGCATGGCTACTAGATACACTATATATAGCATGGCCTCTACACTATATATAGCATGGCCTCTACACTATATATAGCATGGCTACTAGATACACTATATATAGCATGGCCTCTACACTATATATAGCATGGCTACTAGATACACTATATATAGCATGACTACTAGATACACTATATATAGCATGACTACTAGATACACTATATATAGCAAGGCCTCTACACTATATATAGCATGGCTACTAGATACACTATATATAGCATGTCCTCTACACTGTATATAGCATGGCTACTAGATACACAATATATAGCATGGCTACTAGATACACTATATATAGCATGGCCTCTACACTATATATAGCATGGCTACTAGATACACTATATATAGCATGGCCTCTACACTATATATAGCATGGCTACTAGATACACTATTTATAGCATGGCTACTAGAAACACTATATATAGCATGGCCTCTACACTATATATAGCATGGCTACTAGATACACTATATATAGCATGGCCTCTACACTATATATAGCATGGCTACTAGAAACACTATATATTTAGCATGGCTACTAGAAACACTATATATAGCATGGCTACTAGAAACACTATATATAGCATGGCTACTAGATACACTATATATAGCATGGCTACTAGATACACTATATATAGCATGGCTACTAGATACACTATATATAGCATGGCTACTAGATACACTATATATAGCATGTCTACTAGAAACACTATATATAGCATGGCTACTAGAAACACTATATATAGCATGGCTACTAGATACACTATATATAGCATGGCTACTAGATACACTATATATAGCATGGCTACTAGATACACTATATATAGCATGGCTACTAGATACACTATATATAGCATGGCTACTAGATACACTATATATAGCATGGCTACTAGATACACTATATATAGCATGGCTACTAGATACACTATATATAGCATGGCCTCTACACTATATATAGCATGGCTACTAGATACACTATATATAGCATGACTACTAGATACACTATATATAGCATGGCCTCTACACTATATATAGCATGGCTACTAGATACACTATATATAGCATGTCCTCTACACTGTATATAGCATGGCTACTAGATACACTATATATAGCATGGCTACTAGATACACTATATATAGCATGGATACTAGATACACTATATATAGCATGGCTACTAGATACACTATATATAGCATGGCTACTAGATACACTATATATAGCATGGCTACTAGATACACTATATATAGCATGGCTACTAGATACACTATATATAGCATGGCTACTAGATACACTATATATAGCATGGCTACTAGATACACTATATATAGCATGGCTACTAGATACACTATATATAGCATGGCTACTAGATACACTATATATAGCATGGCTACTAGATACACTATATATAGCATGGCTACTAGATACACTATATATAGCATGGCTACTAGATACACTATATATAGCATGGCTACTAGATACACTATATATAGCATGGCTACTAGATACACTATATATAGCATGGCCTCTACACTATATATAGCATGGCTACTAGATACACTATATATAGCATGGCCTCTTCACTATATATAGCATGGCTACTAGAAACACTATATATAGCATGGCCTCTACACTATATATAGCATGGCTACTAGATACACTATATATAGCATGGCTACTAGATACACTATATATAGCATGGCTACTAGAAACACTATATAGAGCATGACTACTAGAAACACTATATAGAGCATGACTACTAGAAACACTATATAGAGCATGACTACTAGATACACTATATATAGCATGGCCTCTACACTATATATAGCATGGCTACTAGATACACTATATATAGCATGGCTACTAGATACACTATATATAGCATGGCTACTAGATACACTATATATAGCATGGCCTCTACACTATATATAGCATGGCTACTAGATACACTATATATAGCATGGCCTCTTCACTATATATAGCATGGCTACTAGAAACACTATATATAGCATGGCCTCTACACTATATATAGCATGGCTACTAGATACACTATATATAGCATGGCTACTAGATACACTATATATAGCTTGGCTACTAGAAACACTATATAGAGCATGACTACTAGAAACACTATATAGAGCATGACTACTAGAAACACTATATAGAGCATGACTACTAGATACACTATATATAGCATGGCCTCTACACTATATATAGCATGGCTACTAGAAACACTATATATAGCATGGTTACTAGATACACTATATATAGCATGGCTACTAGATACACTATATATAGCATGGCTACTAGATACACTATATATAGCATGGCTACTAGATACACTATATATAGCATGGCTACTAGATACACTATATATAGCATGGCTACTAGATACACTATATATAGCATGGCCTCTACACTATATATAGCATGGCTACTAGATACACTATATATAGCATGGCCTCTACACTATATATAGCATGGCTACTAGATACACTATATATAGCATGGCCTCTGCACTATATATAGCATGGCTACTAGATACACTATTTATAGCATGGCTACTAGATACACTATATATAGCATGGCTACTAGAAACACTATATATAGCATGGCCTCTACACTATATATAGCATGGCTACTAGATACACTATATATAGCATGGCCTCTACACTATATATAGCATGGCTACTAGATACACTATATATAGCATGGCTACTAGATACAATATATATAGCATGGCCTCTACACTATATAAAGCATGGCTACTAGATACACTATATATAGCATGGCTACTAGATACACTATATATAGCATGGCTACTAAATACACTATATATAGCATGGCTACTAGATACACTATATATAGCATGGCCTCTACACTATATATAGCATGGCTAGTAGATACACTATATATAGCATGGCTACTAGATACACTATATATAGCATGGCCTCTACACTATATATAGCATGGCTACTAGATACACTATATAGAGCATGGCCTCTTCACTATATATAGCATGGCTACTAGATACACTATATATAGCATGGCCTCTACACTATATATAGCATGGCTACTAGATTCACTATATATAGCATGGCTACTAGATACACTATATATAGCATGGCTACTAGATACACTATATATAGCATGGCTACTAGATACACTATATATAGCATGGCTACTAGATACACTATATATAGCATGGCTACTAGATACACTATATATAGCATGGCTACTAGATACACTATATATAGCATGGCTACTAGATACACTATATATAGCATGGCTACTAGATACACTATATATAGCATGGCTACTAGATACACTATATATAGCATGGCCTCTACACTATATATAGCATGGCTACTAGATACACTATATATAGCATGGCTACTAGATACACTATATATAGCATGGCTACTAGATACACTATATATAGCATGGCCTCTACACTATATATAGCATGGCTACTAGATACACTATATATAGCATGCTATATAGATACACTATATATAGCATGGCCTCTACACTATATAAAGCATGGCTGCTAGATACACTATATATAGCATGGCTACTAGATACACTATATATAGCATGGCTTCTACACTATATATAGCATGGCCTCTACACTATATATAGCATGGCTACTAGATACACTATATATATCATGGCTACTAGAAACACTATATATAGCATGGCCTCTACACTATATATAGCATGGCTACTAGATACACTATATATAGCATGGCTACTAGATACACTATATATAGCATGGCTACTAGATACACTATATATAGCATGGCCTCTACACTATATATAGCATGGCTTCTAGAAACACTATATATAGCATGGCTACTAGATACACTATATATAGCATGGCCTCTACACTATATATAGCATGGCTAGTAGATACACTATATATAGCATGGCTACTAGATACACTATATATAGCATGGCCTCTACACTATATATAGCATGGCTACTAGATACACTATATATAGCATGGCCTCTACACTATATATAGCATGGCTACTAGAACTCTGTTTAGTACACTATCGTACTCACTCTGTTTAGTACACTACCTTACTCACTCTGTTTAGTACACTACCGTACACACTCTGTTTACTACCGTACTCACTCTGTTTAGTACACTACCATACTCACTCTGTTTAGTACACTGCCGTACTCACTCTGTTTACTACCGTACTCACTCTGTTTACTACCGTTCTCACTCTGTTTAGTACACTACCGTACTCACTCTGTTTAGTACACTACTGTACTCACTCTGTTTAGTACACTACCGTACTCACTCTGTTTACTACCGTACTCACTCTGTTTAGTACACTATCGTACTCACTCTGTTTAGTACACTACCTTACTCACTCTGTTTAGTACACTACCGTACTCACTCTGTTTACTACCGTACTCACTCTGTTTACTACCGTACTCACTCTGTTTACTACCGTACTCACTCTGTTTACTACCGTACTCACTCTGTTTAGTACACTACCGTACTCACTCTGTTTACTACCGTACTCACTCTGTTTACTTCACTACCACACTCACTCTGTTTACTACCGTACTCACTCTGTTTACTACCGTACTCACTCTGTTTAGTACATTACAGTACTCACTCTGTTTAGCACACTACCGTACTCACTCTGTTTACTACACTACCGTACTCACTCTGTTTAGTACACTACCGTACTCACTCTGTTTAGTACACTACCGTACTCACTCTGTTTACTACAGTACCGTACTCACTCTGTTTAGCACACTACCGTACTCACTCTGTTTAGTACACTACCATACTCACTCTGTTTAGTACACTGCCGTACTCACTCTGTTTACTACCGTACTCACTCTGTTTACTACCGTACTCACTCTGTTTAGTACACTACCGTACTCACTCTGTTTAGTACACTACCGTACTCACTCTGTTTAGTACACTACTGTACTCACTCTGTTTAGTACACTACCGTACTCACTCTGTTTAGTACACTACCGTACTCACTCTGTTAACTACCGTACTCACTCTGTTTACTACCGTACTCACTCTGTTTAGCACACTACCGTACTCACTCTGTTTCGCACACTACTCACTCTGTTTACTACCGTACTCAATCTGTTTAGTTCACTACCGTACTCACTCTGTTTAGTACACTATCGTACTCACTCTGTTTAGTACACTACCTTACTCACTCTGTTTAGTACACTACCGTACTCACTCTGTTTACTACCGTACTCACTCTGTTTAGTACACTACCATACTCACTCTGTTTAGTACACTGCCGTACTCACTCTGTTTACTACCGTACTCACTCTGTTTACTACCGTACTCACTCTGTTTAGTACACTACCGTAGTCACTCTGTTTAGTACACTACTGTACTCACTCTGTTTAGTACACTACCGTACTCACTCTGTTTACTACCGTACTCACTCTGTTTACTACCGTACTCACTCTGTTTAGTACATTACAGTACTCACTCTGTTTAGCACACTACCGTACTCACTCTGTTTACTACACTACCATACTCACTCTGTTTACTACCGTACTCATTCTGTTTAGTACACTACCGTACTCACTCTGTTTACTGCACTACCGTACTCACTCTGTTTAGCACATTACCGTACTCACTCTTTTTAGCACACTACCTTACTCACTCTGTTTAGTACACTACCGTACTCACTCTGTTTAGTACACTACCGTACTCACTCTGTTTAGTACACTACCGTACTCACTCTGTTTAGTACACTACCGTACTCACTCTATTTAGTACCGTACTCACTCTGTTTACTACCATACTCACTCTGTTTACTTCACTACCGTACTCACTCTGTTTACTACCGTACTCACTCTGTTTAGTACACTACCGTACTCACTCGATTTAGTACACTACCGTACTCACTCTGTTTAGTACACTACCGTACTCACTCTGTTTACTTCACTACCGTACTCACTCTGTTTACTTCACTACCGTACTCACTCTGTTTACTACCGTACTCACTCTGTTTACTACCGTACCTACTCTGTTTAGTACATTACAGTAGTCACTCTGTTTAGCACACTACCGTACTCACTCTGTTTACTACACTACCGTAATCACTCTGTTTAGCACACTACCATACTCACTCTGTTTACTACCGTACTCACTCTTTTTAGTACACTACCGTACTCACTCTGTTTACTACACTACCGTACTCACTCTGTTTAGCACATTACCGTACTCACTGTGTTCACTACCGTACTCACTCTGTTTAGCACACTACCGTACTCACTCTGTTTACTACCGTACTCACTCTGTTCAGTACACTACCGTACTCACTCTGTTTAGCACACTACCGTACTCACTCTGTTTAGCACACTACCGTACTCAATCTGTTTAGTACACTACCGTACTGACTCTGTTTAGTACACTACCGTACTCACTCTGTTTAGTACACTACCGTACTCACTCTGTTAACTACCGTACTCACTCTGTTTACTACCGTACTCACTCTGTTTAGCACACTACCGTACTCACTCTGTTTCGCACACTACTCACTCTGTTTACTACCGTACTCACTCTGTTTAGTTCACTACCGTACTCACTCTGTTTAGTACACTATCGTACTCACTCTGTTTAGTACACTACCTTACTCACTCTGTTTAGTACACTACCGTACTCACTCTGTTTACTACCGTACTCACTCTGTTTAGTACACTACCATACTCACTCTGTTTAGTACACTGCCGTACTCACTCTGTTTACTACCGTACTCACTCTGTTTACTACCGTACTCACTCTGTTTAGTACACTACCGTACTCACTCTGTTTAGTACACTACTGTACTCACTCTGTTTAGTACACTACCGTACTCACTCTGTTTACTACCGTACTCACTCTGTTTACTACCGTACTCACTCTGTTTAGTACATTACAGTACTCACTCTGTTTAGCACACTACCGTACTCACTCTGTTTACTACACTACCATACTCACTCTGTTTACTACCGTACTCATTCTGTTTAGTACACTACCGTACTCACTCTGTTTACTGCACTACCGTACTCACTCTGTTTAGCACATTACCGTACTCACTCTTTTTAGCACACTACCTTACTCACTCTGTTTAGTACACTACCGTACTCACTCTGTTTAGTACACTACCGTACTCACTCTGTTTAGTACACTACCGTACTCACTCTGTTTAGTACACTACCGTACTCACTCTGTTTAGTACCGTACTCACTCTGTTTACTACCGTACTCACTCTGTTTACTTCACTACCGTACTCACTCTGTTTACTACCGTACTCACTCTGTTTAGTACACTACCGTACTCACTCGATTTAGTACACTACCGTACTCACTCTGTTTAGTACACTACCGTACTCACTCTGTTTACTTCACTACCGTACTCACTCTGTTTACTTCACTACCGTACTCACTCTGTTTACTACCGTACTCACTCTGTTTACTACCGTACCTACTCTGTTTAGTACATTACAGTAGTCACTCTGTTTAGCACACTACCGTACTCACTCTGTTTACTACACTACCGTACTCACTCTGTTTAGCACACTACCATACTCACTCTGTTTACTACCGTACTCACTCTTTTTAGTACACTACCGTACTCACTCTGTTTACTACACTACCGTACTCACTCTGTTTAGCACATTACCGTACTCACTGTGTTCACTACCGTACTCACTCTGTTTAGCACACTACCGTACTCACTCTGTTTACTACCGTACTCACTCTGTTTAGTACACTACCGTACTCACTCTGTTTAGCACACTACCGTACTCACACTGTTTAGCACACTACCGTACTCAATCTGTTTAGTACACTACCGTACTGACTCTGTTTAGTACACTACCGTACTCACTCTGTTTAGTACACTACTGTACTCACTCTGTTAACTACCGTACTCACACTGTTTACTACCGTACTCACTCTGTTTAGCACACTACCGTACTCACTCTGTTTCGCACACTACTCACTCTGTTTACTACCGTACTCACTCTGTTTAGTTCACTACCGTACTCACTCTGTTTAGTACACTATCGTACTCACTCTGTTTAGTACACTACCTTACTCACTCTGTTTAGTACACTACCGTACTCACTCTGTTTACTACCGTACTCACTCTGTTTAGTACACTACCATACTCACTCTGTTTAGTACACTGCCGTACTCACTCTGTTTACTACCGTACTCACTCTGTTTACTACCGTACTCACTCTGTTTAGTACACTACCGTACTCACTCTGTTTAGTACACTACTGTACTCACTCTGTTTAGTACACTACCGTACTCACTCTGTTTACTACCGTACTCACTCTGTTTACTACCGTACTCACTCTGTTTAGTACATTACAGTACTCACTCTGTTTAGCACACTACCGTACTCACTCTGTTTACTACACTACCATACTCACTCTGTTTACTACCGTACTCATTCTGTTTAGTACACTACCGTACTCACTCTGTTTACTACACTACCGTACTCACTCTGTTTAGCACATTACCGTACTCACTCTTTTTAGCACACTACCTTACTCACTCTGTTTAGTACACTACCGTACTCACTCTGTTTAGTACACTACCGTACTCACTCTGTTTAGTACACTACCGTACTCACTCTGTTTAGTACACTTCCATACTCACTCTGTTTACTTCACTACCGTACTCACTCTGTTTACTACCGTACTCACTCTGTTTTTTACCGTACTCACTCTGTTTACTACCGTACTCACTCTGTTTACTACCGTACTCACTCTGTTTATTACACTACCGTACTCACTCTGTTTACTACCGTACTCACTCTGTTTACTTCACTACCGTACTCACTCTGTTTACTACCGTACTCACTCTGTTTACTTCCGTACTCACTCTGTTTAGTACATTACAGTACTCTCTCTGTTTAGCACACTACCGTACTCACTCTGTTTACTACACTACCGTACTCACTGTTTAGCACACTACCGTACTCACTCTGTTTAGCACACTACCGTACTCACTCTGTTTACTACCGTACTCACTCTGTTTACTACCGTACTCACTCTGTTTAGCACACTACCGTACTCACTCTGTTTAGCACACTACCGTACTCACTCTGTTTAGCACACTACCGTACTCACTCTGTTTAGTACACTACCGTACTGACTCTGTTAAGCACACTACCGTACTCACTCTGTTTAGTACACTACCGTACTCACTCTGTTTAGTACACTACCGTACTCACTCTGTTTAGTACACTACCGTACTCACTCTGTTAACTACCGTACTCACTCTGTTTAGTACACTACGGTACTCACTCTGTTTACTACCGTACTCACTCTGTTTAGCACACTACACTACTCACTCTGTTTAGCACACTACCGTATTCACTCTGTTTAGCACACTACTGTACTCACTCTGTTTAGCACACTACACTACTCACTCTGTTTAGCACACTACCGTACTCTCTGTTTAGCACACTACCGTACTCACTCTGTTTAGCACACTACCGTACTCACTCTGTTTAGCACACTACCGTACTCACTCTGTTTAGCACACTACTCATTCTGTTTACTACTGTACTCACTCTGTTTAGTTCACTACCGTACTCACTCTGTTTAGTACACTACCGTACTCACTTTGTTCACTACAGCACTCACTCTGTTTAGTACACTACTCACTCTGTTTACTACCGTACTCACTCTGTTTAGCACACTACCTTACTCACTCTGTTTAGCACACTACCGTACTCACTCTGTTTACTACCGTACTCACTCTGTTTAGCACCCTGCTGTACTCACTCTGTTTAGCACCCTACTGTACTCACTCTGTTTAGCACACTACCGTACTCACTCTGTTTAGTACACTACCGTACTCACTGTGTTCACTACCGTACTCACTCTGTTTAGCACACTACCGTACTCACTCTGTTTACTACCGTACTCACTCTGTTTAGTACACTACCGTACTCACTCTGTTTAGTACACTATCGTACTCACTCTGTTTAGTACACTACCGTACTCACTCTGTTTACTACACTACCGTACTCACTCTGTTTAGCACACTACCGTACTCACTCTGTTTACTACACTACCGTACTCACTCTGTTTAGCACACTACCGTACTCACTCTGTTTAGCACATTACCATACTCACTCTTTTTACTACCATACTCACTCTGTTTACTACACTACTCACTCTGTTTACTACTGTACTCACTCTGTTTAGCACCCTACTGTACTCACTCTGTTTAGCACCCTACCTTACTCACTCTGTTTAGCACACTACCGTACTCACTCTGTTTACTACCGTACTCACTCTGTTTAGCACACTACCTTACTCACTCTGTTTAGCACACTACCGTACTCACTCTGTTTACTACCGTACTCTCTCTGTTTAGCACCCTACTGTACTCACTCTGTTTAGCACCCTACTGTACTCACTCTGTTTAGCACACTACCGTACTCACTCTGTTTACTACCGTACTCACTCTGTTTAGTACACTACCGTACTCACTCTGTTTAGTACACTATCGTACTCACTCTGTTTAGTACACTACCTTACTCACTCTGTTTAGTACACTACCGTACTCACTCTGTTTAGTACACTACCGTACTCACTCTGTTTAGTACACTACCGTACTCACTCTGTTTAGTACACTACCGTACTCACTCTGTTTAGTACACTACCGTACTCACTCTGTTTACTTCACTACCGTACTCACTCTGTTTACTACCGTACTCACTCTGTTTACTACCGTACTCACTCTGTTTACTACCGTACTCACTCTGTTTAGTACACTACCGTACTCACTCTGTTTACTACCGTACTCACTCTGTTTACTTCACTACCAGACTCACTCTGTTTACTACCGTACTCACTCTGTTTACTACCGTACTCACTCTGTTTAGTACATTACAGTACTCACTCTGTTTAGCACACTACCGTACTCACTCTGTTTACTACAGTACCGTACTCACTCTGTTTAGCACACTACCGTACTCACTCTGTTTAGTACACTACCTTACTCACTCTGTTTAGTACACTACCGTACTCACTCTGTTTACTACCGTACTCACTCTGTTTAGTACACTACCATACTCACTCTGTTTAGTACACTGCCGTACTCACTCTGTTTACTACCGTACTCACTCTGTTTACTACCGTACTCACTCTGTTTAGTACACTACCGTAGTCACTCTGTTTAGTACACTACTGTACTCACTCTGTTTAGTACACTACCGTACTCACTCTGTTTACTACCGTACTCACTCTGTTTACTACCGTACTCACTCTGTTTAGTACATTACAGTACTCACTCTGTTTAGCACACTACCGTACTCACTCTGTTTACTACACTACCATACTCACTCTGTTTACTACCGTACTCATTCTGTTTAGTACACTACCGTACTCACTCTGTTTACTGCACTACCGTACTCACTCTGTTTAGCACATTACCGTACTCACTCTTTTTAGCACACTACCTTACTCACTCTGTTTAGTACACTACCGTACTCACTCTGTTTAGTACACTACCGTACTCACTCTGTTTAGTACACTACCGTACTCACTCTGTTTAGTACACTACCGTACTCACTCTATTTAGTACCGTACTCACTCTGTTTACTACCATACTCACTCTGTTTACTTCACTACCGTACTCACTCTGTTTACTACCGTACTCACTCTGTTTAGTACACTACCGTACTCACTCGATTTAGTACACTACCGTACTCACTCTGTTTAGTACACTACCGTACTCACTCTGTTTACTTCACTACCGTACTCACTCTGTTTACTTCACTACCGTACTCACTCTGTTTACTACCGTACTCACTCTGTTTACTACCGTACCTACTCTGTTTAGTACATTACAGTAGTCACTCTGTTTAGCACACTACCGTACTCACTCTGTTTACTACACTACCGTAATCACTCTGTTTAGCACACTACCATACTCACTCTGTTTACTACCGTACTCACTCTTTTTAGTACACTACCGTACTCACTCTGTTTACTACACTACCGTACTCACTCTGTTTAGCACATTACCGTACTCACTGTGTTCACTACCGTACTCACTCTGTTTAGCACACTACCGTACTCACTCTGTTTACTACCGTACTCACTCTGTTCAGTACACTACCGTACTCACTCTGTTTAGCACACTACCGTACTCACTCTGTTTAGCACACTACCGTACTCAATCTGTTTAGTACACTACCGTACTGACTCTGTTTAGTACACTACCGTACTCACTCTGTTTAGTACACTACCGTACTCACTCTGTTAACTACCGTACTCACTCTGTTTACTACCGTACTCACTCTGTTTAGCACACTACCGTACTCACTCTGTTTCGCACACTACTCACTCTGTTTACTACCGTACTCACTCTGTTTAGTTCACTACCGTACTCACTCTGTTTAGTACACTATCGTACTCACTCTGTTTAGTACACTACCTTACTCACTCTGTTTAGTACACTACCGTACTCACTCTGTTTACTACCGTACTCACTCTGTTTAGTACACTACCATACTCACTCTGTTTAGTACACTGCCGTACTCACTCTGTTTACTACCGTACTCACTCTGTTTACTACCGTACTCACTCTGTTTAGTACACTACCGTACTCACTCTGTTTAGTACACTACTGTACTCACTCTGTTTAGTACACTACCGTACTCACTCTGTTTACTACCGTACTCACTCTGTTTACTACCGTACTCACTCTGTTTAGTACATTACAGTACTCACTCTGTTTAGCACACTACCGTACTCACTCTGTTTACTACACTACCATACTCACTCTGTTTACTACCGTACTCATTCTGTTTAGTACACTACCGTACTCACTCTGTTTACTGCACTACCGTACTCACTCTGTTTAGCACATTACCGTACTCACTCTTTTTAGCACACTACCTTACTCACTCTGTTTAGTACAGTACCGTACTCACTCTGTTTAGTACACTACCGTACTCACTCTGTTTAGTACACTACCGTACTCACTCTGTTTAGTACACTACCGTACTCACTCTGTTTAGTACCGTACTCACTCTGTTTACTACCGTACTCACTCTGTTTACTTCACTACCGTACTCACTCTGTTTACTACCGTACTCACTCTGTTTAGTACACTACCGTACTCACTCGATTTAGTACACTACCGTACTCACTCTGTTTAGTACACTACCGTACTCACTCTGTTTACTTCACTACCGTACTCACTCTGTTTACTTCACTACCGTACTCACTCTGTTTACTACCGTACTCACTCTGTTTACTACCGTACCTACTCTGTTTAGTACATTACAGTACTCACTCTGTTTAGTACACTACCGTACTCACTCTGTTTAGTACACTACTGTACTCACTCTGTTTAGTACACTACCGTACTCACTCTGTTTACTACCGTACTCACTCTGTTTACTACCGTACTCACTCTGTTTAGTACATTACAGTACTCACTCTGTTTAGCACACTACCGTACTCACTCTGTTTACTACACTACCATACTCACTCTGTTTACTACCGTACTCATTCTGTTTAGTACACTACCGTACTCACTCTGTTTACTACACTACCGTACTCACTCTGTTTAGCACATTACCGTACTCACTCTTTTTAGCACACTACCTTACTCACTCTGTTTAGTACACTACCGTACTCACTCTGTTTAGTACACTACCGTACTCACTCTGTTTAGTACACTACCGTACTCACTCTGTTTAGTACACTTCCATACTCACTCTGTTTACTTCACTACCGTACTCACTCTGTTTACTACCGTACTCACTCTGTTTTTTACCGTACTCACTCTGTTTACTACCGTACTCACTCTGTTTACTACCGTACTCACTCTGTTTATTACACTACCGTACTCACTCTGTTTACTACCGTACTCACTCTGTTTACTTCACTACCGTACTCACTCTGTTTACTACCGTACTCACTCTGTTTACTTCCGTACTCACTCTGTTTAGTACATTACAGTACTCTCTCTGTTTAGCACACTACCGTACTCACTCTGTTTACTACACTACCGTACTCACTGTTTAGCACACTACCGTACTCACTCTGTTTAGCACACTACCGTACTCACTCTGTTTACTACCGTACTCACTCTGTTTACTACCGTACTCACTCTGTTTAGCACACTACCGTACTCACTCTGTTTAGCACACTACCGTACTCACTCTGTTTAGCACACTACCGTACTCACTCTGTTTAGTACACTACCGTACTGACTCTGTTAAGCACACTACCGTACTCACTCTGTTTAGTACACTACCGTACTCACTCTGTTTAGTACACTACCTTACTCACTCTGTTTAGTACACTACCGTACTCACTCTGTTAACTACCGTACTCACTCTGTTTAGTACACTACGGTACTCACTCTGTTTACTACCGTACTCACTCTGTTTAGCACACTACACTACTCACTCTGTTTAGCACACTACCGTACTCACTCTGTTTAGCACACTACTGTACTCACTCTGTTTAGCACACTACACTACTCACTCTGTTTAGCACACTACCGTACTCTCTGTTTAGCACACTACCGTACTCACTCTGTTTAGCACACTACCGTACTCACTCTGTTTAGCACACTACCGTACTCACTCTGTTTAGCACACTACTCATTCTGTTTACTACTGTACTCACTCTGTTTAGTTCACTACCGTACTCACTCTGTTTAGTACACTACCGTACTCACTTTGTTCACTACAGCACTCACTCTGTTTAGTACACTACTCACTCTGTTTACTACCGTACTCACTCTGTTTAGCACACTACCTTACTCACTCTGTTTAGCACACTACCGTACTCACTCTGTTTACTACCGTACTCACTCTGTTTAGCACCCTACTGTACTCACTCTGTTTAGCACCCTACTGTACTCACTCTGTTTAGCACACTACCGTACTCACTCTGTTTAGTACACTACCGTACTCACTGTGTTCACTACCGTACTCACTCTGTTTAGCACACTACCGTACTCACTCTGTTTACTACCGTACTCACTCTGTTTAGTACACTACCGTACTCACTCTGTTTAGTACACTATCGTACTCACTCTGTTTAGTACACTACCGTACTCACTCTGTTTACTACACTACCGTACTCACTCTGTTTAGCACACTACCGTACTCACTCTGTTTACTACACTACCGTACTCACTCTGTTTAGCACACTACCGTACTCACTCTGTTTAGCACATTACCATACTCACTCTTTTTACTACCATACTCACTCTGTTTACTACACTACTCACTCTGTTTACTACTGTACTCACTCTGTTTAGCACCCTACTGTACTCACTCTGTTTAGCACCCTACCTTACTCACTCTGTTTAGCACACTACCGTACTCACTCTGTTTACTACCGTACTCACTCTGTTTAGCACACTACCTTACTCACTCTGTTTAGCACACTACCGTACTCACTCTGTTTACTACCGTACTCTCTCTGTTTAGCACCCTACTGTACTCACTCTGTTTAGCACCATACTGTACTCACTCTGTTTAGCACACTACCGTACTCACTCTGTTTACTACCGTACTCACTCTGTTTAGTACACTACCGTACTCACTCTGTTTAGTACACTATCGTACTCACTCTGTTTAGTACACTACCTTACTCACTCTGTTTAGTACACTACCGTACTCACTCTGTTTAGTACACTACCGTACTCACTCTGTTTAGTACACTACCGTACTCACTCTGTTTAGTACACTACCGTACTCACTCTGTTTACTTCACTACCGTACTCACTCTGTTTACTACCGTACTCACTCTGTTTACTACCGTACTCACTCTGTTTACTACCGTACTCACTCTGTTTAGTACACTACCGTACTCACTCTGTTTACTACCGTACTCACTCTGTTTACTTCACTACCAGACTCACTCTGTTTACTACCGTACTCACTCTGTTTACTACCGTACTCACTCTGTTTAGTACATTACAGTACTCACTCTGTTTAGCACACTACCGTACTCACTCTGTTTACTACACTACCGTACTCACTCTGTTTAGCACACTACCGTACTCACTCTGTTTAGTACACTACCGTACTCACTCTGTTTACTACACTACCGTACTCACTCTGTTTACTACAGTACCGTACTCACTCTGTTTAGCACACTACCGTACTCACTCTGTTTAGTACACTACCATACTCACTCTGTTTAGTACACTGCCGTACTCACTCTGTTTACTACCGTACTCACTCTGTTTACTACCGTACTCACTCTGTTTAGTACACTACCGTACTCACTCTGTTTAGTACACTACTGTACTCACTCTGTTTAGTACACTACCGTACTCACTCTGTTTACTACCGTACTCACTCTGTTTACTACCGTACTCACTCTGTTTAGCACACTACCGTACTCACTCTGTTTAGCACACTACCGTACTCACTCTGTTTAGCACACTACCGTACTCACTCTGTTTAGTACACTACCGTACTGACTCTGTTAAGCACACTACCGTACTCACTCTGTTTAGTACACTACCGTACTCACTCTGTTTAGTACACTACCTTACTCACTCTGTTTAGTACACTACCGTACTCACTCTGTTAACTACCGTACTCACTCTGTTTAGTACACTACGGTACTCACTCTGTTTACTACCGTACTCACTCTGTTTAGCACACTACACTACTCACTCTGTTTAGCACACTACCGTACTCACTCTGTTTAGCACACTACTGTACTCACTCTGTTTAGCACACTACACTACTCACTCTGTTTAGCACACTACCGTACTCTCTGTTTAGCACACTACCGTACTCACTCTGTTTAGCACACTACCGTACTCACTCTGTTTAGCACACTACCGTACTCACTCTGTTTAGCACACTACTCATTCTGTTTACTACTGTACTCACTCTGTTTAGTTCACTACCGTACTCACTCTGTTTAGTACACTACCGTACTCACTTTGTTCACTACAGCACTCACTCTGTTTAGTACACTACTCACTCTGTTTACTACCGTACTCACTCTGTTTAGCACACTACCTTACTCACTCTGTTTAGCACACTACCGTACTCACTCTGTTTACTACCGTACTCACTCTGTTTAGCACCCTACTGTACTCACTCTGTTTAGCACCCTACTGTACTCACTCTGTTTAGCACACTACCGTACTCACTCTGTTTAGTACACTACCGTACTCACTGTGTTCACTACCGTACTCACTCTGTTTAGCACACTACCGTACTCACTCTGTTTACTACCGTACTCACTCTGTTTAGTACACTACCGTACTCACTCTGTTTAGTACACTATCGTACTCACTCTGTTTAGTACACTACCGTACTCACTCTGTTTACTACACTACCGTACTCACTCTGTTTAGCACACTACCGTACTCACTCTGTTTACTACACTACCGTACTCACTCTGTTTAGCACACTACCGTACTCACTCTGTTTAGCACATTACCATACTCACTCTTTTTACTACCATACTCACTCTGTTTACTACACTACTCACTCTGTTTACTACTGTACTCACTCTGTTTAGCACCCTACTGTACTCACTCTGTTTAGCACCCTACCTTACTCACTCTGTTTAGCACACTACCGTACTCACTCTGTTTACTACCGTACTCACTCTGTTTAGCACACTACCTTACTCACTCTGTTTAGCACACTACCGTACTCACTCTGTTTACTACCGTACTCTCTCTGTTTAGCACCCTACTGTACTCACTCTGTTTAGCACCATACTGTACTCACTCTGTTTAGCACACTACCGTACTCACTCTGTTTACTACCGTACTCACTCTGTTTAGTACACTACCGTACTCACTCTGTTTAGTACACTATCGTACTCACTCTGTTTAGTACACTACCTTACTCACTCTGTTTAGTACACTACCGTACTCACTCTGTTTAGTACACTACCGTACTCACTCTGTTTAGTACACTACCGTACTCACTCTGTTTAGTACACTACCGTACTCACTCTGTTTACTTCACTACCGTACTCACTCTGTTTACTACCGTACTCACTCTGTTTACTACCGTACTCACTCTGTTTACTACCGTACTCACTCTGTTTAGTACACTACCGTACTCACTCTGTTTACTACCGTACTCACTCTGTTTACTTCACTACCAGACTCACTCTGTTTACTACCGTACTCACTCTGTTTACTACCGTACTCACTCTGTTTAGTACATTACAGTACTCACTCTGTTTAGCACACTACCGTACTCACTCTGTTTACTACACTACCGTACTCACTCTGTTTAGCACACTACCGTACTCACTCTGTTTAGTACACTACCGTACTCACTCTGTTTACTACACTACCGTACTCACTCTGTTTACTACAGTACCGTACTCACTCTGTTTAGCACACTACCGTACTCACTCTGTTTAGTACACTACCATACTCACTCTGTTTAGTACACTGCCGTACTCACTCTGTTTACTACCGTACTCACTCTGTTTACTACCGTACTCACTCTGTTTAGTACACTACCGTACTCACTCTGTTTAGTACACTACTGTACTCACTCTGTTTAGTACACTACCGTACTCACTCTGTTTACTACCGTACTCACTCTGTTTACTACCGTACTCACTCTGTTTAGTACATTACAGTACTCACTCTGTTTAGCACACTACCGTACTCACTCTGTTTACTACACTACCATACTCACTCTGTTTACTACCGTACTCATTCTGTTTAGTACACTACCGTACTCACTCTGTTTACTACACTACCGTACTCACTCTGTTTAGCACATTAACGTACTCACTCTTTTTAGCACACTACCTTACTCACTCTGTTTAGTACACTACCGTACTCACTCTGTTTAGTAAACTACCGTACTCACTATGTTTAGTACACTACCGTACTCACTCTGTTTAGTACACTACCGTACTCACTCTGTTTAGTACACTTCCGTACTCACTCTGTTTACTTCACTACCGTACTCACTCTGTTTACTACCGTACTCACTCTGTTTTTTACCGTACTCACTCTGTTTACTACCGTACTCACTCTGTTTACTACCGTACTCACTCTGTTTATTACACTACCGTACTCACTCTGTTTACTACCGTACTCACTCTGTTTACTTCACTACCGTACTCACTCTGTTTACTACCGTACTCACTCTGTTTACTTCCGTACTCACTCTGTTTAGTACATTACAGTACTCTCTCTGTTTAGCACACTACCGTACTCACTCTGTTTACTACACTACCATACTCACTCTGTTTACTACCGTACTCATTCTGTTTAGTACACTACCGTACTCACTCTGTTTACTACACTACCGTACTCACTCTGTTTAGCACATTACCGTACTCACTCTTTTTAGCACACTACCTTACTCACTCTGTTTAGTACACTACCGTACTCACTCTGTTTAGTACACTACAGTACTCACTCTGTTTAGTACACTACCGTACTCACTCTGTTTAGTACACTACCGTACTCACTCTGTTTAGTACACTTCCGTACTCACTCTGTTTACTTCACTACCGTACTCACTCTGTTTACTACCGTACTCACTCTGTTTTTTACCGTACTCACTCTGTTTACTACCGTACTCACTCTGTTTACTACCGTACTCACTCTGTTTATTACACTACCGTACTCACTCTGTTTACTACCGTACTCACTCTGTTTACTTCACTACCGTACTCACTCTGTTTACTACCGTACTCACTCTGTTTAGTACACTACCGTACTCACTCTGTTTAGTACACTATCGTACTCACTCTGTTTAGTACACTACCTTACTCACTCTGTTTAGTACACTACCGTACTCACTCTGTTTAGTACACTACCGTACTCACTCTGTTTAGTACACTACCGTACTCACTCTGTTTAGTACACTACCGTACTCACTCTGTTTAGTACACTACCGTACTCACTCTGTTTACTTCACTACCGTACTCACTCTGTTTACTACCGTACTCACTCTGTTTACTACCGTACTCACTCTGTTTACTACCGTACTCACTCTGTTTAGTACACTACCGTACTCACTCTGTTTACTACCGTACTCACTCTGTTTACTTCACTACCGTACTCACTCTGTTTACTACCGTACTCACTCTGTTTACTACCGTACTCACTCTGTTTAGTACATTACAGTACTCACTCTGTTTAGCACACTACCGTACTCACTCTGTTTACTACACTACCGTACTCACTCTGTTTAGCACACTACCGTACTCACTCTGTTTAGTACACTACCGTACTCACTCTGATTAGTACACTACCGTACTCACTCTGTTTACTACAATACCGTACTCACTCTGTTTAGCACATTACCGTACTCACTGTGTTCACTACCGTACTCACTCTGTTTAGCACACTACCGTAATCACTCTGTTTAGTACACTACCGTACTCACTCTGTTTAGTACACTACCGTACTCACTCTGTTTAGTACACTGCCGTACTCACTCTGTTTACTACCGTACTCACTCTGTTTAGCACACTACCTTACTCACTCTGTTTAGTACACTACCGTACTCACTCTGTTTAGTACACTACCGTACTCACTCTGTTTAGTACACTACTCACTCTGTTTACTACCGTACTCACTCTGTTTAGCACACTACCATACTCACTCTGTTTAGTACACTACCGTACTCACTCTGTTTACTACACTACCGTACTCACTCTGTTTAGCACACTACCGTACTCACTCTGTTTACTACACTACCGTACTCACTCTGTTTAGCACACTACCGTACTCACTCTGTTTAGCACATTACCATACTCACTCTGTTTACTACCGTACTCACTCTGTTTACTACACTACTCACTCTGTTTACTACCGTACTCACTCTGTTTAGCACCCTACTGTACTCACTCTGTTTAGCACCCTACCTTACTCACTCTGTTTAGCACACTACCGTACTCACTCTGTTTACTACCGTACTCACTCTGTTTAGCACACTACCTTACTCACTCTGTTTAGCACACTACCATACTCACTCTGTTTACTACCGTACTCACTCTGTTTAGCACCCTACTGTACTCACTCTGTTTAGCACCCTACTGTACTCACTCTGTTTAGCACACTACCGTACTCACTCCGTTTAGTACACTACCGTACTCACTGTGTTCACTACCGTACTCACTCTGTTTAGCACACTACCGTACTCACTCTGTTTACTACCGTACTCACTCTGTTTAGTACACTACCGTACTCACTCTGTTTAGTACACTATCGTACTCACTCTGTTTAGTACACTACCTTACTCACTCTGTTTAGTACACTACCGTACTCACTCTGTTTAGTACACTACCGTACTCACTCTGTTTAGTACACTACCGTACTCACTCTGTTTAGTACACTACCGTACTCACTCTGTTTAGTACACTACCGTACTCACTCTGTTTACTTCACTACCGTACTCACTCTGTTTACTACCGTACTCACTCTGTTTACTACCGTACTCACTCTGTTTACTACCGTACTCACTCTGTTTAGTACACTACCGTACTCACTCTGTTTACTACCGTACTCACTCTGTTTACTTCACTACCAGACTCACTCTGTTTACTACCGTACTCACTCTGTTTACTACCGTACTCACTCTGTTTAGTACATTACAGTACTCACTCTGTTTAGCACACTACCGTACTCATTCTGTTTACTACACTACCGTACTCACTCTGTTTAGCACACTACCGTACTCACTCTGTTTACTTCACTACCGTACTCACTCTGTTTACTACCGTACTCACTCTGTTTACTTCCGTACTCACTCTGTTTAGTACATTACAGTACTCTCTCTGTTTAGCACACTACCGTACTCACTCTGTTTACTACACTACCATACTCACTCTGTTTACTACCGTACTCATTCTGTTTAGTACACTACCGTACTCACTCTGTTTACTACACTACCGTACTCACTCTGTTTAGTACACTACTGTACTCACTCTGTTTAGTACACTACCGTACTCACTCTGTTTACTACCGTACTCACTCTGTTTACTACCGTACTCACTCTGTTTAGTACACTACCGTACTCACTCTGTTTAGTACACTATCGTACTCACTCTGTTTAGTACACTACCTTACTCACTCTGTTTAGTACACTACCGTACTCACTCTGTTTAGTACACTACCGTACTCACTCTGTTTAGTACACTACCGTACTCACTCTGTTTAGTACACTACCGTACTCACTCTGTTTAGTACACTACCGTACTCACTCTGTTTACTTCACTACCGTACTCACTCTGTTTACTACTGTACTCACTCTGTTTACTACCGTACTCACTCTGTTTACTACCGTACTCACTCTGTTTAGTACACTACCGTACTCACTCTGTTTACTACCGTACTCACTCTGTTTACTTCACTACCAGACTCACTCTGTTTACTACCGTACTCACTCTGTTTACTACCGTACTCACTCTGTTTAGTACATTACAGTACTCACTCTGTTTAGCACACTACCGTACTCATTCTGTTTACTACACTACCGTACTCACTCTGTTTAGCACACTACCGTACTCACTCTGTTTACTTCACTACCGTACTCACTCTGTTTACTACCGTACTCACTCTGTTTACTTCCGTACTCACTCTGTTTAGTACATTACAGTACTCTCTCTGTTTAGCACACTACCGTACTCACTCTGTTTACTACACTACCATACTCACTCTGTTTACTACCGTACTCATTCTGTTTAGTACACTACCGTACTCACTCTGTTTACTACACTACCGTACTCACTCTGTTTAGTACACTACTGTACTCACTCTGTTTAGTACACTACCGTACTCACTCTGTTTACTACCGTACTCACTCTGTTTACTACCGTACTCACTCTGTTTAGTACACTACCGTACTCACTCTGTTTAGTACACTACCGTACTCACTCTGTTTAGTACACTTCCGTACTCACTCTGTTTACTTCACTACCGTACTCACTCTGTTTAGTACACTACCGTACTCACTCTGTTTAGTACACTACCGTACTCACTCTGTTTAGTACACTACCGTACTCACTCTGTTTAGTACACTACCGTACTCACTCTGTTTACTTCACTACCGTACTCACTCTGTTTACTACCGTACTCACTCTGTTTACTACCGTACTCACTCTGTTTACTACCGTACTCACTCTGTTTAGTACACTACCGTACTCACTCTGTTTACTACCGTACTCAATCTGTTTACTTCACTACCAGACTCACTCTGTTTACTACCGTACTCACTCTGTTTACTACCGTACTCACTCTGTTTAGTACATTACAGTACTCACTCTGTTTAGCACACTACCGTACTCATTCTGTTTACTACACTACCGTACTCACTCTGTTTAGCACACTACCGTACTCACTCTGTTTACTTCACTACCGTACTCACTCTGTTTACTACCGTACTCACTCTGTTTACTTCCGTACTCACTCTGTTTAGTACATTACAGTACTCTCTCTGTTTAGCACACTACCGTACTCACTCTGTTTACTACACTACCATACTCACTCTGTTTACTACCGTACTCATTCTGTTTAGTACACTACCGTACTCACTCTGTTTACTACACTACCGTACTCACTCTGTTTAGTACACTACTGTACTCACTCTGTTTAGTACACTACCGTACTCACTCTGTTTACTACCGTACTCACTCTGTTTACTACCGTACTCACTCTGTTTAGTACATTACAGTACTCACTCTGTTTAGCACACTACCGTACTCACTCTGTTTACTACACTACCATACTCACTCTGTTTACTACCGTACTCATTCTGTTTAGTACACTACCGTACTCACTCTGTTTACTACACTACCGTACTCACTCTGTTTAGCACATTACCGTACTCACTCTTTTTAGCACACTACCTTACTCACTCTGTTTAGTACACTACCGTACTCACTCTGTTTAGTACACTACCGTACTCACTCTGTTTAGTACACTACCGTACTCAATCTGTTTAGTACACTACCGTACTCACTCTGTTTAGTACACTTCCGTACTCACTCTGTTTACTTCACTACCGTACTCACTCTGTTTACTACCGTACTCACTCTGTTTTTTACCGTACTCACTCTGTTTACTACCGTACTCACTCTGTTTACTACCGTACTCACTCTGTTTATTACACTACCGTACTCACTCTGTTTACTACCGTACTCACTCTGTTTACTTCACTACCGTACTCACTCTGTTTACTAACGTACTCACTCTGTTTACTTCCGTACTCACTCTGTTTAGTACATTACAGTACTCTCTCTGTTTAGTACACTACCGTACTCACTCTGTTTACTACACTACCATACTCACTCTGTTTACTACCGTACTCATTCTGTTTAGTACACTACCGTACTCACTCTGTTTACTACACTACCGTACTCACTCTGTTTAGCACATTACCGTACTCACTCTTTTTAGCACACTACCTTACTCACTCTGTTTAGTACACTACCGTACTCACTCTGTTTAGTACACTACCGTACTCACTCTGTTTAGTACACTACCGTACTCACTCTGTTTAGTA
This sequence comes from Salmo salar, assembly GCF_965601325.2. NCBI lineage: Eukaryota > Metazoa > Chordata > Actinopteri > Salmoniformes > Salmonidae > Salmo > Salmo salar. Next base: position 97,492,383 of record NC_138292.1, on the reverse strand, counting down.
CACTACCGTACTCACTCTGTTTAGTACACTTCCGTACTCACTCTGTTTACTACCGTACTCACTCTGTTTACTACCGTACTCACTCTGTTTTTTACCGTACTAACTCTGTTTACTACCGTACTCACTCTGTTTACTACCGTACTCACTCTGTTTATTACACTACCGTACTCACTCTGTTTACTACCGTACTCACTCTGTTTACTTCACTACCGTACTCACTCTGTTTACTACCGTACTCACTCTGTTTAGTACACTACCGTACTCACTCTGTTTAGTACACTATCGTACTCACTCTGTTTAGTACACTACCTTACTCACTCTGTTTAGTACACTACCGTACTCACTCTGTTTAGTACACTACCGTACTCACTCTGTTTAGTACACTACCGTACTCACTCTGTTTAGTACACTACCGTACTCACTCTGTTTAGTACACTACCGTACTCACTCTGTTTACTTCACTACCGTACTCACTCTGTTTACTACCGTACTCACTCTGTTTACTACCGTACTCACTCTGTTTACTACCGTACTCACTCTGTTTAGTACACTACCGTACTCACTCTGTTTACTACCGTACTCACTCTGTTTACTTCACTACCGTACTCACTCTGTTTACTACCGTACTCACTCTGTTTAGTACACTACCGTACTCACTCTGTTTAGTACACTATCGTACTCACTCTGTTTAGTACACTACCTTACTCACTCTGTTTAGTACACTACCGTACTCACTCTGTTTAGTACACTACCGTACTCACTCTGTTTAGTACACTACCGTACTCACTCTGTTTAGTACACTACCGTACTCACTCTGTTTAGTACACTACCGTACTCACTCTGTTTACTTCACTACCGTACTCACTCTGTTTACTACCGTACTCACTCTGTTTACTACCGTACTCACTCTGTTTACTACCGTACTCACTCTGTTTACTACCGTACTCACTCTGTTTACTACCGTACTCACTCTGTTTAGTACACTACTGTACTCACTCTGTTTAGTACACTACCGTACTCACTCTGTTTACTACCGTACTCACTCTGTTTACTACCGTACTCACTCTGTTTAGTACATTACAGTACTCACTCTGTTTAGCACACTACCGTACTCAATCTGTTTACTACACTACCATACTCACTCTGTTTACTACCGTACTCATTCTGTTTAGTACACTACCGTACTCACTCTGTTTACTACACTACCGTACTCACTCTGTTTAGCACATTACCGTACTCACTCTTTTTAGCACACTACCTTACTCACTCTGTTTAGTACACTACCGTACTCACTCTGTTTAGTACACTACCGTACTCAATCTGTTTAGTACACTACCGTACTCACTCTGTTTAGTACACTTCCGTACTCACTCTGTTTACTTCACTACCGTACTCACTCTGTTTACTACCGTACTCACTCTGTTTTTTACCGTACTCACTCTGTTTACTACCGTACTCACTCTGTTTACTACCGTACTCACTCTGTTTACTACCGTACTCACTCTGTTTACTACCGTACTCACTCTGTTTACTTCCGTACTCACTCTGTTTAGTACATTACAGTACTCTCTCTGTTTAGCACACTACCGTACTCACTCTGTTTACTACACTACCATACTCACTCTGTTTACTACCGTACTCATTCTGTTTAGTACACTACCGTACTCACTCTGTTTACTACACTACCGTACTCACTCTGTTTAGTACACTACCGTACTCACTCTGTTTAGTACACTACCGTACTCACTCTGTTTAGTACACTACCGTACTCACTCTGTTTAGTACACTACCGTACTCACTCTGTTTAGTACACTACCGTACTCACTCTGTTTAGTACACTACCGTACTCACTCTGTTTACTTCACTACCGTACTCACTCTGTTTACTACCGTACTCACTCTGTTTACTACCGTACTCACTCTGTTTACTACCGTACTCACTCTGTTTACTACCGTACTCACTCTGTTTACTACCGTACTCACTCTGTTTAGTACACTACTGTACTCACTCTGTTTAGTACACTACCGTACTCACTCTGTTTACTACCGTACTCACTCTGTTTACTACCGTACTCACTCTGTTTAGTACATTACAGTACTCACTCTGTTTAGCACACTACCGTACTCACTCTGTTTACTACACTACCATACTCACTCTGTTTACTACCGTACTCATTCTGTTTAGTACACTACCGTACTCACTCTGTTTACTACACTACCGTACTCACTCTGTTTAGCACATTACCGTACTCACTCTTTTTAGCACACTACCTTACTCACTCTGTTTAGTACACTACCGTACTCACTCTGTTTAGTACACTACCGTACTCAATCTGTTTAGTACACTACCGTACTCACTCTGTTTAGTACACTTCCGTACTCACTCTGTTTACTTCACTACCGTACTCACTCTGTTTACTACCGTACTCACTCTGTTTTTTACCGTACTCACTCTGTTTACTACCGTACTCACTCTGTTTACTACCGTACTCACTCTGTTTACTACCGTACTCACTCTGTTTACTACCGTACTCACTCTGTTTACTTCCGTACTCACTCTGTTTAGTACATTACAGTACTCTCTCTGTTTAGCACACTACCGTACTCACTCTGTTTACTACACTACCATACTCACTCTGTTTACTACCGTACTCATTCTGTTTAGTACACTACCGTACTCACTCTGTTTACTACACTACCGTACTCACTCTGTTTAGTACACTACCGTACTCACTCTGTTTAGTACACTACCGTACTCACTCTGTTTAGTACACTTCCGTACTCACTCTGTTTACTTCACTACCGTACTCACTCTGTTTACTACCGTACTCACTCTGTTTTTTACCGTACTCACTCTGTTTACTACCGTACTCACTCTGTTTACTACCGTACTCACTCTGTTTATTACACTACCGTACTCACTCTGTTTTTTACCGTACTCACTCTGTTTACTTCACTACCGTACTCACTCTGTTTACTACCGTACTCACTCTGTTTAGTACACTACCGTACTCACTCTGTTTAGTACACTATCGTACTCACTCTGTTTAGTACACTACCTTACTCACTCTGTTTAGTACACTACCGTACTCACTCTGTTTAGTACACTACCGTACTCACTCTGTTTAGTACACTACCGTACTCACTCTGTTTAGTACACTACCGTACTCACTCTGTTTACTTCACTACCGTACTCACTCTGTTTACTACCGTACTCACTCTGTTTACTACCGTACTCACTCTGTTTACTACCGTACTCACTCAGTTTTTTACCGTACTCACTCTGTTTACTACCGTACTCACTCTGTTTACTACCGTACTCACTCTGTTTACTACCGTACTCACTCTGTTTACTACCGTACTCACTCTGTTTACTTCCGTACTCACTCTGTTTAGTACATTACAGTACTCTCTCTGTTTAGCACACTACCGTACTCACTCTGTTTACTACACTACCATACTCACTCTGTTTACTACCGTACTCATTCTGTTTAGTACACTACCGTACTCACTCTGTTTACTACACTACCGTACTCACTCTGTTTAGTACACTACCGTACTCACTCTGTTTAGTACACTACCGTACTCACTCTGTTTAGTACACTTCCGTACTCACTCTGTTTACTTCACTACCGTACTCACTCTGTTTACTACCGTACTCACTCTGTTTTTTACCGTACTCACTCTGTTTACTACCGTACTCACTCTGTTTACTACCGTACTCACTCTGTTTATTACACTACCGTACTCACTCTGTTTTTTACCGTACTCACTCTGTTTACTTCACTACCGTACTCACTCTGTTTACTACCGTACTCACTCTGTTTAGTACACTACCGTACTCACTCTGTTTAGTACACTATCGTACTCACTCTGTTTAGTACACTACCTTATTCACTCTGTTTAGTACACTACCGTACTCACTCTGTTTAGTACACTACCGTACTCACTCTGTTTAGTACACTACCGTACTCACTCTGTTTACTTCACTACCGTACTCACTCTGTTTACTACTGTACTCACTCTGTTTACTACCGTACTCACTCTGTTTACTACCGTACTCACTCTGTTTACTACCGTACTCACTCTGTTTAGTACACTACCGTACTCACTCTGTTTACTACGGTACTCACTCTGTTTACTTCACTACCAGACTCACTCTGTTTACTACCGTACTCACTCTGTTCACTACCGTACTCACTCTGTTTAGTACATTACAGTACTCACTCTGTTTAGTACACTACCGTACTCACTCTGTTTAGTACACTACCGTACTCACTCTGTTTACTACAGTACCGTACTCACTCTGTTTAGCACACTACCGTACTCACTCTGTTTAGTACACTACCATACTCACTCTGTTTAGTACACTGCCGTACTCACTCTGTTTACTACCGTACGCACTCTGTTTACTACCGTACTCACTCTGTTTAGTACACTACCGTACTCACTCTGTTTAGTACACTACTGTACTCACTCTGTTTAGTACACTACCGTACTCACTCTGTTTACTACCGTACTCACTCTGTTTAGCACACTACACTACTCACTCTGTTTAGCACACTACCGTACTCACTCTGTTTAGCACACTACTGTACTCACTCTGTTTAGCACACTACACTACTCACTCTGTTTAGCACACTACCGTACTCTCTGTTTAGCACACTACCGTACTCACTCTGTTTAGCACACTACCGTACTCACTCTGTTTAGCACACTACCGTACTCACTCTGTTTAGCACACTACCGTACTCACTCTGTTTACTACCGTACTCACTCTGTTTAGCACCCTACTGTACTCACTCTGTTTAGCACGCTACTGTACTCACTCTGTTTAGCACACTACCGTACTCACTCTGTTTAGTACACTACCGTACTCAATCTGTTTAGTACACTACCGTACTCACTCTGTTTAGTACACTTCCGTACTCACTCTGTTTACTTCACTACCGTACTCACTCTGTTTACTACCGTACTCACTCTGTTTTTTACCGTACTCACTCTGTTTACTACCGTACTCACTCTGTTTAGCACACTACCTTACTCACTCTGTTTAGCACACTACCGTACTCACTCTGTTTACTACCGTACTCACTCTGTTTAGCACCCTACTGTACTCACTCTGTTTAGCACGCTACTGTACTCACTCTGTTTAGCACACTACCGTACTCACTCTGTTTAGTACACTACCGTACTCAATCTGTTTAGTACACTACCGTACTCACTCTGTTTAGTACACTTCCGTACTCACTCTGTTTACTTCACTACCGTACTCACTCTGTTTACTACCGTACTCACTCTGTTTTTTACCGTACTCACTCTGTTTACTACCGTACTCACTCTGTTTACTACCGTACTCACTCTGTTTATTACACTACCGTACTCACTCTGTTTACTACCGTACTCACTCTGTTTACTTCACTACCGTACTCACTCTGTTTACTACCGTACTCACTCTGTTTACTTCCGTACTCACTCTGTTTAGTACATTACAGTACTCTCTCTGTTTAGCACACTACCGTACTCACTCTGTTTACTACACTACCATACTCACTCTGTTTACTACCGTACTCATTCTGTTTAGTACACTACCGTACTCACTCTGTTTACTACACTTCCGTACTCACTCTGTTTAGCACATTACCGTACTCACTCTTTTTAGCACACTACCTTACTCACTCTGTTTAGTACACTACCGTACTCACTCTGTTTAGTACACTACCGTACTCACTCTGTTTAGTACACTACCGTACTCACTCTGTTTAGTACACTACCGTACTCACTCTGTTTAGTACACTTCCGTACTCACTCTGTTTACTTCACTACCGTACTCACTCTGTTTACTACCGTACTCACTCTGTTTTTTACCGTACTCACTCTGTTTACTACCGTACTCACTCTGTTTACTACCGTACTCACTCTGTTTATTACACTACCGTACTCACTCTGTTTACTACCGTACTCACTCTGTTTACTTCACTACCGTACTCACTCTGTTTACTACCGTACTCACTCTGTTTAGTACACTAACGTACTCACTCTGTTTAGTACACTATCGTACTCACTCTGTTTAGTACACTACCTTACTCACTCTGTTTAGTACACTACCGTACTCACTCTGTTTAGTACACTACCGTACTCACTCTGCTTAGTACACTACCGTACTCACTCTGTTTAGTACACTACCGTACTCACTCTGTTTACTTCACTACCGTACTCACTCTGTTTACTACCGTACTCACTCTGTTTACTACCGTACTCACTCTGTTTACTACCGTACTCACTCTGTTTACTACCGTACTCACTCTGTTTAGTACACTACCGTACTCACTCTGTTTACTACCGTACTCACTCTGTTTACTTCACTACCAGACTCACTCTGTTTACTACCGTACTCACTCTGTTTACTACCGTACTCACTCTGTTTAGTACATTACAGTACTCACTCTGTTTAGCACACTACCGTACTCACTCTGTTTACTACACTACCGTACTCACTCTGTTTAGCACACTACCGTACTCACTCTGTTTAGTACACTACCGTACTCACTCTGTTTACTACAGTACCGTACTCACTCTGTTTAGCACACTACCGTACTCACTCTGTTTAGTACACTACCATACTCACTCTGTTTAGTACACTGCCGTACTCACTCTGTTTACTACCGTACGCACTCTGTTTAGCACACTACACTACTCACTCTGTTTAGCACACTACCGTACTCACTCTGTTTAGCACACTACTGTACTCACTCTGTTTAGCACACTACACTACTCACTCTGTTTAGCACACTACCGTACTCTCTGTTTAGCACACTACCGTACTCACTCTGTTTAGCACACTACCGTACTCACTCTGTTTAGCACACTACCGTACTCACTCTGTTTAGTACACTACTCACTCTGTTTACTACCGTACTCACTCTGTTTAGCACACTACCTTACTCACTCTGTTTAGCACACTACCGTACTCTCTCTGTTTACTACCGTACTCACTCTGTTTAGCACCCTACCGTACTCACTCTGTTTAGCACCCTACTGTACTCACTCTGTTTAGCACACTACCGTACTCACTCTGTTTAGTACACTACCGTACTCACTGTGTTCACTACCGTACTCACTCTGTTTAGCACACTACCGTACTCACTCTGTTTACTACCGTACTCACTCTGTTTAGTACACTACCGTACTCACTCTGTTTAGTACACTACCGTACTCACTCTGTTTACTTCACTACCGTACTCACTCTGTTTACTACCGTACTCACTCATTTTACTACCGTACTCACTCTGTTTACTACCGTACTCACTCTGTTTACTACCGTACTCACTCTGTTTAGTACACTACCGTACTCACTCTGTTTACTACCGTACTCACTCTGTTTACTACCGTACTCACTCTGTTTAGTACATTACAGTACTCACTCTGTTTAGCACACTACCGTACTCACTCTGTTTACTACACTACCGTACTCACTCTGTTTAGCACACTACCGTACTCACTCTGTTTAGTACAGTACCGTACTCACTCTGATTAGTACACTACCGTACTCACTCTGTTTACTACAATACCGTACTCACTCTGTTTAGCACATTACCGTACTCACTGTGTTCACTACCGTACTCACTCTGTTAAGCACACTACCGTAATCACTCTGTTTAGTACACTACCGTACTCACTCTGTTTAGTACACTACCGTACTCACTCTGTTTACTACCGTACTCACTCTGTTTAGCACACTACCTTACTCACTCTGTTTAGTACACTACCGTACTCACTCTGTTTACTACAGTACCGTACTCACTCTGTTTAGCACACTACCGTACTCACTCTGTTTAGTACACTACCATACTCACTCTGTTTAGTACACTGCCGTACTCACTCTGTTTACTACCGTACGCACTCTGTTTAGCACACTACACTACTCACTCTGTTTAGCACACTACCGTACTCACTCTGTTTAGCACACTACTGTACTCACTCTGTTTAGCACACTACACTACTCACTCTGTTTAGCACACTACCGTACTCTCTGTTTAGCACACTACCGTACTCACTCTGTTTAGCACACTACCGTACTCACTCTGTTTAGCACACTACCGTACTCACTCTGTTTAGTACACTACTCACTCTGTTTACTACCGTACTCACTCTGTTTAGCACACTACCTTACTCACTCTGTTTAGCACACTACCGTACTCACTCTGTTTACTACCGTACTCACTCTGTTTAGCACCCTACCGTACTCACTCTGTTTAGCACCCTACTGTACTCACTCTGTTTAGCACACTACCGTACTCACTCTGTTTAGTACACTACCGTACTCACTGTGTTCACTACCGTACTCACTCTGTTTAGCACACTACCGTACTCACTCTGTTTACTACCGTACTCACTCTGTTTAGTACACTACCGTACTCACTCTGTTTAGTACACTACCGTACTCACTCTGTTTACTTCACTACCGTACTCACTCTGTTTACTACCGTACTCACTCATTTTACTACCGTACTCACTCTGTTTACTACCGTACTCACTCTGTTTACTACCGTACTCACTCTGTTTAGTACACTACCGTACTCACTCTGTTTACTACCGTACTCACTCTGTTTACTACCGTACTCACTCTGTTTAGTACATTACAGTACTCACTCTGTTTAGCACACTACCGTACTCACTCTGTTTACTACACTACCGTACTCACTCTGTTTAGCACACTACCGTACTCACTCTGTTTAGTACAGTACCGTACTCACTCTGATTAGTACACTACCGTACTCACTCTGTTTACTACAATACCGTACTCACTCTGTTTAGCACATTACCGTACTCACTGTGTTCACTACCGTACTCACTCTGTTAAGCACACTACCGTAATCACTCTGTTTAGTACACTACCGTACTCACTCTGTTTAGTACACTACCGTACTCACTCTGTTTACTACCGTACTCACTCTGTTTAGCACACTACCTTACTCACTCTGTTTAGTACACTACCGTACTCACTCTGTTTAGTACACTACCGTACTCACTCTGTTTAGTACACTACTCACTCTGTTTACTACCGTACTCACTCTGTTTAGCACACTACCATACTCACTCTGTTTAGTACACTACCGTACTCACTCTGTTTACTACACTACCGTACTCACTCTGTTTAGCACACTACCGTACTCACTCTGTTTACTACACTACCGTACTCACTCTGTTTAGCACACTACCGTACTCACTCTGTTTAGCACATTACCATACTCACTCTGTTTACTACCGTACTCACTCTGTTTACTACACTACTCACTCTGTTTACTACCGTACTCACTCTGTTTAGCACCCTACTGTACTCACTCTGTTTAGCACCCTACCTTACTCACTCTGTTTAGCACACTACCGTACTCACTCTGTTTACTACTGTACTCACTCTGTTTAGCACACTACCTTACTCACTCTGTTTAGCACACTACCGTACTCACTCTGTTTACTACCGTACTCACTCTGTTTAGCACCCTACTGTACTCACTCTGTTTAGCACCCTACTGTACTCACTCTGTTTAGCACACTACCGTACTCACTCTGTTTAGTACACTACCGTACTCACTGTTTTCACTACCGTACTCACTCTGTTTAGCACACTACCGTACTCACTCTGTTTACTACCGTACTCACTCTGTTTAGTACACTACCGTACTCACTCTGTTTAGTACACTATCGTACTCACTCTGTTTAGTACACTACCTTACTCACTCTGTTTAGTACACTACCTTACTCACTCTGTTTAGTACACTACCGTACTCACTCTGTTTAGTACACTACCGTACTCACTCTGTTTAGTACACTACCGTACTCACTCTGTTTAGTACACTACCGTACTCACTCTGTTTACTTCACTACCGTACTCACTCTGTTTACTACCGTACTTACTCTGTTTACTACCGTACTCACTCTGTTTAGTACATTACAGTACTCACTCTGTTTAGCACACTACTGTACTCACTCTGTTTACTACACTACCGTACTCACTCTGTTTAGCACACTACCGTACTCACTCTGTTTAGTACACTACCGTACTCACTCTGTTTAGTACACTACCGTACTCAATCTGTTTACTACAGTACCGTACTCACTCTGTTTAGCACACTACCTTACTCACTCTGTTTAGTACACTACCATACTCACTCTGTTTAGTACACTACCGTAGTCACTCTGTTTACTACACTACCGTACTCACTCTGTTTAGTACACTACTCACTCTGTTTACTACCGTACTCGCTCTGTTTAGCACACTACCATACTCACTCTGTTTAGTACACTACCTTACTCACTCTGTTTAGTACACTACCGTACTCACTCTGTTTAGTACACTACCGTACTCACTCTGTTTAGTACACTACCGTACTCACTCTGTTTTCTTCACTACCGTACTCACTCTGTTTACTACCGTACTCACTCTGTTTACTACCGTACTCACTCTGTTTACTACCGTACTCACTCTGTTTAGTACACTACCGTACTCACTCTGTTTACTACCGTACTCACTCTGTTTACTTCACTACCAGACTCACTCTCTTTACTACCGTACTCACTCTGTTTACTACCGTACTCACTCTGTTTAGTACATTACAGTACTCACTCTGTTTAGTACACTACCGTACTCACTCTGTTTAGTACACTACCGTACTCACTCTGTTTACTACACTACCGTACTCACTCTGTTTAGCACACTACCGTACTCACTCTGTTTAGCACACTACCGTACTCACTCTGTTTAGTACACTACTCACTCTGTTTACTACCGTACTCACTCTGTTTAGCACACTACCTTACTCACTCTGTTTAGCACACTACCGTACTCTCTCTGTTTACTACCGTACTCACTCTGTTTAGCACCCTACTGTACTCACTCTGTTTAGCACACTACCGTACTCACTCTGTTTAGTACACTACCGTACTCACTGTTTTCACTACCGTACTCACTCTGTTTAGCACACTACCGTACTCACTCTGTTTACTACCGTACTCACTCTGTTTAGTACACTACCGTACTCACTCTGTTTAGCACACTACCGTACTCACTCTGTTTAGTACACTACCGTACTCACTCTGTTTAGTACACTACCGTACTCACTCTGTTTAATACAGTACCGTACTCACTCTGTTTAGCACACTACCTTACTCACTCTGTTTAGTACACTACCGTACTCACTCTGTTTAGTACACTACCGTACTCACTCTGTTTACTACCGTACTCACTCTGTTTACTACCGTACTCACTCTGTTTACTACCGTACTCACTCTGTTTAGTACATTACAGTACTCACTCTGTTTAGCACACTACCGTACTCACTCTGTTTACTACACTACCGTACTCACTCTGTTTAGCACACTACCGTACTCACTCTGTTTAGTACACTACCGTACTCACTCTGTTTAGTACACTACCGTACTCACTCTGTTTACTACAGTACCGTACTCACTCTGTTTAGCACACTACCTTACTCACTCTGTTTAGTACACTACCGTACTCACTCTGTTTAGTACACTACCGTAGTCACTCTGTTTAGTACACTACCGTACTCACTCTGTTTAGTACACTACTCACTCTGTTTACTACCGTACTCACTCTGTTTAGCACACTACCTTACTCACTCTGTTTAGTACACTACCGTACTCACTCTGTTTAGTACACTATCGTACTCACTCTGTTTAGTACACTACCGTACTCACTCTGTTTAGTACACTTCCGTACTCACTCTGTTTACTTCACTACCGTACTCACTCTGTTTACTACCGTACTCACTCTGTTTTTTACCGTACTCACTCTGTTTACTACCGTACTCACTCTGTTTACTACCGTACTCACTCTGATTATTACACTACCGTACTCACTCTGTTTTTTACCGTACTCACTCTGTTTACTTCACTACCGTACTCACTCTGTTTACTACCGTACTCACTCTGTTTAGTACACTACCGTACTCACTCTGTTTAGTACACTATCGTACTCACTCTGTTTAGTACACTACCTTACTCACTCTGTTTAGTACACTACTGTACTCACTCTGTTTAGTACACTACCGTACTCACTCTGTTTAGTACACTACCGTACTCACTCTGTTTAGTACACTACCGTACTCACTCTGTTTACTTCACTACCGTACTCACTCTGTTTACTACCGTACTCACTCTGTTTACTACCGTACTCACTCTGTTTACTACCGTACTCACTCTGTTTACTACCGTACTCACTCTGTTTAGTACACTACCGTACTCACTCTGTTTACTACGGTACTCACTCTGTTTACTTCACTACCAGACTCACTCTGTTTACTACCGTACTCACTCTGTTTACTACCGTACTCACTCTGTTTAGTACATTACAGTACTCACTCTGTTTAGTACACTACCGTACTCACTCTGTTTAGTACACTACCGTACTCACTCGGTTTACTACAGTACCGTACTCACTCTGTTTAGCACACTACCGTACTCACTCTGTTTAGTACACTACCATACTCACTCTGTTTAGTACACTGCCGTACTCACTCTGTTTACTACCGTACGCACTCTGTTTACTACCGTACTCACTCTGTTTAGTACACTACCGTACTCACTCTGTTTAGTACACTACTGTACTCACTCTGTTTAGTACACTACCGTACTCACTCTGTTTACTACCGTACTCACTCTGTTTAGCACACTACACTACTCACTCTGTTTAGCACACTACCGTACTCACTCTGTTTAGCACACTACTGTACTCACTCTGTTTAGCACACTACACTACTCACTCTGTTTAGCACACTACCGTACTCTCTGTTTAGCACACTACCGTACTCACTCTGTTTAGCACACTACCGTACTCACTCTGTTTAGCACACTACCGTACTCACTCTGTTTAGCACACTACTCATTCTGTTTACTACTGTACTCACTCTGTTTAGTTCACTACCGTACTCACTCTGATTAGTACACTACCGTACTCACTTTGTTCACTACAGCACTCACTCTGTTTAGTACACTACTCACTCTGTTTACTACCGTACTCACTCTGTTTAGCACACTACCTTACTCACTCTGTTTAGCACACTACCGTACTCACTCTGTTTACTACCGTACTCACTCTGTTTAGCACCCTACTGTACTCACTCTGTTTAGCACCCTACTGTACTCACTCTGTTTAGCACACTACCGTACTCACTCTGTTTAGTACACTACCGTACTCAATCTGTTTAGTACACTACCGTACTCACTCTGTTTAGTACACTTCCGTACTCACTCTGTTTACTTCACTACCGTACTCACTCTGTTTACTACCGTACTCACTCTGTTTTTTACCGTACTCACTCTGTTTACTACCGTACTCACTCTGTTAACTACCGTACTCACTCTGTTTATTACACTACCGTACTCACTCTGTTTACTACCGTACTCACTCTGTTTACTTCACTACCGTACTCACTCTGTTTACTACCGTACTCACTCTGTTTACTTCCGTACTCACTCTGTTTAGTACATTACAGTACTCTCTCTGTTTAGCACACTACCGTACTCACTCTGTTTACTACACTACCATACTCACTATGTTTACTACCGTACTCATTCTGTTTAGTACACTACCGTACTCACTCTGTTTACTACACTTCCGTACTCACTCTGTTTAGCACATTACCGTACTCACTCTTTTTAGCACACTACCTTACTCACTCTGTTTAGTACACTACCGTACTCACTCTGTTTTGTACACTACCGTACTCACTCTGTTTAGTACACTACCGTACTCACTCTGTTTAGTACACTACCGTACTCACTCTGTTTAGTACACTTCCGTACTCACTCTGTTTACTTCACTACCGTACTCACTCTGTTTACTACCGTACTCACTCTGTTTTTTACCGTACTCACTCTGTTTACTACCGTACTCACTCTGTTTACTACCGTACTCACTCTGTTTATTACACTACCGTACTCACTCTGTTTACTACCGTACTCACTCTGTTTACTTCACTACCGTACTCACTCTGTTTACTACCGTACTCACTCTGTTTAGTACACTAACGTACTCACTCTGTTTAGTACACTATCGTACTCACTCTGTTTAGTACACTACCTTACTCACTCTGTTTAGTACACTACCGTACTCACTCTGTTTAGTACACTACCGTACTCACTCTGCTTAGTACACTACCGTACTCACTCTGTTTAGTACACTACCGTACTCACTCTGTTTACTTCACTACCGTACTCACTCTGTTTACTACCGTACTCACTCTGTTTACTACCGTACTCACTCTGTTTACTACCGTACTCACTCTGTTTACTACCGTACTCACTCTGTTTAGTACACTACCGTACTCACTCTGTTTACTACCGTACTCACTCTGTTTACTTCACTACCAGACTCACTCTGTTTACTACCGTACTCACTCTGTTTACTACCGTACTCACTCTGTTTAGTACATTACAGTACTCACTCTGTTTAGCACACTACCGTACTCACTCTGTTTACTACACTACCGTACTCACTCTGTTTAGCACACTACCGTACTCACTCTGTTTAGTACACTACCGTACTCACTCTGTTTACTACAGTACCGTACTCACTCTGTTTAGCACACTACCGTACTCACTCTGTTTAGTACACTACCATACTCACTCTGTTTAGTACACTGCCGTACTCACTCTGTTTACTACCGTACGCACTCTGTTTAGCACACTACACTACTCACTCTGTTTAGCACACTACCGTACTCACTCTGTTTAGCACACTACTGTACTCACTCTGTTTAGCACACTACACTACTCACTCTGTTTTGCACACTACCGTACTCTCTGTTTAGCACACTACCGTACTCACTCTGTTTAGCACACTACCGTACTCACTCTGTTTAGCACACTACCGTACTCACTCTGTTTAGTACACTACTCACTCTGTTTACTACCGTACTCACTCTGTTTAGCACACTACCTTACTCACTCTGTTTAGCACACTACCGTACTCACTCTGTTTACTACCGTACTCACTCTGTTTAGCACCCTACCGTACTCACTCTGTTTAGCACCCTACTGTACTCACTCTGTTTAGCACACTACCGTACTAACTCTGTTTAGTACACTACCGTACTCACTGTGTTCACTACCGTACTCACTCTGTTTAGCACACTACCGTACTCACTCTGTTTACTACCGTACTCACTCTGTTTAGTACACTACCGTACTCACTCTGTTTAGTACACTACCGTACTCACTCTGTTTACTTCACTACCGTACTCACTCTGTTTACTACCGTACTCACTCATTTTACTACCGTACTCACTCTGTTTACTACCGTACTCACTCTGTTTACTACCGTACTCACTCTGTTTAGTACACTACCGTACTCACTCTGTTTACTACCGTACTCACTCTGTTTACTACCGTACTCACTCTGTTTAGTACATTACAGTACTCACTCTGTTTAGCACACTACCGTACTCACTCTGTTTACTACACTACCGTACTCACTCTGTTTAGCACACTACCGTACTCACTCTGTTTAGTACACTACCGTACTCACTCTGATTAGTACACTACCGTACTCACTCTGTTTACTACAATACCGTACTCACTCTGTTTAGCACATTACCGTACTCACTGTGTTCACTACCGTACTCACTCTGTTAAGCACACTACCGTAATCACTCTGTTTAGTACACTACCGTACTCACTCTGTTTAGTACACTACCGTACTCACTCTGTTTACTACCGTACTCACTCTGTTTAGCACACTACCTTACTCACTCTGTTTAGTACACTACCGTACTCACTCTGTTTAGTACACTACCGTACTCACTCTGTTTAGTACACTACTCACTCTGTTTACTACCGTACTCACTCTGTTTAGCACACTACCATACTCACTCTGTTTAGTACACTACCGTACTCACTCTGTTTACTACACTACAGTACTCACTCTGTTTAGCACACTACCGTACTCACTCTGTTTACTACACTACCGTACTCACTCTGTTTAGCACACTACCGTACTCACTCTGTTTAGCACATTACCATACTCACTCTGTTTACTACCGTACTCACTCTGTTTACTACACTACTCACTCTGTTTACTACCGTACTCACTCTGTTTAGCACCCTACTGTACTCACTCTGTTTAGCACCCTACCTTACTCACTCTGTTTAGCACACTACCGTACTCACTCTGTTTACTACCGTACTCACTCTGTTTAGCACACTACCTTACTCACTCTGTTTAGCACACTACCGTACTCACTCTGTTTACTACCGTACTCACTCTGTTTAGCACCCTACTGTACTCACTCTGTTTAGCACCCTACTGTACTCACTCTGTTTAGCACACTACCGTACTCACTCTGTTTAGTACACTACCGTACTCACTGTTTTCACTACCGTACTCACTCTGTTTAGCACACTACCGTACTCACTCTGTTTACTACCGTACTCACTCTGTTTAGTACACTACCGTACTCACTCTGTTTAGTACACTATCGTACTCACTCTGTTTAGTACACTACCTTACTCACTCTGTTTAGTACACTACCTTACTCACTCTGTTTAGTACACTACCGTACTCACTCTGTTTAGTACACTACCGTACTCACTCTGTTTAGTACACTACCGTACTCACTCTGTTTAGTACACTACCGTACTCACTCTGTTTACTTCACTACCGTACTCACTCTGTTTACTACCGTACTTACTCTGTTTACTACCGTACTCACTCTGTTTAGTACATTACAGTACTCACTCTGTTTAGCACACTACTGTACTCACTCTGTTTACTACACTACCGTACTCACTCTGTTTAGCACACTACCGTACTCACTCTGTTTAGTACACTACCGTACTCACTCTGTTTAGTACACTACCGTACTCACTCTGTTTACTACAGTACCGTACTCACTCTGTTTAGCACACTACCTTACTCACTCTGTTTAGTACACTACCATACTCACTCTGTTTAGTACACTACCGTAGTCACTCTGTTTACTACACTACCGTACTCACTCTGTTTAGTACACTACTCACTCTGTTTACTACCGTACTCGCTCTGTTTAGCACACTACCATACTCACTCTGTTTAGTACACTACCTTACTCACTCTGTTTAGTACACTACCGTACTCACTCTGTTTAGTACACTACCGTACTCACTCTGTTTAGTACACTACCGTACTCACTCTGTTTTCTTCACTACCGTACTCACTCTGTTTACTACCGTACTCACTCTGTTTACTACCGTACTCACTCTGTTTACTACCGTACTCACTTTGTTTAGTACACTACCGTACTCACTCTGTTTACTACCGTACTCACTCTGTTTACTTCACTACCAGACTCACTCTCTTTACTACCGTACTCACTCTGTTTACTACCGTACTCACTCTGTTTAGTACATTACAGTACTCACTCTGTTTAGTACACTACCGTACTCACTCTGTTTAGTACACTACCGTAGTCACTCTGTTTACTACACTACCGTACTCACTCTGTTTAGTACACTACTCACTCTGTTTACTACCGTACTCGCTCTGTTTAGCACACTACCATACTCACTCTGTTTAGTACACTACCGTACTCACTCCGTTTACTACACTACCGTACTCACTCTGTTTAGCACACTACCGTACTCACTCTGTTTACTACCCTACCGTACTCACTCTGTTTTGCGCACTACCGTACTCACTCTGTTTAGTACACTACCGTACTCACTCTGTTTAGTACACTACCGTACTCACTCTGTTTACTACAATACCGTACTCACTCTGTTTAGCACACTACCTTACTCACTCTGTTTAGTACACTACCGTACTCACTCTGTTTAGTACACTACCGTAGTCACTCTGTTTATTACACTACCGTACTCACTCTGTTTAGTACACTACTCACTCTGTTTACTACCGTACTCGCTCTGTTTACTACCGTACTCACTCTGTTTACTACCGTACTCACTCTGTTTAGTACATTACCGTACTCACTCTGTTTACTACCGTACTCACTCTGTTTACTTCACTACCAGACTCACTCTGTTTACTACCGTACTCACTCTGTTTACTACCGTACTCACTCTGTTTAGTACATTACAGTACTCACTCTGTTTAGCACACTACCGTACTCACTCTGTTTACTACACTACCGTACTTACTCTGTTTAGCACACTACCGTACTCACTCTGTTTAGTACACTACCGTACTCACTCTGTTTAGTACACTACCGTACTCACTCTGTTTACTACAGTACCGTACTCACTCTGTTTAGCACACTACCTTACTCACTCTGTTTAGTACACTACCGTACTCACTCTGTTTAGTACACTACCGTACTCACTCTGTTTACTACCGTACTCACTCTGTTTACTACCGTACTCACTCTGTTTACTACCGTACTCACTCTGTTTAGCACACTACCTTACTCACTCTGTTTAGTACACTACCGTACTCACTCTGTTTAGTACACTATCGTACTCACTCTGTTTAGTACACTACCGTACTCACTCTGTTTAGTACACTACCGTACTCACTCTGTTTAGTACACTACCGTACTCACTCTGTTTACTTCACTACCGTACTCACTCTGTTTACTACCGTACTCACTCATTTTACTACCGTACTCCCTCTGTTTACTACCGTACTCACTCTGTTTACTACCGTACTCACTCTGTTTAGTACACTACCGTACTCACTCTGTTTACTACCGTACTCACTCTGTTTACTACCGTACTCACTCTGTTTAGTACATTACAGTACTCACTCTGTTTAGCACACTACCGTACTCACTCTGTTTACTACACTACCGTACTCACTCTGTTTAGCACACTACCGTACTCACTCTGTTTAGTACACTACCGTACTCACTCTGATTAGTACACTACCGTACTCACTCTGTTTACTACAATACCGTACTCACTCTGTTTAGCACATTACCGTACTCACTGTGTTCACTACCGTACTCACTCTGTTTAGCACACTACCGTAATCACTCTGTTTAGTACACTACCGTACTCACTCTGTTTAGTACACTACCGTACTCACTCTGTTTAGTACACTACCGTACTCACTCTGTTTTCTTCACTACCGTACTCACTCTGTTTACTACCGTACTCACTCTGTTTACTACCGTACTCACTCTGTTTACTACCGTACTCACTCTGTTTAGTACACTACCGTACTCACTCTGTTTACTACCGTACTCACTCTGTTTACTTCACTACCAGACTCACTCTCTTTACTACCGTACTCACTCTGTTTACTACCGTACTCACTCTGTTTAGTACATTACAGTACTCACTCTGTTTAGTACACTACCGTACTCACTCTGTTTAGTACACTACCGTACTCACTCTGTTTACTACAGTACCGTACTCACTCTGTTTAGCACACTACCTTACTCACTCTGTTTAGTACACTACCGTACTCACTCTGTTTAGTACACTACCGTAGTCACTCTGTTTACTACACTACCGTACTCACTCTGTTTAGTACACTACTCACTCTGTTTACTACCGTACTCGCTCTGTTTAGCACACTACCATACTCACTCTGTTTAGTACACTACCGTACTCACTCCGTTTACTACACTACCGTACTCACTCTGTTTAGCACACTACCGTACTCACTCTGTTTACTACACTACCGTACTCATTCTGTTTTGCGCACTACCGTACTCACTCTGTTTAGTACACTACCGTACTCACTCTGTTTAGTACACTACCGTACTCACTCTGTTTACTACAATACCGTACTCACTCTGTTTAGCACACTACCTTACTCACTCTGTTTAGTACACTACCGTACTCACTCTGTTTAGTACACTACCGTAGTCACTCTGTTTATTACACTACCGTACTCACTCTGTTTAGTACACTACTCACTCTGTTTACTACCGTACTCGCTCTGTTTACTACCGTACTCACTCTGTTTACTACCGTACTCACTCTGTTTAGTACATTACCGTACTCACTCTGTTTACTACCGTACTCACTCTGTTTACTTCACTACCAGACTCACTCTGTTTACTACCGTACTCACTCTGTTTACTACCGTACTCACTCTGTTTAGTACATTACAGTACTCACTCTGTTTAGCACACTACCGTACTCACTCTGTTTACTACACTACCGTACTTACTCTGTTTAGCACACTACCGTACTCACTCTGTTTAGTACACTACCGTACTCACTCTGTTTAGTACACTACCGTACTCACTCTGTTTACTACAGTACCGTACTCACTCTGTTTAGCACACTACCTTACTCACTCTGTTTAGTACACTACCGTACTCACTCTGTTTAGTACACTACCGTACTCACTCTGTTTACTACCGTACTCACTCTGTTTACTACCGTACTCACTCTGTTTACTACCGTACTCACTCTGTTTAGTACATTACAGTACTCACTCTGTTTAGCACACTACCGTACTCACTCTGTTTACTACACTACCGTACTCACTCTGTTTAGCACACTACCGTACTCACTCTGTTTAGTACACTACCGTACTCACTCTGTTTAGTACACTACCGTACTCACTCTGTTTACTACAGTACCGTACTCACTCTGTTTAGCACACTACCTTACTCACTCTGTTTAGTACACTACCGTACTCACTCTGTTTAGTACACTACCGTAGTCACTCTGTTTAGTACACTACCGTACTCACTCTGTTTAGTACACTACTCACTCTGTTTACTACCGTACTCACTCTGTTTAGCACACTACCTTACTCACTCTGTTTAGTACACTACCGTACTCACTCTGTTTAGTACACTATCGTACTCACTCTGTTTAGTACACTACCGTACTCACTCTGTTTAGTACACTACCGTACTCACTCTGTTTAGTACACTACCGTACTCACTCTGTTTACTTCACTACCGTACTCACTCTGTTTACTACCGTACTCACTCATTTTACTACCGTACTCCCTCTGTTTACTACCGTACTCACTCTGTTTACTACCGTACTCACTCTGTTTACTACCGTACTCACTCTGTTTAGTACATTACAGTACTCACTCTGTTTAGCACACTACCGTACTCACTCTGTTTACTACACTACCGTACTCACTCTGTTTAGCACACTACCGTACTCACTCTGTTTAGTACACTACCGTACTCACTCTGATTAGTACACTACCGTACTCACTCTGTTTACTACAATACCGTACTCACTCTGTTTAGCACATTACCGTACTCACTGTGTTCACTACCGTACTCACTCTGTTTAGCACACTACCGTAATCACTCTGTTTAGTACACTACCGTACTCACTCTGTTTAGTACACTACCGTACTCACTCTGTTTACTACAATACCGTACTCACTCTGTTTAGCACACTACCTTACTCACTCTGTTTAGTACACTACCGTACTCACTCTGTTTAGTACACTACCGTAGTCACTCTGTTTATTACACTACCGTACTCACTCTGTTTAGTACACTACTCACTCTGTTTACTACCGTACTCGCTCTGTTTACTACCGTACTCACTCTGTTTACTACCGTACTCACTCTGTTTAGTACATTACCGTACTCACTCTGTTTACTACCGTACTCACTCTGTTTACTTCACTACCAGACTCACTCTGTTTACTACCGTACTCACTCTGTTTACTACCGTACTCACTCTGTTTAGTACATTACAGTACTCACTCTGTTTAGCACACTACCGTACTCACTCTGTTTACTACACTACCGTACTTACTCTGTTTAGCACACTACCGTACTCACTCTGTTTAGTACACTACCGTACTCACTCTGTTTAGTACACTACCGTACTCACTCTGTTTACTACAGTACCGTACTCACTCTGTTTAGCACACTACCTTACTCACTCTGTTTAGTACACTACCGTACTCACTCTGTTTAGTACACTACCGTACTCACTCTGTTTACTACCGTACTCACTCTGTTTACTACCGTACTCACTCTGTTTAGTACATTACAGTACTCACTCTGTTTAGCACACTACCGTACTCACTCTGTTTACTACACTACCGTACTCACTCTGTTTAGCACACTACCGTACTCACTCTGTTTAGTACACTACCGTACTCACTCTGTTTAGTACACTACCGTACTCACTCTGTTTACTACAGTACCGTACTCACTCTGTTTAGCACACTACCTTACTCACTCTGTTTAGTACACTACCGTACTCACTCTGTTTAGTACACTACCGTAGTCACTCTGTTTAGTACACTACCGTACTCACTCTGTTTAGTACACTACTCACTCTGTTTACTACCGTACTCACTCTGTTTAGCACACTACCTTACTCACTCTGTTTAGTACACTACCGTACTCACTCTGTTTAGTACACTATCGTACTCACTCTGTTTAGTACACTACCGTACTCACTCTGTTTAGTACACTTCCGTACTCACTCTGTTTACTTCACTACCGTACTCACTCTGTTTACTACCGTACTCACTCTGTTTTTTACCGTACTCACTCTGTTTACTACCGTACTCACTCTGTTTACTACCGTACTCACTCTGTTTATTACACTACCGTACTCACTCTGTTTTTTACCGTACTCACTCTGTTTACTTCACTACCGTACTCACTCTGTTTACTACCGTACTCACTCTGTTTAGTACACTACCGTACTCACTCTGTTTAGTACACTATCGTACTCACTCTGTTTAGTACACTACCTTACTCACTCTGTTTAGTACACTACCGTACTCACTCTGTTTAGTACACTACCGTACTCACTCTGTTTAGTACACTACCGTACTCACTCTGTTTAGTACACTACCGTACTCACTCTGTTTACTTCACTACCGTACTCACTCTGTTTACTACCGTACTCACTCTGTTTACTACCGTACTCACTCTGTTTACTACCGTACTCACTCTGTTTACTACCGTACTCACTCTGTTTAGTACACTACCGTACTCACTCTGTTTACTACGGTACTCACTCTGTTTACTTCACTACCAGACTCACTCTGTTTACTACCGTACTCACTCTGTTTACTACCGTACTCACTCTGTTTAGTACATTACAGTACTCACTCTGTTTAGTACACTACCGTACTCACTCTGTTTAGTACACTACCGTACTCACTCGGTTTACTACAGTACCGTACTCACTCTGTTTAGCACACTACCGTACTCACTCTGTTTAGTACACTACCATACTCACTCTGTTTAGTACACTGCCGTACTCACTCTGTTTACTACCGTACGCACTCTGTTTACTACCGTACTCACTCTGTTTAGTACACTACCGTACTCACTCTGTTTAGTACACTACTGTACTCACTCTGTTTAGTACACTACCGTACTCACTCTGTTTACTACCGTACTCACTCTGTTTAGCACACTACACTACTCACTCTGTTTAGCACACTACCGTACTCACTCTGTTTAGCACACTACTGTACTCACTCTGTTTAGCACACTACACTACTCACTCTGTTTAGCACACTACCGTACTCTCTGTTTACCACACTACCGTACTCACTCTGTTTAGCACACTACCGTACTCACTCTGTTTAGCACACTACCGTACTCACTCTGTTTAGCACACTACTCATTCTGTTTACTACTGTACTCACTCTGTTTAGTTCACTACCGTACTCACTCTGATTAGTACACTACCGTACTCACTTTGTTCACTACAGCACTCACTCTGTTTAGTACACTACTCACTCTGTTTACTACCGTACTCACTCTGTTTAGCACACTACCTTACTCACTCTGTTTAGCACACTACCGTACTCACTCTGTTTACTACCGTACTCACTCTGTTTAGCACCCTACTGTACTCACTCTGTTTAGCACCCTACTGTACTCACTCTGTTTAGCACACTACCGTACTCACTCTGTTTAGCACACTACCTTACTCACTCTGTTTAGTACACTACCGTACTCACTCTGTTTAGTACACTATCGTACTCACTCTGTTTAGTACACTACCGTACTCACTCTGTTTAGTACACTTCCGTACTCACTCTGTTTACTTCACTACCGTACTCACTCTGTTTACTACCGTACTCACTCTGTTTTTTACCGTACTCACTCTGTTTACTACCGTACTCACTCTGTTTACTACCGTACTCACTCTGTTTATTACACTACCGTACTCACTCTGTTTTTTACCGTACTCACTCTGTTTACTTCACTACCGTACTCACTCTGTTTACTACCGTACTCACTCTGTTTAGTACACTACCGTACTCACTCTGTTTAGTACACTATCGTACTCACTCTGTTTAGTACACTACCTTACTCACTCTGTTTAGTACACTACCGTACTCACTCTGTTTAGTACACTACCGTACTCACTCTGTTTAGTACACTACCGTACTCACTCTGTTTAGTACACTACCGTACTCACTCTGTTTACTTCACTACCGTACTCACTCTGTTTACTACCGTACTCACTCTGTTTACTACCGTACTCACTCTGTTTACTACCGTACTCACTCTGTTTACTACCGTACTCACTCTGTTTAGTACACTACCGTACTCACTCTGTTTACTACGGTACTCACTCTGTTTACTTCACTACCAGACTCACTCTGTTTACTACCGTACTCACTCTGTTTACTACCGTACTCACTCTGTTTAGTACATTACAGTACTCACTCTGTTTAGTACACTACCGTACTCACTCTGTTTAGTACACTACCGTACTCACTCGGTTTACTACAGTACCGTACTCACTCTGTTTAGCACACTACCGTACTCACTCTGTTTAGTACACTACCATACTCACTCTGTTTAGTACACTGCCGTACTCACTCTGTTTACTACCGTACGCACTCTGTTTACTACCGTACTCACTCTGTTTAGTACACTACCGTACTCACTCTGTTTAGTACACTACTGTACTCACTCTGTTTAGTACACTACCGTACTCACTCTGTTTACTACCGTACTCACTCTGTTTAGCACACTACACTACTCACTCTGTTTAGCACACTACCGTACTCACTCTGTTTAGCACACTACTGTACTCACTCTGTTTAGCACACTACACTACTCACTCTGTTTAGCACACTACCGTACTCTCTGTTTAGCACACTACCGTACTCACTCTGTTTAGCACACTACCGTACTCACTCTGTTTAGCACACTACCGTACTCACTCTGTTTAGCACACTACTCATTCTGTTTACTACTGTACTCACTCTGTTTAGTTCACTACCGTACTCACTCTGATTAGTACACTACCGTACTCACTTTGTTCACTACAGCACTCACTCTGTTTAGTACACTACTCACTCTGTTTACTACCGTACTCACTCTGTTTAGCACACTACCTTACTCACTCTGTTTAGCACACTACCGTACTCACTCTGTTTACTACCGTACTCACTCTGTTTAGCACCCTACTGTACTCACTCTGTTTAGCACCCTACTGTACTCACTCTGTTTAGCACACTACCGTACTCACTCTGTTTAGTACACTACCGTACTCAATCTGTTTAGTACACTACCGTACTCACTCTGTTTAGTACACTTCCGTACTCACTCTGTTTACTTCACTACCGTACTCACTCTGTTTACTACCGTACTCACTCTGTTTTTTACCGTACTCACTCTGTTTACTACCGTACTCACTCTGTTTACTACCGTACTCACTCTGTTTATTACACTACCGTACTCACTCTGTTTACTACCGTACTCACTCTGTTTACTTCACTACCGTACTCACTCTGTTTACTACCGTACTCAATCTGTTTACTTCCGTACTCACTCTGTTTAGTACATTACAGTACTCTCTCTGTTTAGCACACTACCGTACTCACTCTGTTTACTACACTACCATACTCACTCTGTTTACTACCGTACTCATTCTGTTTAGTACACTACCGTACTCACTCTGTTTACTACACTTCCGTACTCACTCTGTTTAGCACATTACCGTACTCACTCTTTTTAGCACACTACCTTACTCACTCTGTTTAGTACACTACCGTACTCACTCTGTTTAGTACACTACCGTACTCACTCTGTTTAGTACACTACCGTACTCACTCTGTTTAGTACACTACCGTACTCACTCTGTTTAGTACACTTCCGTACTCACTCTGTTTACTTCACTACCGTACTCACTCTGTTTACTACCGTACTCACTCTGTTTTTTACCGTACTCACTCTGTTTACTACCGTACTCACTCTGTTTACTACCGTACTCACTCTGTTTATTACACTACCGTACTCACTCTGTTTACTACCGTACTCACTCTGTTTACTTCACTACCGTACTCACTCTGTTTACTACCGTACTCACTCTGTTTAGTACACTAACGTACTCACTCTGTTTAGTACACTATCGTACTCACTCTGTTTAGTACACTACCTTACTCACTCTGTTTAGTACACTACCGTACTCACTCTGTTTAGTACACTACCGTACTCACTCTGCTTAGTACACTACCGTACTCACTCTGTTTAGTACACTACCGTACTCACTCTGTTTACTTCACTACCGTACTCACTCTGTTTACTACCGTACTCACTCTGTTTACTACCGTACTCACTCTGTTTACTACCGTACTCACTCTGTTTACTACCGTACTCACTCTGTTTAGTACACTACCGTACTCACTCTGTTTACTACCGTACTCACTCTGTTTACTTCACTACCAGACTCACTCTGTTTACTACCGTACTCACTCTGTTTACTACCGTACTCACTCTGTTTAGTACATTACAGTACTCACTCTGTTTAGCACACTACCGTACTCACTCTGTTTACTACACTACCGTACTCACTCTGTTTAGCACACTACCGTACTCACTCTGTTTAGTACACTGCCGTACTCACTCTGTTTACTACAGTACCGTACTCACTCTGTTTAGCACACTACCGTACTCACTCTGTTTAGTACACTACCATACTCACTCTGTTTAGTACACTGCCGTACTCACTCTGTTTACTACCGTACGCACTCTGTTTAGCACACTACACTACTCACTCTGTTTAGCACACTACCGTACTCACTCTGTTTAGCACACTACTGTACTCACTCTGTTTAGCACACTACACTACTCACTCTGTTTAGCACACTAACGTACTCTCTGTTTAGCACACTACCGTACTCACTCTGTTTAGCACACTACCGTACTCACTCTGTTTAGCACACTACCGTACTCACTCTGTTTAGTACACTACTCACTCTGTTTACTACCGTACTCACTCTGTTTAGCACACTACCTTACTCACTCTGTTTAGCACACTACCGTACTCACTCTGTTTACTACCGTACTCACTCTGTTTAGCACCCTACCGTACTCACTCTGTTTAGCACCCTACTGTACTCACTCTGTTTAGCACACTACCGTACTCACTCTGTTTAGTACACTACCGTACTCACTGTGTTCACTACCGTACTCACTCTGTTTAGCACACTACCGTACTCACTCTGTTTACTACCGTACTCACTCTGTTTAGTACACTACCGTACTCACTCTGTTTAGTACACTACCGTACTCACTCTGTTTACTTCACTACCGTACTCACTCTGTTTACTACCGTACTCACTCATTTTACTACCGTACTCACTCTGTTTACTACCGTACTCACTCTGTTTACTACCGTACTCACTCTGTTTAGTACACTACCGTACTCACTCTGTTTACTACCGTACTCACTCTGTTTACTACCGTACTCACTCTGTTTAGTACATTACAGTACTCACTCTGTTTAGCACACTACCGTACTCACTCTGTTTACTACACTACCGTACTCACTCTGTTTAGCACACTACCGTACTCACTCTGTTTAGTACACTATCGTACTCACTCTGATTAGTACACTACCGTACTCACTCTGTTTACTACAATACCGTACTCACTCTGTTTAGCACATTACCGTACTCACTGTGTTCACTACCGTACTCACTCTGTTAAGCACACTACCGTAATCACTCTGTTTAGTACACTACCGTACTCACTCTGTTTAGTACACTACCGTACTCACTCTGTTTACTACCGTACTCACTCTGTTTAGCACACTACCTTACTCACTCTGTTTAGTACACTACCGTACTCACTCTGTTTAGTACACTACCGTACTCACTCTGTTTAGTACACTACTCACTCTGTTTACTACCGTACTCACTCTGTTTAGCACACTACCATACTCACTCTGTTTAGTACACTACCGTACTCACTCTGTTTACTACACTACCGTACTCACTCTGTTTAGCACACTACCGTACTCACTCTGTTTACTACACTACCGTACTCACTCTGTTTAGCACACTACCGTACTCACTCTGTTTAGCACATTACCATACTCACTCTGTTTACTACCGTACTCACTCTGTTTACTACACTACTCACTCTGTTTACTACCGTACTCACTCTGTTTAGCACCCTACTGTACTCACTCTGTTTAGCACCCTACCTTACTCACTCTGTTTAGCACACTACCGTACTCACTGTTTACTACCGTACTCACTCTGTTTAGCACACTACCGTACTCACTCTGTTTAGTACACTACCGTACTCACTCTGTTTACTACAGTACCGTACTCACTCTGTTTAGCACACTACCGTACTCACTCTGTTTAGTACACTACCATACTCACTCTGTTTAGTACACTGCCGTACTCACTCTGTTTACTACCGTACGCACTCTGTTTAGCACACTACACTACTCACTCTGTTTAGCACACTACCGTACTCACTCTGTTTAGCACACTACTGTACTCACTCTGTTTAGCACACTACACTACTCACTCTGTTTAGCACACTAACGTACTCTCTGTTTAGCACACTACCGTACTCACTCTGTTTAGCACACTACCGTACTCACTCTGTTTAGCACACTACCGTACTCACTCTGTTTAGTACACTACTCACTCTGTTTACTACCGTACTCACTCTGTTTAGCACACTACCTTACTCACTCTGTTTAGCACACTACCGTACTCACTCTGTTTACTACCGTACTCACTCTGTTTAGCACCCTACCGTACTCACTCTGTTTAGCACCCTACTGTACTCACTCTGTTTAGCACACTACCGTACTCACTCTGTTTAGTACACTACCGTACTCACTCTGTTTACTACCGTACTCACTCTGTTTAGCACACTACCGTACTCACTCTGTTTACTACCGTACTCACTCTGTTTAGTACACTACCGTACTCACTCTGTTTAGTACACTACCGTACTCACTCTGTTTACTTCACTACCGTACTCACTCTGTTTACTACCGTACTCACTCATTTTACTACCGTACTCACTCTGTTTACTACCGTACTCACTCTGTTTACTACCGTACTCACTCTGTTTAGTACACTACCGTACTCACTCTGTTTACTACCGTACTCACTCTGTTTACTACCGTACTCACTCTGTTTAGTACATTACAGTACTCACTCTGTTTAGCACACTACCGTACTCACTCTGTTTACTACACTACCGTACTCACTCTGTTTAGCACACTACCGTACTCACTCTGTTTAGTACACTATCGTACTCACTCTGATTAGTACACTACCGTACTCACTCTGTTTACTACAATACCGTACTCACTCTGTTTAGCACATTACCGTACTCACTGTGTTCACTACCGTACTCACTCTGTTAAGCACACTACCGTAATCACTCTGTTTAGTACACTACCGTACTCACTCTGTTTAGTACACTACCGTACTCACTCTGTTTACTACCGTACTCACTCTGTTTAGCACACTACCTTACTCACTCTGTTTAGTACACTACCGTACTCACTCTGTTTAGTACACTACCGTACTCACTCTGTTTAGTACACTACTCACTCTGTTTACTACCGTACTCACTCTGTTTAGCACACTACCATACTCACTCTGTTTAGTACACTACCGTACTCACTCTGTTTACTACACTACCGTACTCACTCTGTTTAGCACACTACCGTACTCACTCTGTTTACTACACTACCGTACTCACTCTGTTTAGCACACTACCGTACTCACTCTGTTTAGCACATTACCATACTCACTCTGTTTACTACCGTACTCACTCTGTTTACTACACTACTCACTCTGTTTACTACCGTACTCACTCTGTTTAGCACCCTACTGTACTCACTCTGTTTAGCACCCTACCTTACTCACTCTGTTTAGCACACTACCGTACTCACTCTGTTTACTACCGTACTCACTCTGTTTAGCACACTACCTTACTTACTCTGTTTAGCACACTACCGTACTCACTCTGTTTACTACCGTACTCACTCTGTTTAGCACCCTACTGTACTCACTCTGTTTAGCACCCTACTGTACTCACTCTGTTTAGCACACTACCGTACTCACTCTGTTTAGTACACTACCGTACTCACTGTTTTCACTACCGTACTCACTCTGTTTAGCACACTACCGTACTCACTCTGTTTACTACCGTACTCACTCTGTTTAGTACACTACCGTACTCACTCTGTTTAGTACACTATCGTACTCACTCTGTTTAGTACACTACCTTACTCACTCTGTTTAGTACACTACCTTACTCACTCTGTTTAGTACACTACCGTACTCACTCTGTTTAGTACACTACCGTACTCACTCTGTTTAGTTCACTACCGTACTCACTCTGTTTAGTACACTACCGTACTCACTCTGTTTACTTCACTACCGTACTCACTCTGTTTACTACCGTACTTACTCTGTTTACTACCGTACTCACTCTGTTTAGTACATTACAGTACTCACTCTGTTTAGCACACTACTGTACTCACTCTGTTTACTACACTACCGTACTCACTCTGTTTAGCACACTACCGTACTCACTCTGTTTAGTACACTACCGTACTCACTCTGTTTAGTACACTACCGTACTCACTCTGTTTACTACAGTACCGTACTCACTCTGTTTAGCACACTACCTTACTCACTCTGTTTAGTACACTACCATACTCACTCTGTTTAGTACACTACCGTAGTCACTCTGTTTACTACACTACCGTACTCACTCTGTTTAGTACACTACTCACTCTGTTTACTACCGTACTCGCTCTGTTTAGCACACTACCATACTCACTCTGTTTAGTACACTACCTTACTCACTCTGTTTAGCACACTACCGTACTCACTCTGTTTACTACACTACCGTACTCACTCTGTTTTGCGCACTACAGTACTCAATCTGTTTAGTACACTACCGTACTCACTCTGTTTAGTACACTACCGTACTCACTCTGTTTACTACAATACCGTACTCACTCTGTTTAGCACACTACCTTACTCACTCTGTTTAGTACACTACCGTACTCACTCTGTTTAGTACACTACCGTAGTCACTCTGTTTATTACACTACCGTACTCACTCTGTTTAGTACACTACTCACTCTGTTTACTACCGTACTCGCTCTGTTTACTACCGTACTCACTCTGTTTACTACCGTACTCACTCTGTTTAGTACATTACCGTACTCACTCTGTTTACTACCGTACTCACTCTGTTTACTTCACTACCAGACTCACTCTGTTTACTACCGTACTCACTCTGTTTACTACCGTACTCACTCTGTTTAGTACATTACAGTACTCACTCTGTTTAGCACACTACCGTACTCACTCTGTTTACTACACTACCGTACTTACTCTGTTTAGCACACTACCGTACTCACTCTGTTTAGTACACTACCGTACTCACTCTGTTTAGTACACTACCGTACTCACTCTGTTTACTACAGTACCGTACTCACTCTGTTTAGCACACTACCTTACTCACTCTGTTTAGTACACTACCGTACTCACTCTGTTTAGTACACTACCGTACTCACTCTGTTTACTACCGTACTCACTCTGTTTACTACCGTACTCACTCTGTTTACTACCGTACTCACTCTGTTTAGTACATTACAGTACTCACTCTGTTTAGCACACTACCGTACTCACTCTGTTTACTACACTACCGTACTCACTCTGTTTAGCACACTACCGTACTCACTCTGTTTAGTACACTACCGTACTCACTCTGTTTAGTACACTACCGTACTCACTCTGTTTACTACAGTACCGTACTCACTCTGTTTAGCACACTACCTTACTCACTCTGTTTAGTACACTACCGTACTCACTCTGTTTAGTACACTACCGTAGTCACTCTGTTTAGTACACTACCGTACTCACTCTGTTTAGTACACTACTCACTCTGTTTACTACCGTACTCACTCTGTTTAGCACACTACCTTACTCACTCTGTTTAGTACACTACCGTACTCACTCTGTTTAGTACACTATCGTACTCACTCTGTTTAGTACACTACCGTACTCACTCTGTTTAGTACACTACCGTACTCACTCTGTTTAGTACACTACCGTACTCACTCTGTTTACTTCACTACCGTACTCACTCTGTTTACTACCGTACTCACTCATTTTACTACCGTACTCCCTCTGTTTACTACCGTACTCACTCTGTTTACTACCGTACTCACTCTGTTTAGTACACTACCGTACTCACTCTGTTTACTACCGTACTCACTCTGTTTACTACCGTACTCACTCTGTTTAGTACATTACAGTACTCACTCTGTTTAGCACACTACCGTACTCACTCTGTTTACTACACTACCGTACTCACTCTGTTTAGCACACTACCGTACTCACTCTGTTTAGTACACTACCGTACTCACTCTGATTAGTACACTACCGTACTCACTCTGTTTACTACAATACCGTACTCACTCTGTTTAGCACATTACCGTACTCACTGTGTTCACTACCGTACTCACTCTGTTTAGCACACTACCGTAATCACTCTGTTTAGTACACTACCGTACTCACTCTGTTTAGTACACTACCGTACTCACTCTGTTTAGTACACTACCGTACTCACTCTGTTTTCTTCACTACCGTACTCACTCTGTTTACTACCGTACTCACTCTGTTTACTACCGTACTCACTCTGTTTACTACCGTACTCACTCTGTTTAGTACACTACCGTACTCACTCTGTTTACTACCGTACTCACTCTGTTTACTTCACTACCAGACTCACTCTCTTTACTACCGTACTCACTCTGTTTACTACCGTACTCACTCTGTTTAGTACATTACAGTACTCACTCTGTTTAGTACACTACCGTACTCACTCTGTTTAGTACACTACCGTACTCACTCTGTTTACTACAGTACCGTACTCACTCTGTTTAGCACACTACCTTACTCACTCTGTTTAGTACACTACCGTACTCACTCTGTTTAGTACACTACCGTAGTCACTCTGTTTACTACACTACCGTACTCACTCTGTTTAGTACACTACTCACTCTGTTTACTACCGTACTCGCTCTGTTTAGCACACTACCATACTCACTCTGTTTAGTACACTACCGTACTCACTCCGTTTACTACACTACCGTACTCACTCTGTTTAGCACACTACCGTACTCACTCTGTTTACTACACTACCGTACTCACTCTGTTTTGCGCACTACCGTACTCACTCTGTTTAGTACACTACCGTACTCACTCTGTTTAGTACACTACCGTACTCACTCTGTTTACTACAATACCGTACTCACTCTGTTTAGCACACTACCTTACTCACTCTGTTTAGTACACTACCGTACTCACTCTGTTTAGTACACTACCGTAGTCACTCTGTTTATTACACTACCGTACTCACTCTGTTTAGTACACTACTCACTCTGTTTACTACCGTACTCGCTCTGTTTACTACCGTACTCACTCTGTTTACTACCGTACTCACTCTGTTTAGTACATTACCGTACTCACTCTGTTTACTACCGTACTCACTCTGTTTACTTCACTACCAGACTCACTCTGTTTACTACCGTACTCACTCTGTTTACTACCGTACTCACTCTGTTTAGTACATTACAGTACTCACTCTGTTTAGCACACTACCGTACTCACTCTGTTTACTACACTACCGTACTTACTCTGTTTAGCACACTACCGTACTCACTCTGTTTAGTACACTACCGTACTCACTCTGTTTAGTACACTACCGTACTCACTCTGTTTACTACAGTACCGTACTCACTCTGTTTAGCACACTACCTTACTCACTCTGTTTAGTACACTACCGTACTCACTCTGTTTAGTACACTACCGTACTCACTCTGTTTACTACCGTACTCACTCTGTTTACTACCGTACTCACTCTGTTTACTACCGTACTCACTCTGTTTAGTACATTACAGTACTCACTCTGTTTAGCACACTACCGTACTCACTCTGTTTACTACACTACCGTACTCACTCTGTTTAGCACACTACCGTACTCACTCTGTTTAGTACACTACCGTACTCACTCTGTTTAGTACACTACCGTACTCACTCTGTTTACTACAGTACCGTACTCACTCTGTTTAGCACACTACCTTACTCACTCTGTTTAGTACACTACCGTACTCACTCTGTTTAGTACACTACCGTAGTCACTCTGTTTAGTACACTACCGTACTCACTCTGTTTAGTACACTACTCACTCTGTTTACTACCGTACTCACTCTGTTTAGCACACTACCTTACTCACTCTGTTTAGTACACTACCGTACTCACTCTGTTTAGTACACTATCGTACTCACTCTGTTTAGTACACTACCGTACTCACTCTGTTTAGTACACTACCGTACTCACTCTGTTTAGTACACTACCGTACTCACTCTGTTTACTTCACTACCGTACTCACTCTGTTTACTACCGTACTCACTCATTTTACTACCGTACTCCCTCTGTTTACTACCGTACTCACTCTGTTTACTACCGTACTCACTCTGTTTAGTACACTACCGTACTCACTCTGTTTACTACCGTACTCACTCTGTTTACTACCGTACTCACTCTGTTTTGCGCACTACCGTACTCACTCTGTTTAGTACACTACCGTACTCACTCTGTTTAGTACACTACCGTACTCACTCTGTTTACTACAATACCGTACTCACTCTGTTTAGCACACTACCTTACTCACTCTGTTTAGTACACTACCGTACTCACTCTGTTTAGTACACTACCGTAGTCACTCTGTTTATTACACTACCGTACTCACTCTGTTTAGTACACTACTCACTCTGTTTACTACCGTACTCGCTCTGTTTACTACCGTACTCACTCTGTTTACTACCGTACTCACTCTGTTTAGTACATTACCGTACTCACTCTGTTTACTACCGTACTCACTCTGTTTACTTCACTACCAGACTCACTCTGTTTACTACCGTACTCACTCTGTTTACTACCGTACTCACTCTGTTTAGTACATTACAGTACTCACTCTGTTTAGCACACTACCTTACTCACTCTGTTTACTACACTACCGTACTTACTCTGTTTAGCACACTACCGTACTCACTCTGTTTAGTACACTACCGTACTCACTCTGTTTAGTACACTACCGTACTCACTCTGTTTACTACAGTACCGTACTCACTCTGTTTAGCACACTACCTTACTCACTCTGTTTAGTACACTACCGTACTCACTCTGTTTAGTACACTACCGTACTCACTCTGTTTACTACCGTACTCACTCTGTTTACTACCGTACTCACTCTGTTTACTACCGTACTCACTCTGTTTAGTACATTACAGTACTCACTCTGTTTAGCACACTACCGTACTCACTCTGTTTACTACACTACCGTACTCACTCTGTTTAGCACACTACCGTACTCACTCTGTTTAGTACACTACCGTACTCACTCTGTTTAGTACACTACCGTACTCACTCTGTTTACTACAGTACCGTACTCACTCTGTTTAGCACACTACCTTACTCACTCTGTTTAGTACACTACCGTACTCACTCTGTTTAGTACACTACCGTAGTCACTCTGTTTAGTACACTACCGTACTCACTCTGTTTAGTACACTACTCACTCTGTTTACTACCGTACTCACTCTGTTTAGCACACTACCTTACTCACTCTGTTTAGTACACTACCGTACTCACTCTGTTTAGTACACTATCGTACTCACTCTGTTTAGTACACTACCGTACTCACTCTGTTTAGTACACTACCGTACTCACTCTGTTTAGTACACTACCGTACTCACTCTGTTTACTTCACTACCGTACTCACTCTGTTTACTACCGTACTCACTCATTTTACTACCGTACTCCCTCTGTTTACTACCGTACTCACTCTGTTTACTACCGTACTCACTCTGTTTAGTACACTACCGTACTCACTCTGTTTACTACCGTACTCACTCTGTTTACTACCGTACTCACTCTGTTTAGTACATTACAGTACTCACTCTGTTTAGCACACTACCGTACTCACTCTGTTTACTACACTACCGTACTCACTCTGTTTAGCACACTACCGTACTCACTCTGTTTAGTACACTACCGTACTCACTCTGATTAGTACACTACCGTACTCACTCTGTTTACTACAATACCGTACTCACTCTGTTTAGCACATTACCGTACTCACTGTGTTCACTACCGTACTCACTCTGTTTAGCACACTACCGTAATCACTCTGTTTAGTACACTACCGTACTCACTCTGTTTAGTACACTACCGTACTCACTCTGTTTAGTACACTACCCTACTCACTCTGTTTACTACCGTACTCACTCTGTTTAGCACACTACCTTACTCACTCTGTTTAGTACACTACCGTACTCACTCTGTTTAGTACACTACTCACTCTGTTTACTACCGTACTCACTCTGTTTAGCACACTACCATACTCACTCTGTTTAGTACACTACCGTACTCACTCTGTTTACTACACTACCGTACTCACTCTGTTTAGCACACTACCGTACTCACTCTGTTTACTACACTACCGTACTCACTCTGTTTAGCACACTACCTTACTCACTCTGTTTAGCACATTACCATACTCACTCTGTTTACTACCGTACTCACTCTGTTTACTACACTACTCACTCTGTTTACTATCGTACTCACTCTGTTTAGCACCCTACTGTACTCACTCTGTTTAGCACCCTACCTTACTCACTCTGTTTAGCACACTACCGTACTCACTCTGTTTACTACCGTACTCACTCTGTTTAGCACACTACCTTACTCACTCTGTTTAGCACACTACCGTACTCACTCTGTTTACTACCGTACTCACTCTGTTTAGCACCCTACTGTACTCACTCTGTTTAGCTGCCTACTGTACTCACTCTGTTTAGCACACTACCGTACTCACTCTGTTTAGTACACTACCGTACTCACTGTGTTCACTACCTTACTCACTCTGTTTAGCACACTACCGTACTCACTCTGTTTACTACCGTACTCACTCTGTTTAGTACACTACCGTACTCACTCTGTTTAGTACACTATCGTACTCACTCTGTTTAGTACACTACCTTACTCACTCTGTTTAGTACACTACCGTACTCACTCTGTTTAGTACACTACCGTACTCACTCTGTTTAGTACACTACCGTACTCACTCTGTTTAGTACACTACCGTACTCACTCTGTTTACTTCACTACCGTACTCACTCTGTTTACTACCGTACTCACTCTGTTTACTACCGTACTCACTCTGTTTAGTACACTACCGTACTCACTCTGTTTACTACCGTACTCACTCTGTTTACTTCACTACCAGACTCACTCTGTTTACTACCGTACTCACTCTGTTTACTACCGTACTCACTCTGTTTAGTACATTACAGTACTCACTCTGTTTAGCACACTACCGTACTCACTCTGTTTACTACACTACCGTACTCACTCTGTTTAGCACACTACCGTACTCACTCTGTTTAGTACACTACCTTACTCACTCTGTTTAGTACACTACCGTACTCACTCTGTTTAGTACACTACCGTACTCACTCTGTTTAGTACACTACCGT
This sequence comes from Salmo salar, assembly GCF_965601325.2. Classification (NCBI taxonomy): domain Eukaryota; kingdom Metazoa; phylum Chordata; class Actinopteri; order Salmoniformes; family Salmonidae; genus Salmo; species Salmo salar. Next base: position 97,454,608 of record NC_138292.1, on the reverse strand, counting down.
ACTCACTCTGTTTACTACCGTACTCACTCTGTTTACTACCGTACTCACTCTGTTTACTACCGTACTCACTCTGTTTAGTACACTACCGTACTCACTCTGTTTACTACCGTACTCACTCTGTTTACTTCACTACCAGACTCACTCTGTTTACTACCGTACTCACTCTGTTTACTACCGTACTCACTCTGTTTAGTACATTACAGTACTCACTCTGTTTAGCACACTACCGTACTCACTCTGTTTACTACACTACCGTACTCACTCTGTTTAGCACACTACCGTACTCACTCTGTTTAGTACACTACCGTACTCACTCTGTTTAGTACACTACCGTACTCACTCTGTTTACTACAGTACCGTACTCACTCTGTTTAGCACACTACCTTACTCACTCTGTTTAGTACACTACCGTACTCACTCTGTTTAGTACACTACCGTAGTCACTCTGTTTACTACACTACCGTACTCACTCTGTTTAGTACACTACTCACTCTGTTTACTACCGTACTCGCTCTGTTTAGCACACTACCATACTCACTCTGTTTAGTACACTACCGTACTCACTCTGTTTACTACACTACCGTACTCACTCTGTTTACTACACTACCGTACTCACTCTGTTTAGCACACTACCGTACTCACTCTGTTTAGTACACTACCGTACTCACTCTGATTAGTACACTACCGTACTCACTCTGTTTACTACAATACCGTACTCACTCTGTTTAGCACATTACCGTACTCACTGTGTTCACTACCGTACTCACTCTGTTTAGCACACTACCGTAATCACTCTGTTTAGTACACTACCGTACTCACTCTGTTTAGTACACTACCGTACTCACTCTGTTTAGTACACTACCCTACTCACTCTGTTTACTACCGTACTCACTCTGTTTAGCACACTACCTTACTCACTCTGTTTAGTACACTACCGTACTCACTCTGTTTAGTACACTACTCACTCTGTTTACTACCGTACTCACTCTGTTTAGCACACTACCATACTCACTCTGTTTAGTACACTACCGTACTCACTCTGTTTACTACACTACCGTACTCACTCTGTTTAGCACACTACCGTACTCACTCTGTTTACTACACTACCGTACTCACTCTGTTTAGCACACTACCTTACTCACTCTGTTTAGCACATTACCATACTCACTCTGTTTACTACCGTACTCACTCTGTTTACTACACTACTCACTCTGTTTACTATCGTACTCACTCTGTTTAGCACCCTACTGTACTCACTCTGTTTAGCACCCTACCTTACTCACTCTGTTTAGCACACTACCGTACTCACTCTGTTTACTACCGTACTCACTCTGTTTAGCACACTACCTTACTCACTCTGTTTAGCACACTACCGTACTCACTCTGTTTACTACCGTACTCACTCTGTTTAGCACCCTACTGTACTCACTCTGTTTAGCTGCCTACTGTACTCACTCTGTTTAGCACACTACCGTACTCACTCTGTTTAGTACACTACCGTACTCACTGTGTTCACTACCTTACTCACTCTGTTTAGCACACTACCGTACTCACTCTGTTTACTACCGTACTCACTCTGTTTAGTACACTACCGTACTCACTCTGTTTAGTACACTATCGTACTCACTCTGTTTAGTACACTACCTTACTCACTCTGTTTAGTACACTACCGTACTCACTCTGTTTAGTACACTACCGTACTCACTCTGTTTAGTACACTACCGTACTCACTCTGTTTAGTACACTACCGTACTCACTCTGTTTACTTCACTACCGTACTCACTCTGTTTACTACCGTACTCACTCTGTTTACTACCGTACTCACTCTGTTTAGTACACTACCGTACTCACTCTGTTTACTACCGTACTCACTCTGTTTACTTCACTACCAGACTCACTCTGTTTACTACCGTACTCACTCTGTTTACTACCGTACTCACTCTGTTTAGTACATTACAGTACTCACTCTGTTTAGCACACTACCGTACTCACTCTGTTTACTACACTACCGTACTCACTCTGTTTAGCACACTACCGTACTCACTCTGTTTAGTACACTACCTTACTCACTCTGTTTAGTACACTACCGTACTCACTCTGTTTAGTACACTACCGTACTCACTCTGTTTAGTACACTACCGTACTCACTCTGTTTACTACCGTACTCACTCTGTTTACTACCGTACTCACTCTGTTTACTACCGTACTCACTCTGTTTAGTACACTACCGTACTCACTCTGTTTACTACCGTACTCACTCTGTTTACTTCACTACCAGACTCACTCTGTTTACTACCGTACTCACTCTGTTTACTACCGTACTCACTCTGTTTAGTACATTACAGTACTCACTCTGTTTAGCACACTACCGTACTCACTCTGTTTACTACACTACCGTACTCACTCTGTTTAGCACACTACCGTACTCACTCTGTTTAGTACACTACCGTACTCACTCTGTTTAGTACACTACCGTACTCACTCTGTTTACTACAGTACCGTACTCACTCTGTTTAGCACACTACCTTACTCACTCTGTTTAGTACACTACCGTACTCACTCTGTTTAGTACACTACCGTAGTCACTCTGTTTACTACACTACCGTACTCACTCTGTTTAGTACACTACTCACTCTGTTTACTACCGTACTCGCTCTGTTTAGCACACTACCATACTCACTCTGTTTAGTACACTACCGTACTCACTCTGTTTACTACACTACCGTACTCACTCTGTTTACTACAATACCGTACTCACTCTGTTTAGCACACTACCTTACTCACTCTGTTTAGTACACTACCGTACTCACTCTGTTTAGTACACTACCGTAGTCACTCTGTTTAGTACACTACCGTACTCACTCTGTTTAGTAAACTACTCACTCTGTTTACTACCGTACTCGCTCTGTTTACTACCGTACTCACTCTGTTTACTACCGTACTCACTCTGTTTAGTACACTACCGTACTCACTCTGTTTACTACCGTACTCACTCTGTTTACTTCACTACCAGACTCACTCTGTTTACTACCGTACTCACTCTGTTTACTACCGTACTCACTCTGTTTAGTACATTACAGTACTCACTCTGTTTAGCACACTACCGTACTCACTCTGTTTACTACACTACCGTACTCACTCTGTTTAGCACACTACCGTACTCACTCTGTTTTGTACACTACCGTACTCACTCTGTTTAGTACACTACCGTACTCACTCTGTTTACTACAGTACCGTACTCACTCTGTTTAGCACACTACCGTACTCACTCTGTTTACTACACTACCGTACTCACTCTGTTTAGCACACTACCGTACTCACTCTGTTTAGTACACTACCGTACTGACTCTGTTTAGTACACTACTGTACTCACTCTGTTTAGTACACTACCGTACTCACTCTGTTTACTACCGTACTCACTCTGTTTACTACCGTACTCACTCTGTTTAGTACATTACAGTACTCACTCTGTTTAGTACACTACCGTACTCACTCTGTTTAGTACACTACTCACTCTGTTTACTACCGTACTCGCTCTGTTTAGCACACTACCATACTCACTCTGTTTAGTACACTACCGTACTCACTCTGTTTACTACAATACCGTACTCACTCTGTTTAGCACACTACCGTACTCACTCTGTTTACTACACTACCGTACTCACTCTGTTTAGCACACTACCGTACTCACTCTGTTTAGTACACTACCGTACTCACTCTGTTTAGTACACTACCGTACTCACTCTGTTTACTACAATACCGTACTCACTCTGTTTAGCACACTACCTTACTCACTCTGTTTAGTACACTACCGTACTCACTCTGTTTAGTACACTACCGTAGTCACTCTGTTTAGTACACTACCGTACTCACTCTGTTTAGTACACTACTCACTCTGTTTACTACCGTACTCGCTCTGTTTACTACCGTACTCACTCTGTTTACTACCGTACTCACTCTGTTTAGTACACTACCGGACTCACTCTGTTTACTACCGTACTCACTCTGTTTACTACCGTACTCACTCTGTTTAGTACATTACAGTACTCACCCTGTTTAGCACACTACCGTACTCACTCTGTTTACTACACTACCGTACTCACTCTGTTTAGCACACTACCGTACACACTCTGTTTAGTACACTACCGTACTCACTCTGTTTAGTACATTACCGTACTCACTCTGTTTACTACAGTACCGTACTCACTCTGTTTAGCACACTACCTTACTCACTCTGTTTAGTACACTACCGTACTCACTCTGTTTAGTACACTACTGTACTCACTCTGTTTAGTACACTACCGTACTCACTCTGTTTACTACCGTACTCACTCTGTTTACTACCGTACTCACTCTGTTTAGTACATTACAGTACTCACTCTGTTTAGCACACTACCGTACTCACTCTGTTTACTACACTACCATACTCACTCTGTTTACTACCGTACTCATTCTGTTTAGTACACTACCGTACTCACTCTGTTTACTACACTACCGTACTCACTCTGTTTAGCACATTACCGTACTCACTCTTTTTAGCACACTACCTTACTCACTCTGTTTAGTACACTACCGTACTCACTCTGTTTAGTACACTACCGTACTCACTCTGTTTAGTACACTACCGTACTCACTCTGTTTAGCACATTACCGTACTCACTGTGTTCACTACCGTACTCACTCTGTTTAGCACACTACCGTAATCACTCTGTTTAGTACACTACCGTACTCACTCTGTTTAGTACACTACCGTACTCACTCTGTTTAGTACACTACCGTACTCACTCTGTTTACTACCGTACTCACTCTGTTTAGCACACTACCTTACTCACTCTGTTTAGTACACTACCGTACTCATTCTGTTAGTACACTACTCACTCTGTTTACTACCGTACTCACTCTGTTTAGCACACTACCATACTCACTCTGTTTAGTACACTACCGTACTCACTCTGTTTACTACACTACCGTACTCACTCTGTTTAGCACACTACCGTACTCACTCTGTTTACTACACTACCATACTCACTCTGTTTAGCACACTACCGTACTCACTCTGTTTAGCACATTACCATACTCACTCTGTTTACTACCGTACTCACTCTGTTTACTACACTACTCACTCTGTTTACTACCGTACTCACTCTGTTTAGCACCCTACTGTACTCACTCTGTTTAGCACCCTACCTTACTCACTCTGTTTAGCACACTACCGTACTCACTCTGTTTACTACCGTTCTCACTCTGTTTAGCACACTACCTTACTCACTCTGTTTAGCACACTACCGTACTCACTCTGTTTACTACCGTACTCACTCTGTTTAGCACCCTACTGTACTCACTCTGTTTAGCACCCTACTGTACTCACTCTGTTTAGCACACTACCGTACTCACTCTGTTTAGTACACTACCGTACTCACTGTGTTCACTATCGTACTCACTCTGTTTAGCACACTACCGTACTCACTCTGTTTACTACCGTACTCACTCTGTTTAGTACACTACCGTACTCACTCTGTTTAGTACACTATCGTACTCACTCTGTTTAGTACACTACCGTACTCACTCTGTTTACTTCACTACCGTACTCACTCTGTTTACTACCATACTCACTCTGTTTACTACCGTACTCACTCTGTTTACTACCGTACTCACTCTGTTTAGTACACTACTCACTCTGTTTACTACCGTACTCGCTCTGTTTAGCACACTACCATACTCACTCTGTTTAGTACACTACCGTACTCACTCTGTTTACTACAATACCGTACTCACTCTGTTTAGCACACTACCGTACTCACTCTGTTTAGTACACTACTCACTCTGTTTACTACCGTACTCGCTCTGTTTAGCACACTACCATACTCACTCTGTTTAGTACACTACCGTACTCACTCTGTTTACTACAATACCGTACTCACTCTGTTTAGCACACTACCGTACTCACTCTGTTTACTACACTACCGTACTCACTCTGTTTAGCACACTACCGTACTCACTCTGTTTAGTACACTACCGTACTCACTCTGTTTAGTACACTACCGTACTCACTCTGTTTACTACAATACCGTACTCACTCTGTTTAGCACACTACCTTACTCACTCTGTTTAGTACACTACCGTACTCACTCTGTTTAGTACACTACCGTAGTCACTCTGTTTAGTACACTACCGTACTCACTCTGTTTAGTACACTACTCACTCTGTTTACTACCGTACTCGCTCTGTTTACTACCGTACTCACTCTGTTTACTACCGTACTCACTCTGTTTAGTACACTACCGTACTCACTCTGTTTACTACCGTACTCACTCTGTTTACTTCACTACCAGACTCACTCTGTTTACTACCGTACTCACTCTGTTTACTACCGTACTCACTCTGTTTAGTACATTACAGTACTCACTCTGTTTAGCACACTACCGTACTCACTCTGTTTACTACACTACCGTACTCACTCTGTTTAGCACACTACCGTACTCACTCTGTTTAGTACACTACCGTACTCACTCTGTTTAGTACATTACCGTACTCACTCTGTTTACTACAGTACCGTACTCACTCTGTTTAGCACACTACCTTACTCACTCTGTTTAGTACACTACCGTACTCACTCTGTTTAGTACACTACTGTACTCACTCTGTTTAGTACACTACCGTACTCACTCTGTTTACTACCGTACTCACTCTGTTTACTACCGTACTCACTCTGTTTAGTACATTACGGTACTCACTCTGTTTAGCACACTACCGTACTCACTCTGTTTACTACACTACCATACTCACTCTGTTTACTACCGTACTCATTCTGTTTAGTACACTACCGTACTCACTCTGTTTACTACACTACCGTACTCACTCTGTTTAGCACATTACCGTACTCACTCTTTTTAGCACACTACCTTACTCACTCTGTTTAGTACACTACCGTACTCACTCTGTTTAGTACACTACCGTACTCACTCTGTTTAGTACACTACCGTACTCACTCTGTTTAGCACATTACCGTACTCATTGTGTTCACTACCGTACTCACTCTGTTTAGCACACTACCGTAATCACTCTGTTTAGTACACTACCGTACTCACTCTGTTTAGTACACTACCGTACTCACTCTGTTTAGTACACTACCGTACTCACTCTGTTTACTACCGTACTCACTCTGTTTAGCACACTACCTTACTCACTCTGTTTAGTACACTACCGTACTCATTCTGTTTAGTACACTACTCACTCTGTTTACTACCGTACTCACTCTGTTTAGCACACTACCATACTCACTCTGTTTAGTACACTACCGTACTCACTCTGTTTACTACACTACCGTACTCACTCTGTTTAGCACACTACCGTACTCACTCTGTTTACTACACTACCATACTCACTCTGTTTAGCACACTACCGTACTCACTCTGTTTAGCACATTACCATACTCACTCTGTTTACTACCGTACTCACTCTGTTTACTACACTACTCACTCTGTTTACTACCGTACTCACTCTGTTTAGCACCCTACTGTACTCACTCTGTTTAGCACCCTACCTTACTCACTCTGTTTAGCACACTACCGTACTCACTCTGTTTACTACCGGTCTCACTCTGTTTAGCACACTACCTTACTCACTCTGTTTAGCACACTACCGTACTCACTCTGTTTACTACCGTACTCACTCTGTTTAGCACCCTACTGTACTCACTCTGTTTAGCACCCTACTGTACTCACTCTGTTTAGCACACTACCGTACTCACTCTGTTTAGTACACTACCGTACTCACTGTGTTCACTACCGTACTCACTCTGTTTAGCACACTACCGTACTCACTCTGTTTACTACCGTACTCACTCTGTTTAGTACACTACCGTACTCACTCTGTTTAGTACACTATCGTACTCACTCTGTTTAGTACACTACCTTACTCACTCTGTTTAGTACACTACCGTACTCACTCTGTTTAGTACACTACCGTACTCACTCTGTTTAGTACACTACCGTACTCACTCTGTTTAGTACACTACCGTACTCACTCTGTTTACTTCACTACCAGACTCACTCTGTTTACTACCGTACTCACTCTGTTTACTACCGTACTCACTCTGTTTAGTACATTACAGTACTCACTCTGTTTAGCACACTACCGTACTCACTCTGTTTACTACACTACCGTACTCACTCTGTTTAGCACACTACCGTACTCACTCTGTTTAGTACACTACCGTACTCACTCTGTTTAGTACACTACCGTACTCACTCTGTTTACTACAGTACCGTACTCACTCTGTTTAGCACACTACCTTACTCACTCTGTTTAGTACACTACCGTACTCACTCTGTTTAGTACACTACCGTAGTCACTCTGTTTAGTACACTACCGTACTCACTCTGTTTAGTACACTACTCACTCTGTTTACTACCGTACTCGCTCTGTTTAGCACACTACCATACACACTCTGTTTAGTACACTACCGTACTCACTCTGTTTAGCACACTACCGTACTCACTCTGTTTAGTACACTACCGTACTCACTCTGTTTAGTACACTACCGTACTCACTCTGTTTACTACAGTACCGTACTCACTCTGTTTAGCACACTACCTTACTCACTCTGTTTAGTACACTACCGTACTCACTCTGTTTAGTACACTACCGTAGTCACTCTGTTTAGTACACTACCGTACTCACTCTGTTTAGTACACTACTCACTCTGTTTACTACCGTACTCGCTCTGTTTAGCACACTACCATACACACTCTGTTTAGTACACTACCGTACTCACTCTGTTTACTACACTACCGTACTCACTCTGTTTAGCACACTACCGTACTCACTCTGTTTACTACACTACCGTACTCACTCTGTTTAGCACACTACCGTACTCACTCTGTTTAGTACACTACCGTACTCACTCTGTTTAGTACACTACCGTACTCACTCTGTTTACTACAATACCGTACTCACTCTGTTTAGCACACTACCTTACTCACTCTGTTTAGTACACTACCGTACTCATTCTGTTTAGTACACTACCGTAGTCACTCTGTTTAGTACACTACCGTACTCACTCTGTTTAGTACACTACTCACTCTGTTTACTACCGTACTCGCTCTGTTTACTACCGTACTCACTCTGTTTACTACCGTACTCACTCTGTTTAGTACACTACCGTACTCACTCTGTTTACTACCGTACTCACTCTGTTTACTTCACTACCAGACTCACTCTGTTTACTACCGTACTCACTCTGTTTACTACCGTACTCACTCTGTTTAGTACATTACAGTACTCACTCTGTTTAGCACACTACCGTACTCACTCTGTTTACTACACTACCGTACTCACTCTGTTTAGCACACTACCGTACTCACTCTGTTTAGTACACTACTGTACTCACTCTGTTAAGTACACTACCGTACTCACTCTGTTTACTACAGTACCGTACTCACTCTGTTTAGAACACTACCTTACTCACTCTGTTTAGTACACTACCGTACTCACTCTGTTTAGTACACTACAGTAGTCACTCTGTTTAGTACACTACTGTACTCACTCTGTTTAGTACACTACTCACTCTGTTTACTACCGTACTCGCTCTGTTTAGCACACTACCATACTCACTCTGTTTAGTACACTACCGTACTCACTCTGTTTACTACACTACCGTACTCACTCTGTTTAGCACACTACCGTACTCACTCTGTTTACTACACTACCGTACTCACTCTGTTTAGCACACTACCGTACTCACTCTGTTTAGTACACTACCGTACTCACTCTGTTTAGTACACTACCGTACTCACTCTGTTTACTACAATACCGTACTCACTCTGTTTAGCACACTACCTTACTCACTCTGTTTAGTACACTACCGTACTCACTCTGTTTAGTACACTACCGTAGTCACTCTGTTTAGTACACTACCGTACTCACTCTGTTTAGTACACTACTCACTCTGTTTACTACCGTACTCGCTCTGTTTAGCACACTACCATACACACTCTGTTTAGTACACTACCGTACTCACTCTGTTTACTACACTACCGTACTCACTCTGTTTAGCACACTACCGTACTCACTCTGTTTACTACACTACCGTACTCACTCTGTTTAGCACACTACCGTACTCACTCTGTTTAGTACACTACCGTACTCACTCTGTTTAGTACACTACCATACTCACTCTGTTTACTACAATACCGTACTCACTCTGTTTAGCACACTACCTTACTCACTCTGTTTAGTACACTACCGTACTCATTCTGTTTAGTACACTACCGTAGTCACTCTGTTTAGTACACTACCGTACTCACTCTGTTTAGTACACTACTCACTCTGTTTACTACCGTACTCGCTCTGTTTACTACCGTACTCACTCTGTTTACTACCGTACTCACTCTGTTTAGTACACTACCGTACTCACTCTGTTTACTACCGTACTCACTCTGTTTACTTCACTACCAGACTCACTCTGTTTACTACCGTACTCACTCTGTTTACTACCGTACTCACTCTGTTTAGTACATTACAGTACTCACTCTGTTTAGCACACTACCGTACTCACTCTGTTTACTACACTACCGTACTCACTCTGTTTAGTACACTACCGTACTCACTCTGTTTAGTACACTACCGTACTCACTCTGTTTACTACAGTACCGTACTCACTCTGTTTAGAACACTACCTTACTCACTCTGTTTAGTACACTACCGTACTCACTCTGTTTAGTACACTACAGTAGTCACTCTGTTTAGTACACTACTGTACTCACTCTGTTTAGTACACTACTCACTCTGTTTACTACCGTACTCGCTCTGTTTTGCACACTACCATACTCACTCTGTTTAGTACACTACCGTACTCACTCTGTTTACTACACTAACGTACTCACTCTGTTTAGCACACTACCGTACTCACTCTGTTTACTACACTACCGTACTCACTCTGTTTAGCACACTACCGTACTCACTCTGTTTAGTACACTACCGTACTCACTCTGTTTAGTACACTACCGTACTCACTCTGTTTACTACAATACCGTACTCACTCTGTTTAGCACACTACCTTACTCACTCTGTTTAGTACACTACCGTACTCACTCTGTTTAGTACACTACCGTAGTCACTCTGTTTAGTACACTACCGTACTCACTCTGTTTAGTACACTACTCACTCTGTTTACTACCGTACTCGCTCTGTTTAGCACACTACCATACACACTCTGTTTAGTACACTACCGTACTCACTCTGTTTACTACACTACCGTACTCACTCTGTTTAGCACACTACCGTACTCACTCTGTTTACTACACTACCGTACTCACTCTGTTTAGCACACTACCGTACTCACTCTGTTTAGTACACTACCGTACTCACTCTGTTTAGTACACTACCATACTCACTCTGTTTACTACAATACCGTACTCACTCTGTTTAGCACACTACCTTACTCACTCTGTTTAGTACACTACCGTAATCATTCTGTTTAGTACACTACCGTAGTCACTCTGTTTAGTACACTACCGTACTCACTCTGTTTAGTACACTACTCACTCTGTTTACTACCGTACTCGCTCTGTTTACTACCGTACTCACTCTGTTTACTACCGTACTCACTCTGTTTAGTACACTACCGTACTCACTCTGTTTACTACCGTACTCACTCTGTTTACTTCACTACCAGACTCACTCTGTTTACTACCGTACTCACTCTGTTTACTACCGTACTCACTCTGTTTAGTACATTACAGTACTCACTCTGTTTAGCACACTACCGTACTCAATCTGTTTACTACACTACCGTACTCACTCTGTTTAGCACACTACCGTACTCACTCTGTTTAGTACACTACCGTACTCACTCTGTTTAGTACACTACCGTACTCACTCTGTTTACTACAATACCGTACTCACTCTGTTTAGCACACTACCTTACTCACTCTGTTTAGTACACTACCGTACTCACTCTGTTTAGTACACTACCGTAGTCACTCTGTTTAGTACACTACCGTACTCACTCTGTTTAGTACACTACTCACTCTGTTTACTACCGTACTCGCGCTGTTTCGCACACTACCATACTCACTCTGTTTAGTACACTACCGTACTCACTCTGTTTACTACACTACCGTACTCACTCTGTTTAGCACACTACCGTACTCACTCTGTTTACTACACTACCGTACTCACTCTGTTTAGCACACTACCGTACTCACTCTGTTTAGCACACTACCGTACTCACTCTGTTTACTACCATACTCACTCTGTTTAGTACACTACCGTACTCACTCTGTTTAGCACACTACCGTACTCACTCTGTTTAGTACACTACCATACTCACTCTGTTTAGTACACTACCGTACTGACTCTGTTTAGCACACTACCGTACTCACTCTGTTTAGTACACTACCGTACTCACTCTGTTTAGTACACTACCGTACTCACTCTGTTAACTACCGTACTCACTCTGTTTAGTACACTACCGTACTCACTCTGTTTACTACACTACCGTACTCACTCTGTTTACTACCGTAGTCACTCTGTTTAGCACACTACCGTACTCACTCTGTTTAGCACACTACCGTACTCACTCTGTTTACTACCGTACTCACTCTGTTTAGCACACTACACTACTCACTCTGTTTAGCACACTACCGTACTCACTCTGTTTAGCACACTACTGTACTCACTCTGTTTAGCACACTCCTGTACTCACTCTGTTTACTACCGTACTCACTCTGTTTAGTTCACTACCGTACTCACTCTGTTTAGTACACTATCGTACTCACTCTGTTTAGTACACTACCTTACTCACGCTGTTTAGTACACTACCGTACTCACTCTATTTACTACCGTACTCACTCTGTTTAGTACACTACCGTACTCACTCTGTTTAGTACACTACCGTACTCACTCTGTTTACGACACTACCGTACTCACTCTGTTTACTACCGTACTCACTCTGTTTACTTCACTACCGTACTCACTCTGTTTACTACCGTACTCACTCTGTTTAGTACACTACCGTACTCACTCGATTTAGTACACTACCGTACTCACTCTGTTTAGTACACTACCGTACTCACTCTGTTTACTTCACTACCGTACTCACTCTGTTTACTTCACTACCGCACTCACTCTGTTTACTACCGTACTCACTCTGTTTACTACCGTACCTACTCTGTTTAGTACATTACAGTAGTCACTCTGTTTAGCACACTACCGTACTCACTCTGTTTACTACACTACCGTACTCACTCTGTTTAGCACACTACCATACTCACTCTGTTTACTACCATACTCACTCTTTTTAGTACACTACCGTACTCACTCTGTTTACTACACTACCGTACTCACTCTGTTTAGCACACTACCGTACTCACTCTGTTTAGCACACTACCGTACTCACTCTGTTTACTACCATACTCACTCTATTTAGTACACTACCGTACTCACTCTGTTTAGCACACTACCGTACACACTCTGTTTAGTACACTACCGTACTCACTCTGTTTAGTACACTACCGTACTGACTCTGTTTAGCACACTACCGTACTCACTCTGTTTAGTACACTACCGTACTCACTCTGTTTAGTACACTACCGTACTCACTCTGTTAACTACGTACTCACTCTGTTTAGTACACTACCGTACTCACTCTGTTTACTACACTACCGTACTCATTCTGTTTACTACCGTAGTCACTCTGTTTAGCACACTACCGTACTCACTCTGTTTAGCACACTACCGTACTCACTCTGTTTACTACAGTACTCACTCTGTTTAGCACACTACACTACTCACTCTGTTTAGCACACTACCGTACTCACTCTGTTTAGCACACTACTGTACTCACTCTGTTTAGCACACTACCGTACTCACTCTGTTTACTACCGTACTCACTCTGTTTAGTTCACTACCGTACTCACTCTGTTTAGTACACTATCGTACTCACTCTGTTTAGTACACTACCTTACTCATGCTGTTTAGTACCCTACCGTACTCACTCTATTTACTACCGTACTCACTCTGTTTAGTACACTACCGTACTCACTCTGTTTAGTACACTACCGTACTCACTCTGTTTAGTACACTACCGTACTCACTCTGTTTACGACACTACCGTACTCACTCTGTTTACTACCGTACTCACTCTGTTTACTTCACTACCGTACTCACTCTGTTTACTACCGTACTCACTCTGTTTAGTACACTACCGTACTCACTCGATTTAGTAAACTACCGTACTCACTCTGTTTAGTACACTACCGTACTCACTCTGTTTACTACCATACTCACTCTGTTTAGTACACTACCGTACTCACTCTGTTTAGCACACTACCGTACTCACTCTGTTTAGTACACTACCATACTCACTCTGTTTAGTACACTACCGTACTGACTCTGTTTAGCACACTACCGTACTCACTCTGTTTAGTACACTACCGTACTCACTCTGTTTAGTACACTACCGTACTCACTCTGTTAACTACCGTACTCACTCTGTTTAGTACACTACCGTACTCACTCTGTTTACTACACTACCGTACTCACTCTGTTTACTACCGTAGTCACTCTGTTTAGCACACTACCGTACTCACTCTGTTTAGCACACTACCGTACTCACTCTGTTTACTACCGTACTCACTCTGTTTAGCACACTACACTACTCACTCTGTTTAGCACACTACCGTACTCACTCTGTTTAGCACACTACTGTACTCACTCTGTTTAGCACACTCCTGTACTCACTCTGTTTACTACCGTACTCACTCTGTTTAGTTCACTACCGTACTCACTCTGTTTAGTACACTATCGTACTCACTCTGTTTAGTACACTACCTTACTCACGCTGTTTAGTACACTACCGTACTCACTCTATTTACTACCGTACTCACTCTGTTTAGTACACTACCGTACTCACTCTGTTTAGTACACTACCGTACTCACTCTGTTTACGACACTACCGTACTCACTCTGTTTACTACCGTACTCACTCTGTTTACTTCACTACCGTACTCACTCTGTTTACTACCGTACTCACTCTGTTTAGTACACTACCGTACTCACTCGATTTAGTACACTACCGTACTCACTCTGTTTAGTACACTACCGTACTCACTCTGTTTACTTCACTACCGTACTCACTCTGTTTACTTCACTACCGCACTCACTCTGTTTACTACCGTACTCACTCTGTTTACTACCGTACCTACTCTGTTTAGTACATTACAGTAGTCACTCTGTTTAGCACACTACCGTACTCACTCTGTTTACTACACTACCGTACTCACTCTGTTTAGCACACTACCATACTCACTCTGTTTACTACCATACTCACTCTTTTTAGTACACTACCGTACTCACTCTGTTTACTACACTACCGTACTCACTCTGTTTAGCACACTACCGTACTCACTCTGTTTAGCACACTACCGTACTCACTCTGTTTACTACCATACTCACTCTATTTAGTACACTACCGTACTCACTCTGTTTAGCACACTACCGTACACACTCTGTTTAGTACACTACCGTACTCACTCTGTTTAGTACACTACCGTACTGACTCTGTTTAGCACACTACCGTACTCACTCTGTTTAGTACACTACCGTACTCACTCTGTTTAGTACACTACCGTACTCACTCTGTTAACTACGTACTCACTCTGTTTAGTACACTACCGTACTCACTCTGTTTACTACACTACCGTACTCATTCTGTTTACTACCGTAGTCACTCTGTTTAGCACACTACCGTACTCACTCTGTTTAGCACACTACCGTACTCACTCTGTTTACTACAGTACTCACTCTGTTTAGCACACTACACTACTCACTCTGTTTAGCACACTACCGTACTCACTCTGTTTAGCACACTACTGTACTCACTCTGTTTAGCACACTACCGTACTCACTCTGTTTACTACCGTACTCACTCTGTTTAGTTCACTACCGTACTCACTCTGTTTAGTACACTATCGTACTCACTCTGTTTAGTACACTACCTTACTCACGCTGTTTAGTACCCTACCGTACTCACTCTATTTACTACCGTACTCACTCTGTTTAGTACACTACCGTACTCACTCTGTTTAGTACACTACCGTACTCACTCTGTTTAGTACACTACCGTACTCACTCTGTTTACGACACTACCGTACTCACTCTGTTTACTACCGTACTCACTCTGTTTACTTCACTACCGTACTCACTCTGTTTACTACCGTACTCACTCTGTTTAGTACACTACCGTACTCACTCGATTTAGTAAACTACCGTACTCACTCTGTTTAGTACACTACCGTACTCACTCTGTTTACTTCACTACCGTACTCACTCTGTTTACTTCACTACCGTACTCACTCTGTTTACTACCGTACTCACTCTTTTTAGTACACTACCGTACTCACTCTGTTTACTACACTACCGTACTCACTCTGTTTAGCACATTACCGTACTCACTGTGTTAACTACCGTACTCACTCTGTTTACTACCGTACTCACTCTGTTTAGCACACTACCGTACTCACTCTGTTTCGCACACTACTCACTCTGTTTACTACCGTACTCACTCTGTTTAGTTCACTACCGTACTCACTCTGTTTAGTACACTATCGTACTCACTCTGTTTAGTACACTACCTTACTCACTCTGTTTACTACACTACCGTACTCACTCTGTTTAGCACATTACCGTACTCACTGTGTTCACTACCGTACTCACTCTGTTTAGCACACTACCGTACTCACTCTGTTTACTACCGTACTCACTCTGTTTAGTACACTACCGTACTCACTCTGTTTAGCACACTACCGTAATCACTCTGTTTAGCACACTACCGTACTCAATCTGTTTAGTACACTACCGTACTGACTCTGTTTAGTACACTACCGTACTCACTCTGTTTAGTACACTACCGTACTCACTCTGTTAACTACCGTACTCACTCTGTTTACTACCGTACTCACTCTGTTTAGCACACTACCGTACTCACTCTGTTTCGCACACTACTCACTCTGTTTACTACCGTACTCACTCTGTTTAGTTCACTACCGTACTCACTCTGTTTAGTACACTATCGTACTCACTCTGTTTAGTACACTACCTTACTCACTCTGTTTAGTACACTACCGTACTCACTCTGTTTACTACCGTACTCACTCTGTTTAGTACACTACCATATTCACTCTGTTTAGTACACTGCCGTACTCACTCTGTTTACTACCGTACTCACTCTGTTTACTACCGTACTCACTCTGTTTAGTTCACTACCGTACTCACTCTGTTTAGTACACTACTGTACTCACTCTGTTTAGTACACTACCGTACTCACTCTGTTTACTACCGTACTCACTCTGTTTACTACCGTACTCACTCTGTTTAGTACATTACAGTACTCACTCTGTTTAGCACACTACCGTACTAACTCTGTTTACTACACTACCGTACTCACTCTGTTTAGCACACCACCATACTCACTCTGTTTACTACTGTACTCACTCTGTTTAGTACACTACCGTACTCACTCTGTTTACTACACTACCGTACTCACTCTGTTTAGCACATTACCGTACTCACTCTGTTTAGTACACTACTCACTCTGTTTACTACCGTACTCGCTCTGTTTAGCACACTACCATACTCATTCTGTTTAGTACACTACCTTACTCACTCTGTTTAGTACACTACCGTACTCACTCTGTTTAGTACACTACCGTACTCACTCTGTTTAGTACACTACCGTACTCACTCTGTTTAGTACACTACCGTACTCACTCTGTTTAGTACACTACCGTACTCACTCTGTTTACTTCACTACCGTACTCACTCTGTTTATTACCGTACTCACTCTGTTTACTACCATACTCACTCTGTTTACTACCGTACTCACTCTGTTTAGTACACTACCGTACTCACTCTGTTTACTACCGTACTCACTCTGTTTACATTACTACCAGACTTACTCTGTTTACTACCGTACTCACTCTGTTTACTACCGTACTCACTCTGTTTAGTACATTACAGTACTCACTCTGTTTAGCACACTACCGTACTCACTCTGTTTACTACACTACCGTACTCACTCTGTTTAGCACACTACCGTACTCACTCTGTTTAG
Source organism: Salmo salar (assembly GCF_965601325.2). Lineage (NCBI taxonomy): Eukaryota > Metazoa > Chordata > Actinopteri > Salmoniformes > Salmonidae > Salmo > Salmo salar. Next base: position 97,436,493 of record NC_138292.1, on the reverse strand, counting down.
TACACTACCGTACTCACTCTGTTTAGCACACTACCGTACTAACTCTGTTTACTACACTACCGTACTCACTCTGTTTAGCACACCACCATACTCACTCTGTTTACTACTGTACTCACTCTGTTTAGTACACTACCGTACTCACTCTGTTTACTACACTACCGTACTCACTCTGTTTAGCACATTACCGTACTCACTCTTTTTAGCACACTACCTTACTCACTCTGTTTAGTACACTACCGTACTCACTCTGTTTAGTACACTACCGTACTCACTCTGTTTAGTACACTACCGTACTCACTCTGTTTAGTACACTTCCGTACTCACTCTGTTTACTTCACTACCGTACTCACTCTGTTTACTACCGTACTCACTCTGTTTAGTGCACTATCGTACTCACTCTGTTTAGTACACTACCTTACTCACTCTGTTTAGTACACTACCGTACTCACTCTGTTTAGAACACTACCGTACTCACTCTGTTTAGTACACTACCGTACTCACTCTGTTTAGTACACTACCGTACTCACTCTGTTTAGTACACTACCGTACTCACTCTGTTTACTTCACTACCGTACTCACTCTGTTTACTACTGTACTCACTCTGTTTACTACCGTACTCACTCTGTTTACAACCCGTACTCACTCTGTTTACTACCGTACTCACTCTGTTTAGTACACTACCGTACTCACTCTGTTTACTACCGTACTCACTCTGTTTACTTCACTACCAGACTCACTCTGTTTACTACCGTACTCACTCTGTTTACTACCGTACTCACTCTGTTTAGTACATTACAGTACTCACTCTGTTTAGCACACTACCGTACTCACTCTGTTTACTACACTACCGTACTCACTCTGTTTAGCACACTACCGTACTCACTCTGTTTAGTACACTACCGTACTCACTCTGTTTAGTACACTACCGTACTCACTCTGTTTACTACAGTACCGTACTCACTCTGTTTAGCACACTACCTTACTCACTCTCTTTAGTACACTACCGTACTCACTCTGTTTTGTACACTACCGTAGTCACTCTGTTTACTACACTACCGTACTCACTCTGTTTAGTACACTACTCACTCTGTTTACTACCGTACTCGCTCTGTTTAGCACACTACCATACTCATTCTGTTTAGTACACTACCTTACTCACTCTGTTTAGCACACCACCATACTCACTCTGTTTACTACTGTACTCACTCTGTTTAGTACACTACCGTACTCACTCTGTTTACTACACTACCGTACTCACTCTGTTTAGCACATTACCGTACTCACTCTTTTTAGCACACTACCTTACTCACTCTGTTTAGTACACTACCGTACTCACTCTGTTTAGTACACTACCGTACTCACTCTGTTTAGTACACTACCGTACTCACTCTGTTTAGTACACTTCCGTACTCACTCTGTTTACTTCACTACCGTACTCACTCTGTTTACTACCGTACTCACTCTGTTTAGTACACTATCGTACTCACTCTGTTTAGTACACTACCTTACTCACTCTGTTTAGTACACTACCGTACTCACTCTGTTTAGTACACTACCGTACTCACTCTGTTTAGTACACTACCGTACTCACTCTGTTTAGTACACTACCGTACTCACTCTGTTTAGTACACTACCGTACTCACTCTGTTTACTTCACTACCGTACTCACTCTGTTTACTACTGTACTCACTCTGTTTACTACCGTACTCACTCTGTTTACAACCCGTACTCACTCTGTTTACTACCGTACTCACTCTGTTTAGTACACTACCGTACTCACTCTGTTTACTACCGTACTCACTCTGTTTACTTCACTACCAGACTCACTCTGTTTACTACCGTACTCACTCTGTTTAGCACACTACCGTACTCACTCTGTTTAGTACACTACCGTACTCACTCTGTTTAGTACACTACCGTACTCACTCTGTTTACTACAGTACCGTACTCACTCTGTTTAGCACACTACCTTACTCACTCTCTTTAGTACACTACCGTACTCACTCTGTTTTGTACACTACCGTAGTCACTCTGTTTACTACACTACCGTACTCACTCTGTTTAGTACACTACTCACTCTGTTTACTACCGTACTCGCTCTGTTTAGCACACTACCATACTCATTCTGTTTAGTACACTACCTTACTCACTCTGTTTAGTACACTACCGTACTCACTCTGTTTAGTACACTACCGTACTCACTCTGTTTAGTACACTACCGTACTCACTCTGTTTAGTACACTACCGTACTCACTCTGTTTAGTACACTACCGTACTCACTCTGTTTACTTCACTACCGTACTCACTCTGTTTATTACCGTACTCACTCTGTTTACTACCATACTCACTCTGTTTACTACCGTACTCACTCTGTTTAGTACACTACCGTACTCACTCTGTTTACTACCGTACTCACTCTGTTTACATTACTACCAGACTTACTCTGTTTACTACCGTACTCACTCTGTTTACTACCGTACTCACTCTGTTTAGTACATTACAGTACTCACTCTGTTTAGCACACTACCGTACTCACTCTGTTTACTACACTACCGTACTCACTCTGTTTAGCACACTACCGTACTCACTCTGTTTAGTACACTACCGTACTCACTCTGTTTAGTACACTACCGTACTCACTCTGTTTACTACAGTACCGTACTCACTCTGTTTAGCACACTACCTTACTCACTCTGTTTAGTACACTACCGTACTCACTCTGTTTAGTACACTACCGTAGTCACTCTGTTTACTACACTACCGTACTCACTCTGTTTAGTACACTACTCACTCTGTTTACTACCGTACTCGCTCTGTTTAGCACACTACCATACTCACTCTGTTTAGTACACTACCGTACTCACTCTGTTTACTACACTACCGTACTCACTCTGTTTAGCACACTACCGTACTCACTCTGTTTACTACACTACCGTACTCACTCTGTTTAGCACACTACCGTACTCACTCTGTTTAGTACACTACCGTACTCACTCTGTTTAGTACACTACCGTAGTCACTCTGTTTAGTACACTACCGTACTCACTCTGTTTAGTACACTACTCACTCTGTTTACTACCGTACTCGCTCTGTTTACTACCGTACTCACTCTGTTTACTACCGTACTCACTCTGTTTAGTACACTACCGTAGTCACTCTGTTTAGTACACTACCGTAGTCACTCTGTTTAGTACACTACCGTACTCACTCTGTTTAGTACACTACTCACTCTGTTTACTACCGTACTCGCTCTGTTTACTACCGTACTCACTCTGTTTACTAACGTACTCACTCTGTTTAGTACACTACCGTACTCACTCTGTTTACTACCGTACTCACTCTGTTTACTTCACTACCAGACTCACTCTGTTTACTACCGTACTCACTCTGTTTACTACCGTACTCACTCTGTTTAGTACATTACAGTACTCACTCTGTTTAGCACACTACCGTACTCACTCTGTTTACTACACTACTGTACTCACTCTGTTTAGCACACTACCGTACTCACTCTGTTTAGTACACTACCGTACTCACTCTGTTTAGTACACTACCGTACTCACTCTGTTTACTACAGTACCGTACTCACTCTGCTTAGCACACTACCTTACTCACTCTGTTTAGTACACTACCGTACTCACTCTGTTTAGTACACTACTGTACTCACTCTGTTTAGTACACTACCGTACTCACTCTGTTTACTACCGTACTCACTCTGTTTACTACCGTACTCACTCTGTTTACTACAGTACTCACTCTGTTTAGTACATTACAGTACTCACTCTGTTTAGCACACTACCGTACTCACTCTGTTTACTACACTACCGTACTCACTCTGTTTAGCACACTACCGTACTCACTCTGTTTAGTACACTACCGTACTCACTCTGTTTAGTACACTACCGTACTCACTCTGTTTAGTACACTACCGTACTCACTCTGTTTACTACAGTACCGTACTCACTCTGTTTAGCACACTACCTTACTCACTCTGTTTAGTACACTACCGTACTCACTCTGTTTAGTACACTACCGTAGTCACTCTGTTTAGTACACTACCGTACTCACTCTGTTTAGTACACTACTCACTCTGTTTACTACCGTACTCGCTCTGTTTAGCACACTACCATACTCACTCTGTTTAGTACACTACCGTACTCACTCTGTTTACTACACTACAGTACTCACTCTGTTTAGCACACTACCGTACTCACTCTGTTTACTACACTACCGTACTCACTCTGTTTAGCACACTACCGTACTCACTCTGTTTAGTACACTACCGTACTCACTCTGTTTAGTACACTACCGTACTCACTCTGTTTACTACAATACCGTACTCACTCTGTTTAGCACACTACCTTACTCACTCTGTTTAGTACACTACCGTACTCACTCTGTTTAGTACACTACCGTAGTCACTCTGTTTAGTACACTACCGTACTCACTCTGTTTAGTACACTACTCACTCTGTTTACTACCGTACTCGCTCTGTTTACTACCGTACTCACTCTGTTTACTACCGTACTCACTCTGTTTAGTACACTACCGTACTCACTCTGTTTACTACCGTACTCACTCTGTTTACTTCACTACCAGACTCACTCTGTTTACTACCGTACTCACTCTGTTTACTACCGTACTCACTCTGTTTAGTACATTACAGTACTCACTCTGTTTAGCACACTACCGTACTCACTCTGTTTACTACACTACCGTACTCACTCTGTTTAGCACACTACCGTACTCACTCTGTTTAGTACACTACCGTACTCACTCTGTTTAGTACACTACCGTACTCACTCTGTTTACTACAGTACCGTACTCACTCTGTTTAGCACACTACCTTACTCACTCTGTTTAGTACACTACCGTACTCACTCTGTTTAGTACACTACTGTACTCACTCTGTTTAGTACACTACCGTACTCACTCTGTTTACTACCGTACTCACTCTGTTTACTACCGTACTCACTCTGTTTAGTACATTACAGTACTCACTCTGTTTAGCACACTACCGTACTCACTCTGTTTACTACACTACCATACTCACTCTGTTTACTACCGTACTCATTCTGTTTAGTACACTACCGTACTCACTCTGTTTACTACACTACCGTACTCACTCTGTTTAGCACATTACCGTACTCACTCTTTTTAGCACACTACCTTACTCACTCTGTTTAGTACACTACCGTACTCACTCTGTTTAATACACTACCGTACTCACTCTGTTTAGTACACTAACGTACTAACTCTGTTTAGCACATTACCGTACTCACTGTGTTCACTACCGTACTCACTCTGTTTAGCACACTACCGTAATCACTCTGTTTAGTACACTACCGTACTCACTCTGTTTAGTACACTACCGTACTCACTCTGTTTAGTACACTACCGTACTCACTCTGTTTACTACCGTACTCACTCTGTTTAGCACACTACCTTACTCACTCTGTTTAGTACACTACCGTACTCACTCTGTTTAGTACACTACCGTACTCACTCTGTTTAGTACACTACTCACTCTGTTTACTACCGTACTCACTCTGTTTAGCACACTACCATACTCACTCTGTTTAGTACACTACCGTACTCACTCTGTTTACTACACTACCGTACTCACTCTGTTTAGCACACTACCGTACTCACTCTGTTTACTACACTACCGTACTCACTCTGTTTAGCACACTACCGTACTCACTCTGTTTAGCACATTACCATACTCACTCTGTTTACTACCGTACTCACTCTGTTTACTACACTACTCACTCTGTTTACTACCGTACTCACTCTGTTTAGCACCCTACTGTACTCACTCTGTTTAGCACCCTACCTTACTCACTCTGTTTAGCACACTACCGTACTCACTCTGTTTACTACCGTACTCACTCTGTTTAGCACACTACCTTACTCACTCTGTTTAGCACACTACCGTACTCACTCTGTTTACTACCGTACTCATTCTGTTTAGTACACTACCGTACTCACTCTGTTTACTACACTACCGTACTCACTCTGTTTAGCACATTACCGTACTCACTCTTTTTAGCACACTACCTTACTCACTCTGTTTAGTACACTACCGTACTCACTCTGTTTAATACACTACCGTACTCACTCTGTTTAGTACACTACCGTACTAACTCTGTTTAGCACATTACCGTACTCACTGTGTTCACTACCGTACTCACTCTGTTTAGCACACTTCCGTAATCACTCTGTTTAGTACACTACCGTACTCACTCTGTTTAGTACACTACCGTACTCACTCTGTTTAGTACACTACCGTACTCACTCTGTTTACTACCGTACTCACTCTGTTTAGCACACTACCTTACTCACTCTGTTTAGTACACTACCGTACTCACTCTGTTTAGTACACTACCGTACTCACTCTGTTTAGTACACTACTCACTCTGTTTACTACCGTACTCACTCTGTTTAGCACACTACCATACTCACTCTGTTTAGTACACTACCGTACTCACTCTGTTTACTACACTACCGTACTCACTCTGTTTAGCACACTACCGTACTCACTCTGTTTACTACACTACCGTACTCACTCTGTTTAGCACACTACCGTACTCACTCTGTTTAGCACATTACCATACTCACTCTGTTTACTACCGTACTCACTCTGTTTACTACACTACTCACTCTGTTTACTACCGTACTCACTCTGTTTAGCACCCTACTGTACTCACTCTGTTTAGCACCCTACCTTACTCACTCTGTTTAGCACACTACCGTACTCACTCTGTTTACTACCGTACTCACTCTGTTTAGCACACTACCTTACTCACTCTGTTTAGCACACTACCGTACTCACTCTGTTTACTACCGTACTCACTCTGTTTAGCACCCTACTGTACTCACTCTGTTTAGCACCCTACTGTACTCACTCTGTTTAGCACACTACCGTACTCACTCTGTTTAGTACACTACCGTACTCACTGTGTTCACTACCGTACTCACTCTGTTTAGCACACTACCGTACTCACTCTGTTTACTACCGTACTCACTCTGTTTAGTACACTACCGTACTCACTCTGTTTAGTACACTATCGTACTCACTCTGTTTAGTACACTACCTTACTCACTCTGTTTAGTACACTACCGTACTCACTCTGTTTAGTACACTACCGTACTCACTCTGTTTAGTACACTACCGTACTCACTCTGTTTAGTACACTACCGTACTCACTCTGTTTAGTACACTACCGTACTCACTCTGTTTACTTCACTACCAGACTCACTCTGTTTACTACCGTACTCACTCTGTTTACTACCGTACTCACTCTGTTTAGTACATTACAGTACTCACTCTGTTTAGCACACTACCGTACTCACTCTGTTTACTACACTACCGTTCTCACTCTGTTTAGCACAATGCCGTACTCACTCTGTTTAGTACACTACCGTACTCACTCTGTTTAGTACACTACCGTACTCACTCTGTTTACTACAGTACCGTACTCACTCTGTTTAGCACACTACCTTACTCACTCTGTTTAGTACACTACCGTACTCACTCTGTTTAGTACACTACCGTAGTCACTCTGTTTAGTACACTACCGTACTCACTCTGTTTAGTACACTACTCACTCTGTTTACTACCGTACTCGCTCTGTTTAGCACACTACCATACACACTCTGTTTAGTACACTACTGTACTCACTCTGTTTACTACACTACCGTACTCACTCTGTTTAGCACACTACCGTACTCACTCTGTTTACTACACTACCGTACTCACTCTGTTTAGCACACTACCGTACTCACTCTGTTTAGTACACTACCGTACTCACTCTGTTTAGTATACTACCGTACTCACTCTGTTTACTACAATACCGTACTCACTCTGTTTAGCACACTACCTTACTCACTCTGTTTAGTACACTACCGTACTCATTCTGTTTAGTACACTACCGTAGTCACTCTGTTTAGTACACTACCATACTCACTCTGTTTAGTACACTACTCACTCTGTTTACTACCGTACTCGCTCTGTTTAGCACACTACCATACTCACTCTGTTTAGTACACTACCGTACTCACTCTGTTTACTACACTACCGTACTCACTCTGTTTAGCACACTACCGTTCTCACTCTGTTTACTACACTACCGTACTCACTCTGTTTAGCACACTACCGTACTCACTCTGTTTAGTACACTACCGTACTCACTCTGTTTAGTACACTACCGTACTCACTCTGTTTACTACAATACCGTACTCACTCTGTTTAGCACACTACCTTACTCACTCTGTTTAGTACACTACCGTACTCACTCTGTTTAGTACACTACCGTAGTCACTCTGTTTAGTACACTACCGTACTCACTCTGTTTAGTACACTACTCACTCTGTTTACTACCGTACTCGCTCTGTTTCGCACACTACCATACTCACTCTGTTTAGTACACTACCGTACTCACTCTGTTTACTACACTACCGTACTCACTCTGTTTAGCACACTACCGTACTCACTCTGTTTACTACACTACCGTACTCACTCTGTTTAGCACACTACCGTACTCACTCTGTTTAGCACACTACCGTACTCACTCTGTTTAGTACACTACCGTAGTCACTCTGTTTAGTACACTACCGTACTCACTCTGTTTAGTACACTACTCACTCTGTTTACTACCATACTCACTCTGTTTAGTACACTACCGTACTCACTCTGTTTACTACCGTACTCACTCTGTTTAGCACACTACCGTAATCACTCTGTTTAGTACACTACCGTACTCACTCTGTTTAGTACACTACCGTACTCACTCTGTTTAGTACACTACCGTAATCACTCTGTTTAGTACACTACCGTACTCACTCTGTTTAGTACACTACCGTACTCACTCTGTTTAGCACACTACCGTACTCACTCTGTTTACTACCATACTCACTCTGTTTAGCACATTACCGTACTCACTGTGTTCACTACCGTACTCACTCTGTTTAGCACACTACCGTAATCACTCTGTTTAGTACACTACCGTACTCACTCTGTTTAGTACACTACCGTACTCACTCTGTTTAGTACACTACCGTACTCACTCTGTTTACTACCGTACTCACTCTGTTTAGCACACTACCTTACTCACTCTGTTTAGTACACTACCGTACTCACTCTGTTTAGTACACTACTCACTCTGTTTACTACCGTACTCACTCTGTTTAGCACACTACCATACTCACTCTGTTTAGTACACTACCGTACTCACTCTGTTTACTACACTACCGTACTCACTCTGTTTAGCACACTACCGTACTCACTCTGTTTACTACACTACCGTACTCACTCTGTTTAGCACACTACCGTACTCACTCTGTTTAGCACATTACCATACTCACTCTGTTTACTACCGTACTCACTCTGTTTACTACACTACTCACTCTGTTTACTACCGTACTCACTCTGTTTAGCACCCTACTGTACTCACTCTGTTTAGCACCCTACCTTACTCACTCTGTTTAGCACACTACCGTACTCACTCTGTTTACTACCGTACTCACTCTGTTTAGCACACTACCTTACTCACTCTGTTTAGCACACTACCGTACTCACTCTGTTTACTACCGTACTCACTCTGTTTAGCACCCTACTGTACTCACTCTGTTTAGCACACTACCGTACTCACTCTGTTTACTACCGTACTCACTCTGTTTAGCACACTACCGTACTCACTCTGTTTACTACCGTACTCACTCTGTTTAGTACACTACCGTACTCACTCTGTTTAGTACACTATCGTACTCACTCTGTTTAGTACACTACCTTACTCACTCTGTTTAGTACACTACCGTACTCACTCTGTTTAGTACACTACCGTACTCACTCTGTTTAGTACACTACCGTACTCACTCTGTTTAGTACACTACCGTACTCACTCTGTTTAGTACACTACCGTACTCACTCTGTTTACTTCACTACCAGACTCACTCTGTTTACTACCGTACTCACTCTGTTTACTACCGTACTCACTCTGTTTAGTACATTACAGTACTCACTCTGTTTAGCACACTACCGTACTCACTCTGTTTACTACACTACCGTTCTCACTCTGTTTAGCACAATGCCGTACTCACTCTGTTTAGTACACTACCGTACTCACTCTGTTTAGTACACTACCGTACTCACTCTGTTTACTACAGTACCGTACTCACTCTGTTTAGCACACTACCTTACTCACTCTGTTTAGTACACTACCGTACTCACTCTGTTTAGTACACTACCGTAGTCACTCTGTTTAGTACACTACCGTACTCACTCTGTTTACTACAGTACCGTACTCACTCTGTTTAGCACACTACCTTACTCACTCTGTTTAGTACACTACCGTACTCACTCTGTTTAGTACACTACCGTAGTCACTCTGTTTAGTACACTACCGTACTCACTCTGTTTAGTACACTACTCACTCTGTTTACTACCGTACTCGGTCTGTTTAGCACACTACCATACACACTCTGTTTAGTACACTACTGTACTCACTCTGTTTACTACACTACCGTACTCACTCTGTTTAGCACACTACCGTACTCACTCTGTTTACTACACTACCGTACTCACTCTGTTTAGCACACTACCGTACTCACTCTGTTTAGTACACTACCGTACTCACTCTGTTTAGTACACTACCGTACTCACTCTGTTTACTACAATACCGTACTCACTCTGTTTAGCACACTACCTTACTCACTCTGTTTAGTACACTACCGTACTCATTCTGTTTAGTACACTACCGTAGTCACTCTGTTTAGTACACTACCGTACTCACTCTGTTTAGTACACTACTCACTCTGTTTACTACCGTACTCGCTCTGTTTACTACCGTACTCACTCTGTTTACTACCGTACTCACTCTGTTTAGTACACTACCGTACTCACTCTGTTTACTTCACTACCAGACTCACTCTGTTTACTACCGTACTCACTCTGTTTACTACCGTACTCACTCTGTTTAGTACATTACAGTACTCACTCTGTTTAGCACACTACCGTACTCACTCTGTTTACTACACTACCGTACTCACTCTGTTTAGCACACTACCGTACTCACTCTGTTTAGTACACTACCGTACTCACTCTGTTTAGTACACTACCGTACTCACTCTGTTTACTACAGTACCGTACTCACTCTGTTTAGCACACTACCTTACTCACTCTGTTTAGTACACTACCGTACTCACTCTGTTTAGTACACTACAGTAGTCACTCTGTTTAGTACACTACTGTACTCACTCTGTTTAGTACACTACTCACTCTGTTTACTACCGTACTCGCTCTGTTTAGCACACTACCATACTCACTCTGTTTAGTACACTACCGTACTCACTCTGTTTACTACACTACCGTACTCACTCTGTTTAGCACACTACCGTACTCACTCTGTTTACTACACTACCGTACTCACTCTGTTTAGCACACTACCGTACTCACTCTGTTTAGTACACTACCGTACTCACTCTGTTTAGTACACTACCGTACTCACTCTGTTTACTACAATACCGTACTCACTCTGTTTAGCACACTACCTTACTCACTCTGTTTAGTACACTACCGTACTCACTCTGTTTAGTACACTACCGTAGTCACTCTGTTTAGTACACTACCGTACTCACTCTGTTTAGTACACTACTCACTCTGTTTACTACCGTACTCGCTCTGTTTCGCACACTACCATACTCACTCTGTTTAGTACACTACCGTACTCACTCTGTTTACTACACTACCGTACTCACTCTGTTTAGCACACTACCGTACTCACTCTGTTTACTACACTACCGTACTCACTCTGTTTAGCACACTACCGTACTCACTCTGTTTAGCACACTACCGTACTCACTCTGTTTAGTACACTACCGTAGTCACTCTGTTTAGTACACTACCGTACTCACTCTGTTTAGTACACTACTCACTCTGTTTACTACCATACTCACTCTGTTTAGTACACTACCGTACTCACTCTGTTTACTACCGTACTCACTCTGTTTAGCACACTACCGTAATCACTCTGTTTAGTACACTACCGTACTCACTCTGTTTAGTACACTACCGTACTCACTCTGTTTAGTACACTACCGTAATCACTCTGTTTAGTACACTACCGTACTCACTCTGTTTAGTACACTACCGTACTCACTCTGTTTAGCACACTACCGTACTCACTCTGTTTACTACCATACTCACTCTGTTTAGCACATTACCGTACTCACTGTGTTCACTACCGTACTCACTCTGTTTAGCACACTACCGTAATCACTCTGTTTAGTACACTACCGTACTCACTCTGTTTAGTACACTACCGTACTCACTCTGTTTAGTACACTACCGTACTCACTCTGTTTACTACCGTACTCACTCTGTTTAGCACACTACCTTACTCACTCTGTTTAGTACACTACCGTACTCACTCTGTTTAGTACACTACTCACTCTGTTTACTATCGTACTCACTCTGTTTAGCACACTACCATACTCACTCTGTTTAGTACACTACCGTACTCACTCTGTTTACTACACTACCGTACTCACTCTGTTTAGCACACTACCGTACTCACTCTGTTTACTACACTACCGTACTCACTCTGTTTAGCACACTACCGTACTCACTCTGTTTAGCACATTACCATACTCACTCTGTTTACTACCGTACTCACTCTGTTTACTACACTACTCACTCTGTTTACTACCGTACTCACTCTGTTTAGCACCCTACTGTACTCACTCTGTTTAGCACCCTACCTTACTCACTCTGTTTAGCACACTACCGTACTCACTCTGTTTACTACCGTACTCACTCTGTTTAGCACACTACCTTACTCACTCTGTTTAGCACACTACCGTACTCACTCTGTTTACTACCGTACTCACTCTGTTTAGCACCCTACTGTACTCACTCTGTTTAGCACCCTACTGTACTCACTCTGTTTAGCACACTACCGTACTCACTCTGTTTAGTACACTACCGTACTCACTGTGTTCACTACCGTACTCACTCTGTTTAGCACACTACCGTACTCACTCTGTTTACTACCGTACTCACTCTGTTTAGTACACTACCGTACTCACTCTGTTTAGTACACTATCGTACTCACTCTGTTTAGTACACTACCTTACTCACTCTGTTTAGTACACTACCGTACTCACTCTGTTTAGTACACTACCGTACTCACTCTGTTTAGTACACTACCGTACTCACTCTGTTTAGTACACTACCGTACTCACTCTGTTTAGTACACTACCGTACTCACTCTGTTTACTTCACTACCAGACTCACTCTGTTTACTACCGTACTCACTCTGTTTACTACCGTACTCACTCTGTTTAGTACATTACAGTACTCACTCTGTTTAGCACACTACCGTACTCACTCTGTTTACTACACTACCGTTCTCACTCTGTTTAGCACAATGCCGTACTCACTCTGTTTAGTACACTACCGTACTCACTCTGTTTAGTACACTACCGTACTCACTCTGTTTACTACAGTACCGTACTCACTCTGTTTAGCACACTACCTTACTCACTCTGTTTAGTACACTACCGTACTCACTCTGTTTAGTACACTACCGTAGTCACTCTGTTTAGTACACTACCGTACTCACTCTGTTTAGTACACTACTCACTCTGTTTACTACCGTACTCGCTCTGTTTAGCACACTACCATACACACTCTGTTTAGTACACTACTGTACTCACTCTGTTTACTACACTACCGTACTCACTCTGTTTAGCACACTACCGTACTCACTCTGTTTACTACACTACCGTACTCACTCTGTTTAGCACACTACCGTACTCACTCTGTTTAGTACACTACCGTACTCACTCTGTTTAGTATACTACCGTACTCACTCTGTTTACTACAATACCGTACTCACTCTGTTTAGCACACTACCTTACTCACTCTGTTTAGTACACTACCGTACTCATTCTGTTTAGTACACTACCGTAGTCACTCTGTTTAGTACACTACCATACTCACTCTGTTTAGTACACTACTCACTCTGTTTACTACCGTACTCGCTCTGTTTAGCACACTACCATACTCACTCTGTTTAGTACACTACCGTACTCACTCTGTTTACTACACTACCGTACTCACTCTGTTTAGCACACTACCGTACTCACTCTGTTTACTACACTACCGTACTCACTCTGTTTAGCACACTACCGTACTCACTCTGTTTAGTACACTACCGTACTCACTCTGTTTAGTACACTACCGTACTCACTCTGTTTACTACAATACCGTACTCACTCTGTTTAGCACACTACCTTACTCACTCTGTTTAGTACACTACCGTACTCACTCTGTTTAGTACACTACCGTAGTCACTCTGTTTAGTACACTACCGTACTCACTCTGTTTAGTACACTACTCACTCTGTTTACTACCGTACTCGCTCTGTTTCGCACACTAACATACTCACTCTGTTTAGTACACTACCGTACTCACTCTGTTTACTACACTACCGTACTCACTCTGTTTAGCACACTACCGTACTCACTCTGTTTACTACACTACCGTACTCACTCTGTTTAGCACACTACCGTACTCACTCTGTTTAGCACACTACCGTACTCACTCTGTTTAGTACACTACCGTAGTCACTCTGTTTAGTACACTACCGTACTCACTCTGTTTAGTACACTACTCACTCTGTTTACTACCATACTCACTCTGTTTAGTACACTACCGTACTCACTCTGTTTACTACCGTACTCACTCTGTTTAGCACACTACCGTAATCACTCTGTTTAGTACACTACCGTACTCACTCTGTTTAGTACACTACCGTACTCACTCTGTTTAGTACACTACCGTAATCACTCTGTTTAGTACACTACCGTACTCACTCTGTTTAGTACACTACCGTACTCACTCTGTTTAGCACACTACCGTACTCACTCTGTTTACTACCATACTCACTCTGTTTAGCACATTACCGTACTCACTGTGTTCACTACCGTACTCACTCTGTTTAGCACACTACCGTAATCACTCTGTTTAGTACACTACCGTACTCACTCTGTTTAGTACACTACCGTACTCACTCTGTTTAGTACACTACCGTACTCACTCTGTTTACTACCGTACTCACTCTGTTTAGCACACTACCTTACTCACTCTGTTTAGTACACTACCGTACTCACTCTGTTTAGTACACTACTCACTCTGTTTACTACCGTACTCACTCTGTTTAGCACACTACCATACTCACTCTGTTTAGTACACTACCGTACTCACTCTGTTTACTACACTACCGTACTCACTCTGTTTAGCACACTACCGTACTCACTCTGTTTACTACACTACCGTACTCACTCTGTTTAGCACACTACCGTACTCACTCTGTTTAGCACATTGCCATACTCACTCTGTTTACTACCGTACTCACTCTGTTTACTACACTACTCACTCTGTTTACTACCGTACTCACTCTGTTTAGCACCCTACTGTACTCACTCTGTTTAGCACCCTACCTTACTCACTCTGTTTAGCACACTACCGTACTCACTCTGTTTACTACCGTACTCACTCTGTTTAGCACACTACCTTACTCACTCTGTTTAGCACACTACCGTACTCACTCTGTTTACTACCGTACTCACTCTGTTTAGCACCCTACTGTACTCACTCTGTTTAGCACCCTACTGTACTCACTCTGTTTAGCACACTACCGTACTCACTCTGTTTAGTACACTACCGTACTCACTGTGTTCACTACCGTACTCACTCTGTTTAGCACACTACCGTACTCACTCTGTTTACTACCGTACTCACTCTGTTTAGTACACTACCGTACTCACTCTGTTTAGTACACTATCGTACTCACTCTGTTTAGTACACTACCTTACTCACTCTGTTTAGTACACTACCGTACTCACTCTGTTTAGTACACTACCGTACTCACTCTGTTTAGTACACTACCGTACTCACTCTGTTTAGTACACTACCGTACTCACTCTGTTTAGTACACTACCGTACTCACTCTGTTTACTTCACTACCAGACTCACTCTGTTTACTACCGTACTCACTCTGTTTACTACCGTACTCACTCTGTTTAGTACATTACAGTACTCACTCTGTTTAGCACACTACCGTACTCACTCTGTTTACTACACTACCGTTCTCACTCTGTTTAGCACAATGCCGTACTCACTCTGTTTAGTACACTACCGTACTCACTCTGTTTAGTACACTACCGTACTCACTCTGTTTACTACAGTACCGTACTCACTCTGTTTAGCACACTACCTTACTCACTCTGTTTAGTACACTACCGTACTCACTCTGTTTAGTACACTACCGTAGTCACTCTGTTTAGTACACTACCGTACTCACTCTGTTTACTACAGTACCGTACTCACTCTGTTTAGCACACTACCTTACTCACTCTGTTTAGTACACTACCGTACTCACTCTGTTTAGTACACTACCGTAGTCACTCTGTTTAGTACACTACCGTACTCACTCTGTTTAGTACACTACTCACTCTGTTTACTACCGTACTCGGTCTGTTTAGCACACTACCATACACACTCTGTTTAGTACACTACTGTACTCACTCTGTTTACTACACTACCGTACTCACTCTGTTTAGCACACTACCGTACTCACTCTGTTTACTACACTACCGTACTCACTCTGTTTAGCACACTACCGTACTCACTCTGTTTAGTACACTACCGTACTCACTCTGTTTAGTACACTACCGTACTCACTCTGTTTACTACAATACCGTACTCACTCTGTTTAGCACACTACCTTACTCACTCTGTTTAGTACACTACCGTACTCATTCTGTTTAGTACACTACCGTAGTCACTCTGTTTAGTACACTACCGTACTCACTCTGTTTAGTACACTACTCACTCTGTTTACTACCGTACTCGCTCTGTTTACTACCGTACTCACTCTGTTTACTACCGTACTCACTCTGTTTAGTACACTACCGTACTCACTCTGTTTACTTCACTACCAGACTCACTCTGTTTACTACCGTACTCACTCTGTTTACTACCGTACTCACTCTGTTTAGTACATTACAGTACTCACTCTGTTTAGCACACTACCGTACTCACTCTGTTTACTACACTACCGTACTCACTCTGTTTAGCACACTACCGTACTCACTCTGTTTAGTACACTACCGTACTCACTCTGTTTAGTACACTACCGTACTCACTCTGTTTACTACAGTACCGTACTCACTCTGTTTAGCACACTACCTTACTCACTCTGTTTAGTACACTACCGTACTCACTCTGTTTAGTACACTACAGTAGTCACTCTGTTTAGTACACTACTGTACTCACTCTGTTTAGTACACTACTCACTCTGTTTACTACCGTACTCGCTCTGTTTAGCACACTACCATACTCACTCTGTTTAGTACACTACCGTACTCACTCTGTTTACTACACTACCGTACTCACTCTGTTTAGCACACTACCGTACTCACTCTGTTTACTACACTACCGTACTCACTCTGTTTAGCACACTACCGTACTCACTCTGTTTAGTACACTACCGTACTCACTCTGTTTAGTACACTACCGTACTCACTCTGTTTACTACAATACCGTACTCACTCTGTTTAGCACACTACCTTACTCACTCTGTTTAGTACACTACCGTACTCACTCTGTTTAGTACACTACCGTAGTCACTCTGTTTAGTACACTACCGTACTCACTCTGTTTAGTACACTACTCACTCTGTTTACTACCGTACTCGCTCTGTTTCGCACACTACCATACTCACTCTGTTTAGTACACTACCGTACTCACTCTGTTTACTACACTACCGTACTCACTCTGTTTAGCACACTACCGTACTCACTCTGTTTACTACACTACCGTACTCACTCTGTTTAGCACACTACCGTACTCACTCTGTTTAGCACACTACCGTACTCACTCTGTTTAGTACACTACCGTAGTCACTCTGTTTAGTACACTACCGTACTCACTCTGTTTAGTACACTACTCACTCTGTTTACTACCATACTCACTCTGTTTAGTACACTACCGTACTCACTCTGTTTACTACCGTACTCACTCTGTTTAGCACACTACCGTAATCACTCTGTTTAGTACACTACCGTACTCACTCTGTTTAGTACACTACCGTACTCACTCTGTTTAGTACACTACCGTAATCACTCTGTTTAGTACACTACCGTACTCACTCTGTTTAGTACACTACCGTACTCACTCTGTTTAGCACACTACCGTACTCACTCTGTTTACTACCATACTCACTCTGTTTAGCACATTACCGTACTCACTGTGTTCACTACCGTACTCACTCTGTTTAGCACACTACCGTAATCACTCTGTTTAGTACACTACCGTACTCACTCTGTTTAGTACACTACTCACTCTGTTTACTATCGTACTCACTCTGTTTAGCACACTACCATACTCACTCTGTTTAGTACACTACCGTACTCACTCTGTTTACTACACTACCGTACTCACTCTGTTTAGCACACTACCGTACTCACTCTGTTTACTACACTACCGTACTCACTCTGTTTAGCACACTACCGTACTCACTCTGTTTAGCACATTACCATACTCACTCTGTTTACTACCGTACTCACTCTGTTTACTACACTACTCACTCTGTTTACTACCGTACTCACTCTGTTTAGCACCCTACTGTACTCACTCTGTTTAGCACCCTACCTTACTCACTCTGTTTAGCACACTACCGTACTCACTCTGTTTACTACCGTACTCACTCTGTTTAGCACACTACCTTACTCACTCTGTTTAGCACACTACCGTACTCACTCTGTTTACTACCGTACTCACTCTGTTTAGCACCCTACTGTACTCACTCTGTTTAGCACCCTACTGTACTCACTCTGTTTAGCACACTACCGTACTCACTCTGTTTAGTACACTACCGTACTCACTGTGTTCACTACCGTACTCACTCTGTTTAGCACACTACCGTACTCACTCTGTTTACTACCGTACTCACTCTGTTTAGTACACTACCGTACTCACTCTGTTTAGTACACTATCGTACTCACTCTGTTTAGTACACTACCTTACTCACTCTGTTTAGTACACTACCGTACTCACTCTGTTTAGTACACTACCGTACTCACTCTGTTTAGTACACTACCGTACTCACTCTGTTTAGTACACTACCGTACTCACTCTGTTTAGTACACTACCGTACTCACTCTGTTTACTTCACTACCAGACTCACTCTGTTTACTACCGTACTCACTCTGTTTACTACCGTACTCACTCTGTTTAGTACATTACAGTACTCACTCTGTTTAGCACACTACCGTACTCACTCTGTTTACTACACTACCGTTCTCACTCTGTTTAGCACAATGCCGTACTCACTCTGTTTAGTACACTACCGTACTCACTCTGTTTAGTACACTACCGTACTCACTCTGTTTACTACAGTACCGTACTCACTCTGTTTAGCACACTACCTTACTCACTCTGTTTAGTACACTACCGTACTCACTCTGTTTAGTACACTACCGTAGTCACTCTGTTTAGTACACTACCGTACTCACTCTGTTTACTACAGTACCGTACTCACTCTGTTTAGCACACTACCTTACTCACTCTGTTTAGTACACTACCGTACTCACTCTGTTTAGTACACTACCGTAGTCACTCTGTTTAGTACACTACCGTACTCACTCTGTTTAGTACACTACTCACTCTGTTTACTACCGTACTCGCTCTGTTTAGCACACTACCATACACACTCTGTTTAGTACACTACTGTACTCACTCTGTTTACTACACTACCGTACTCACTCTGTTTAGCACACTACCGTACTCACTCTGTTTACTACACTACCGTACTCACTCTGTTTAGCACACTACCGTACTCACTCTGTTTAGTACACTACCGTACTCACTCTGTTTAGTACACTACCGTACTCACTCTGTTTACTACAATACCGTACTCACTCTGTTTAGCACACTACCTTACTCACTCTGTTTAGTACACTACCGTACTCATTCTGTTTAGTACACTACCGTAGTCACTCTGTTTAGTACACTACCGTACTCACTCTGTTTAGTACACTACTCACTCTGTTTACTACCGTACTCGCTCTGTTTACTACCGTACTCACTCTGTTTACTACCGTACTCACTCTGTTTAGTACACTACCGTACTCACTCTGTTTACTTCACTACCAGACTCACTCTGTTTACTACCGTACTCACTCTGTTTACTACCGTACTCACTCTGTTTAGTACATTACAGTACTCACTCTGTTTAGCACACTACCGTACTCACTCTGTTTACTACACTACCGTACTCACTCTGTTTAGCACACTACCGTACTCACTCTGTTTAGTACACTACCGTACTCACTCTGTTTAGTACACTACCGTACTCACTCTGTTTACTACAGTACCGTACTCACTCTGTTTAGCACACTACCTTACTCACTCTGTTTAGTACACTACCGTACTCACTCTGTTTAGTACACTACAGTAGTCACTCTGTTTAGTACACTACTGTACTCACTCTGTTTAGTACACTACTCACTCTGTTTACTACCGTACTCGCTCTGTTTCGCACACTACCATACTCACTCTGTTTAGTACACTACCGTACTCACTCTGTTTACTACACTACCGTACTCACTCTGTTTAGCACACTACCGTACTCACTCTGTTTACTACACTACCGTACTCACTCTGTTTAGCACACTACCGTACTCACTCTGTTTAGCACACTACCGTACTCACTCTGTTTACTACCATACTCACTCTGTTTAGTACACTACCGTACTCACTCTGTTTACTACCGTACTCACTCTGTTTAGCACACTACCGTAATCACTCTGTTTAGTACACTACCGTACTCACTCTGTTTAGTACACTACCGTACTCACTCTGTTTACTACAATACCGTACTCACTCTGTTTAGCACACTACCTTACTCACTCTGTTTAGTACACTACCGTACTCACTCTGTTTAGTACACTACCGTAGTCACTCTGTTTAGTACACTACCGTACTCACTCTGTTTAGTACACTACTCACTCTGTTTACTACCGTACTCGCTCTGTTTCGCACACTACCATACTCACTCTGTTTAGTACACTACCGTACTCACTCTGTTTACTACACTACCGTACTCACTCTGTTTAGCACACTACCGTACTCACTCTGTTTACTACACTACCGTACTCACTCTGTTTAGCACACTACCGTACTCACTCTGTTTAGCACACTACCGTACTCACTCTGTTTACTACCATACTCACTCTGTTTAGTACACTACCGTACTCACTCTGTTTACTACCGTACTCACTCTGTTTAGCACACTACCGTAATCACTCTGTTTAGTACACTACCGTACTCACTCTGTT
Organism: Salmo salar; assembly: GCF_965601325.2. Taxonomy (NCBI): domain Eukaryota; kingdom Metazoa; phylum Chordata; class Actinopteri; order Salmoniformes; family Salmonidae; genus Salmo; species Salmo salar. The sequence continues at coordinate 97,415,088 of NC_138292.1, read as the reverse complement.
TAGTACACTACCGTACTCACTCTGTTTAGTACACTACCGTAATCACTCTGTTTAGTACACTACCGTACTCACTCTGTTTAGTACACTACCGTACTCACTCTGTTTAGCACACTACCGTACTCACTCTGTTTACTACCATACTCACTCTGTTTAGTACACTACCGTACTCACTCTGTTTAGTACACTACCGTACTCACTCTGTTTAGTACACTACCGTACTCACTCTGTTTACTACCGTACTCACTCTGTTTAGCACACTACCTTACTCACTCTGTTTAGTACACTACCGTACTCACTCTGTTTAGTACACTACCGTACTCACTCTGTTTAGTACACTACTCACTCTGTTTACTACCGTACTCACTCTGTTTAGCACACTACCATACTCACTCTGTTTAGTACACTACCGTATTCACTCTGTTTACTACACTACCGTACTCACTCTGTTTAGCACACTACCGTACTCACTCTTTTTACTACACTACCGTACTCACTCTGTTTAGCACACTACCGTACTCACTCTGTTTAGCACATTACCATACTCACTCTGTTTACTACCGTACTCACTCTGTTTACTACACTACTCACTCTGTTTACTACCGTACTCACTCTGTTTAGCACCCTACTGTACTCACTCTGTTTAGCACCCTACCTTACTCACTCTGTTTAGCACACTACCGTACTCACTCTGTTTACTACCGTACTCACTCTGTGTAGCACACTACCTTACTCACTCTGTTTAGCACACTACCGTACTCACTCTGTTTACTACCGTACTCACTCTGTTTAGCACCCTACTGTACTCACTCTGTTTAGCACCCTACTGTACTCACTCTGTTTAGCACACTACCGTACTCACTCTGTTTAGTACACTACCGTACTCACTGTGTTCACTACCGTACTCACTCTGTTTAGCACACTACCGTACTCACTCTGTTTACTACCGTACTCACTCTGTTTAGTACACTACCGTACTCACTCTGTTTAGTACACTATCGTACTCACTCTGTTTAGTACACTACCTTACTCACTCTGTTTAGTACACTACCGTACTCACTCTGTTTAGTACACTACCGTACTCACTCTGTTTAGTACACTACCGTACTCACTCTGTTTAGTACACTACCGTACTCACTCTGTTTACTTCACTACCAGACTCACTCTGTTTACTACCGTACTCACTTTGTTTACTACCGTACTCACTCTGTTTAGTACATTACAGTACTCACTCTGTTTAGCACACTACCGTACTCACTCTGTTTACTACACTACCGTTCTCACTCTGTTTAGTACACTACCGTACTCACTCTGTTTAGTACACTACCGTACTCACTCTGTTTACTACAGTACCGTACTCACTCTGTTTAGCACACTACCTTACTCACTCTGTTTAGTACACTACCGTACTCACTCTGTTTAGTACACTACCGTAGTCACTCTGTTTAGTACACTACCGTACTCACTCTGTTTAGTACACTACTCACTCTGTTTACTACCGTACTCGCTCTGTTTAGCACACTACCATACACACTCTGTTTAGTACACTACTGTACTCACTCTGTTTACTACACTACCGTACTCACTCTGTTTAGCACACTACCGTACTCACTCTGTTTACTACACTACCGTACTCACTCTGTTTAGCACACTACCGTACTCACTCTGTTTAGTACACTACCGTACTCACTCTGTTTAGTACACTACCGTACTCACTCTGTTTACTACAATACCGTACTCACTCTGTTTAGCACACTACCTTACTCACTCTGTTTAGTACACTACCGTACTCACTCTGTTTAGTACACTACAGTAGTCACTCTGTTTAGTACACTACTGTACTCACTCTGTTTAGTACACTACTCACTCTGTTTACTACCGTACTCGCTCTGTTTCGCACACTACCATACTCACTCTGTTTAGTACACTACCGTACTCACTCTGTTTACTACACTACCGTACTCACTCTGTTTAGCACACTACCGTACTCACTCTGTTTACTACACTACCGTACTCACTCTGTTTAGCACACTACCGTACTCACTCTGTTTAGCACACTACCGTACTCACTCTGTTTACTACCATACTCACTCTGTTTAGTACACTACCGTACTCACTCTGTTTACTACCGTACTCACTCTGTTTAGCACACTACCGTAATCACTCTGTTTAGTACACTACCGTACTCACTCTGTTTAGTACACTACCGTACTCACTCTGTTTACTACAATACCGTACTCACTCTGTTTAGCACACTACCTTACTCACTCTGTTTAGTACACTACCGTACTCACTCTGTTTAGTACACTACCGTAGTCACTCTGTTTAGTACACTACCGTACTCACTCTGTTTAGTACACTACTCACTCTGTTTACTACCGTACTCGCTCTGTTTCGCACACTACCATACTCACTCTGTTTAGTACACTACCGTACTCACTCTGTTTACTACACTACCGTACTCACTCTGTTTAGCACACTACCGTACTCACTCTGTTTACTACACTACCGTACTCACTCTGTTTAGCACACTACCGTACTCACTCTGTTTAGCACACTACCGTACTCACTCTGTTTACTACCATACTCACTCTGTTTAGTACACTACCGTACTCACTCTGTTTACTACCGTACTCACTCTGTTTAGCACACTACCGTAATCACTCTGTTTAGTACACTACCGTACTCACTCTGTTTAGTACACTACCGTACTCACTCTGTTTAGTACACTACCGTAATCACTCTGTTTAGTACACTACCGTACTCACTCTGTTTAGTACACTACCGTACTCACTCTGTTTAGCACACTACCGTACTCACTCTGTTTACTACCATACTCACTCTGTTTAGTACACTACCGTACTCACTCTGTTTAGTACACTACCGTACTCACTCTGTTTAGTACACTACCGTACTCACTCTGTTTACTACCGTACTCACTCTGTTTAGCACACTACCTTACTCACTCTGTTTAGTACACTACCGTACTCACTCTGTTTAGTACACTACCGTACTCACTCTGTTTAGTACACTACTCACTCTGTTTACTACCGTACTCACTCTGTTTAGCACACTACCATACTCACTCTGTTTAGTACACTACCGTATTCACTCTGTTTACTACACTACCGTACTCACTCTGTTTAGCACACTACCGTACTCACTCTTTTTACTACACTACCGTACTCACTCTGTTTAGCACACTACCGTACTCACTCTGTTTAGCACATTACCATACTCACTCTGTTTACTACCGTACTCACTCTGTTTACTACACTACTCACTCTGTTTACTACCGTACTCACTCTGTTTAGCACCCTACTGTACTCACTCTGTTTAGCACCCTACCTTACTCACTCTGTTTAGCACACTACCGTACTCACTCTGTTTACTACCGTACTCACTCTGTGTAGCACACTACCTTACTCACTCTGTTTAGCACACTACCGTACTCACTCTGTTTACTACCGTACTCACTCTGTTTAGCACCCTACTGTACTCACTCTGTTTAGCACCCTACTGTACTCACTCTGTTTAGCACACTACCGTACTCACTCTGTTTAGTACACTACCGTACTCACTGTGTTCACTACCGTACTCACTCTGTTTAGCACACTACCGTACTCACTCTGTTTACTACCGTACTCACTCTGTTTAGTACACTACCGTACTCACTCTGTTTAGTACACTATCGTACTCACTCTGTTTAGTACACTACCTTACTCACTCTGTTTAGTACACTACCGTACTCACTCTGTTTAGTACACTACCGTACTCACTCTGTTTAGTACACTACCGTACTCACTCTGTTTAGTACACTACCGTACTCACTCTGTTTACTTCACTACCAGACTCACTCTGTTTACTACCGTACTCACTTTGTTTACTACCGTACTCACTCTGTTTAGTACATTACAGTACTCACTCTGTTTAGCACACTACCGTACTCACTCTGTTTACTACACTACCGTTCTCACTCTGTTTAGTACACTACCGTACTCACTCTGTTTAGTACACTACCGTACTCACTCTGTTTACTACAGTACCGTACTCACTCTGTTTAGCACACTACCTTACTCACTCTGTTTAGTACACTACCGTACTCACTCTGTTTAGTACACTACCGTAGTCACTCTGTTTAGTACACTACCGTACTCACTCTGTTTAGTACACTACTCACTCTGTTTACTACCGTACTCGCTCTGTTTAGCACACTACCATACACACTCTGTTTAGTACACTACTGTACTCACTCTGTTTACTACACTACCGTACTCACTCTGTTTAGCACACTACCGTACTCACTCTGTTTACTACACTACCGTACTCACTCTGTTTAGCACACTACCGTACTCACTCTGTTTAGTACACTACCGTACTCACTCTGTTTAGTACACTACCGTACTCACTCTGTTTACTACAATACCGTACTCACTCTGTTTAGCACACTACCTTACTCACTCTGTTTAGTACACTACCGTACTCATTCTGTTTAGTACACTACCGTAGTCACTCTGTTTAGTACACTACCGTACTCACTCTGTTTAGTACACTACTCACTCTGTTTACTACCGTACTCGCTCTGTTTACTACCGTACTCACTCTGTTTACTACCGTACTCACTCTGTTTAGTACACTACCGTACTCACTCTGTTTACTACCGTACTCACTCTGTTTACTTCACTACCAGACTCACTCTGTTTACTACCGTACTCACTCTGTTTACTACCGTACTCACTCTGTTTAGTACATTACAGTACTCACTCTGTTTAGCACACTACCGTACTCACTCTGTTTACTACACTACCGTACTCACTCTGTTTAGCACACTACCGTACTCACTCTGTTTAGTACACTACCGTACTCACTCTGTTTAGTACACTACCGTACTCACTCTGTTTACTACAGTACCGTACTCACTCTGTTTAGCACACTACCTTACTCACTCTGTTTAGTACACTACCGTACTCACTCTGTTTAGTACACTACAGTAGTCACTCTGTTTAGTACACTACTGTACTCACTCTGTTTAGTACACTACTCACTCTGTTTACTACCGTACTCGCTCTGTTTCGCACACTACCATACTCACTCTGTTTAGTACACTACCGTACTCACTCTGTTTACTACACTACCGTACTCACTCTGTTTAGCACACTACCGTACTCACTCTGTTTACTACATAACCGTACTCACTCTGTTTAGCACACTACCGTACTCACTCTGTTTAGCACACTACCGTACTCACTCTGTTTACTACCATACTCACTCTGTTTAGTACACTACCGTACTCACTCTGTTTAGCACACTACCATACTCACTCTGTTTAGTACACTACCGTACTCACTCTGTTTAGTACACTACCGTACTGACTCTGTTTAGCACACTACCGTACTCACTCTGTTTAGTACACTACCGTACTCACTCTGTTTAGTACACTACCGTACTCACTCTGTTAACTACCGTACTCACTCTGTTTAGTACACTACCGTACTCACTCTGTTTACTACACTACCGTACTCACTCTGTTTACTACCGTAGTCACTCTGTTTAGCACACTACCGTACTCACTCTGTTTAGCACACTACCGTACTCACTCTGTTTACTACCGTACTCACTCTGTTTAGCACACTACACTACTCACTCTGTTTAGCACACTACCGTACTCACTCTGTTTAGCACACTACTGTACTCACTCTGTTTAGCACACTACCGTACTCACTCTGTTTACTACCGTACTCACTCTGTTTAGTTCACTGCCGTACTCACTCTGTTTAGTACACTATCGTACTCACTCTGTTTAGTACAGTACCTTACTCACGCTGTTTAGTACACTACCGTACTCACTCTATTTACTACCGTACTCACTCTGTTTAGTACACTACCGTACTCACTCTGTTTAGTACACTACCTTACTCACTCTGTTTACGACACTACCGTACTCACTCTGTTTACTACCGTACTCACTCTGTTTACTTCACTACCGTACTCACTCTGTTTACTACCGTACTCACTCTGTTTAGTACACTACCGTACTCACTCGATTTAGTACACTACCGTACTCACTCTGTTTAGTACACTACCGTACTCACTCTGTTTACTTCACTACCGTACTCACTCTGTTTACTTCACTACCGTACTCACTCTGTTTTCTACCGTACTCACTCTGTTTACTACCGTACCTACTCTGTTTAGTACATTACAGTAGTCACTCTGTTTAGCACACTACCGTACTCACTCTGTTTACTACACTACCGTACTCACTCTGTTTAGCACACTACCATACTCACTCTGTTTACTACCATACTCACTCTTTTTAGTACACTACCGTACTCACTCTGTTTACTACACTACCGTACTCACTCTGTTTAGCACACTACCGTACTCACTCTGTTTAGCACACTACCGTACTCACTCTGTTTACTACCATACTCACTCTGTTTAGTACACTACCGTACTCACTCTGTTTAGCACACTACCGTACACACTCTGTTTAGTACACTACCGTACTGACTCTGTTTAGCACACTACCGTACTCACTCTGTTTAGTACACTACCGTACTCACTCTGTTTAGTACACTACCGTACTCACTCTGTTAACTACCGTACTCACTCTGTTTAGTACACTACCGTACTCACTCTGTTTACTACACTACCGTACTCATTCTGTTTACTACCGTAGTCACTCTGTTTAGCACACTACCGTACTCACTCTGTTTAGCACACTACCGTACACACTCTGTTTACTACCGTACTCACTCTGTTTAGCACACTACACTACTCACTCTGTTTAGCACACTACCGTACTCACTCTGTTTAGCACACTACTGTACTCACTCTGTTTAGCACACTACCGTACTCACTCTGTTTACTACCGTACTAACTCTGTTTAGTTCACTACCGTACTCACTCTGTTTAGTACACTATCGTACTCACTCTGTTTAGTACACTACCTTACTCACGCTGTTTAGTACACTACCGTACTCACTCTATTTACTACCGTACTCACTCTGTTTAGTACACTACCGTACTCACTCTGTTTAGTACACTACCGTACTCACTCTGTTTAGTACACTACCGTACTCACTCTGTTTACGACACTACCGTACTCACTCTGTTTACTACCGTTCTCACTCTGTTTACTTCACTACCGTACTCACTCTGTTTACTACAGTACTCACTCTGTTTAGTACACTACCGTACTCACTCGATTTAGTACACTACCGTACTCACTCTGTTTAGTACACTACCGTACTCACTCTGTTTTCTTCACTACCGTACTCACTCTGTTTACTTCACTACCGTACTCACTCTGTTTACTACCGTACTCACTCTGTTTACTACCGTACCTACTCTGTTTAGTACATTACAGTAGTCACTCTGTTTAGCACACTACCGTACTCACTCTGTTTACTACACTACCGTACTCACTCTGTTTAGCACACAACCATACTCACTCTGTTTACTACCGTACTCACTCTTTTTAGTACACTACCGTACTCCCTCTGTTTACTACACTACCGTACTCACTCTGTTTAGCACATTACCGTACTCACTGTGTTCACTACCGTACTCACTCTGTTTAGCACACTACCGTACTCACTCTGTTTACTACCGTACTCACTCTGTTTAGTACACTACCGTACTCACTCTGTTTAGCACACTACCGTACTCACTCTGTTTAGCACACTACCGTACTCAATCTGTTTAGTACACTACCGTACTGACTCTGTTTAGTACACTACCGTACTCACTCTGTTTAGTACACTACCGTACTCACTCTGTTAACTACCGTACTCACTCTGTTTACTACCGTACTCACTCTGTTTAGCACACTACCGTACTCACTCTGTTTCGCACACTACTCACTCTGTTTACTACCGTACTCACTCTGTTTAGTTCACTACCGTACTCACTCTGTTTAGTACACTATCGTACTCACTCTGTTTAGTACACTACCTTACTCACTCTGTTTAGTACACTACCGTACTCACTCTGTTTACTACCGTACTCACTCTGTTTAGTACACTACCATACTCACTCTGTTTAGTACACTGCCGTACTCACTCTGTTTATTACCGTACTCACTCTGTTTACTACCGTACTCATATATAGCATGGCTACTAGATACACTATATATAGCATGGCCTCTACACTATATATAGCATGGCAACTAGATACACTATATATAGCATGGCTACTAGATACACTATATATAGCATGGCCTCTACACTATATAGAGCATGGCTACTAGATACACTATATATAGCATGGCTACTAGATACACTATATATAGCATATATAGTGTATCTAGTAGCCATGCTATATATAGTGTATCTAGTAGCCATGCTATATATAGTGTTTCTAGTAGCCATGCTATATATAGTGTATCTAGTAGCCATGCTATATATAGTGTTTCTAGTAGCCATGCTATATATAGTGTATCTAGTAGCCATGCTATATATAGTGTATCTAGTAGCCATGCTATATATAGTGTAGAGGCCATGCTATATATAGTGTATCTATTAGCCATGCTATATATAGTGTAGAGGCCATGCTATATAGAGTGTATCTAGTAGCCATGCTATATATAGTGTAGAGGCCATGCTATATATAGTGTATCTAGTAGCCATGCTATATATAGTGTAGAGGCCATGCTATATATAGTGTATCTAGTAGCCATGCTAGATATAGTGTATCTAGTAGCCATGCTATATATAATGTATCTAGTAGCCATGCTATATATAGTGTATCTAGTAGCCATGCTATATATAGTGTATCTAGTAGCCATGCTATATATAGTGTAGAGGCCATGCTATATATAGTGTATCTAGTAGCCATGCTATATATAGTGTAGAAGCCATGCTATATATAGTGTATCTAGTAGCCATGCTATTTATAGTGTATCTAGTAGCCATGCTATATATAGTGTATCTAGTAGTCATGCTCTATATAGAGTATCTAGTAGCCATGCTATATATAGTGTAGAGGCCATACTATATATAGTGTATCTAGTAGCCATGCTATATATAGTGTAGAGGCCATGCTATATATAGTGTATCTAGTAGCCATGCTATATATAGTGTATCTAGTAGCCATGCTATATATAGTGTATCTAGTAGCCATGCTATATATAGTGTAGAGGCCATGCTATATATAGTGTATCTAGTAGCCATGCTATATATAGTGTAGAGGCCATGCTATATATAGTGTATCTAGTAGCCATGCTATATATAGTGTATCTAGTAGCCATGCTATATATAGTGTAGAGGCCATGCTATATATAGTGTATCTAGTAGCCATGCTATATATAGTGTATCTAGTAGCCATGCTCTATATAGTGTAGAGGCCATGCTATATATAGTGTATCTAGTAGCCATGCTATATATAGTTTATCTAGTTGCCATGCTATATATAGTGTAGAGGCCATGCTATATATAGTGTATCTAGTAGCCATGCTATATATAGTGTATCTAGTAGCCATGCTATATATAGTGTATCTAGTAGCCATGCTATATATAGTGTTTCTAGTAGCCATGCTATATATAGTGTTTCTAGTAGCCATGCTATATATAGTGTATCTAGTAGCCATGCTATATATAGTGTATCTAGTAGCCATTCTATATATAGTGTATCTAGTAGCCATGCTATATATAGTGTAGAGGCCATGCTATATATAGTGTATCTATTAGCCATGCTATATATAGTGTAGAGGCCATGCTATATATAGCGTATCTAGTAGCCATGCTATATATAGTGTTTCTAGTAGCCATGCTATATATAGTGTATCTAGTAGCCATTCTATATATAGTGTATCTAGTAGCCATGCTATATATAGTGTAGAGGCCATGCTATATATAGTGTATCTATTAGCCATGCTATATATAGTGTAGAGGCCATGCTATATATAGTGTATCTAGTAGCCATGCTATATATAGTGTAGAGGCCATGCTATATATAGTGTATCTAGTAGCCATGCTATATATAGTGTAGAGGCCATGCTATATATAGTGTATCTAGTAGCCATGCTAGATATAGTGTATCTAGTAGCCATGCTATATATAATGTATCTAGTAGCCATGCTATATATAATGTATCTAGTAGCCATGCTATATATAGTGTAGAGGCCTTGCTATATATAGTGTATCTAGTAGCCATGCTATATATAGTGTATCTAGTAGCCATGCTATATATAGTGTATCTAGTAGCCATGCTATATATAGTGTATCTAGTAGCCATGCTATATATAGTGTATCTAGTAGCCATGCTATATATAGTGTAGAGGCCATGCTATATATAGTGTATCTAGTAGCCATGCTATATATAGTGTAGAGGCCATGCTATATATAGTGTATCTAGTAGCCATGCTATATATAGTGTAGAAGCCATGCTATATATAGTGTATCTAGTAGCCATGCTATATATAGTGTATCTAGTAGCCATGCTATATATAGTGTATCTAGTAGCCATGCTATATATAGTGTAGAGGCCATGCTATATATAGTGTAGAGGCCATGCTATATATAGTGTATCTAGTAGCCATGCTATATATAGTGTATCTAGTAGCCATGCTATATATAGTGTATCTAGTAGCCATGCTATATATAGTGTATCTAGTAGCCATGCTATATATAGTGTAGAGGCCATGCTATATATAGTGTATCTAGTAGCCATGCTATATATAGTGTAGAGGCCATGCTATATATAGTGTATCTAGTAGCCATGCTATATATAGTGTATCTAGTAGCCATGCTATATATAGTGTATCTAGTAGCCATGCTCTATATAGTGTAGAGGCCATGCTATATATAGTGTATCTAGTAGCCATGCTATATATAGTGTATCTAGTTGCCATGCTATATATAGTGTAGAGGCCATGCTATATATAGTGTATCTAGTAGCCATGCTATATATAGTGTATCTAGTAGCCATGCTATATATAGTGTATCTAGTAGCCATGCTATATATAGTGTTTCTAGTAGCCATGCTATATATAGTGTATCTAGTAGCCATGCTATATATAGTGTTTCTAGTAGCCATGCTATATATAGTGTATCTAGTAGCCATGCTATATATAGTGTATCTAGTAGCCATGCTATATATAGTGTAGAGGCCATGCTATATATAGTGTATCTAGTAGCCGTGCTATATATAGTGTTTCTAGTAGCCATGCTATATATAGTGTATCTAGTAGCCATGCTATATATAGTGTATCTAGTAGCCATGCTATATATAGTGTAGAGGCCATGCTATATATAGTGTATCTAGTAGCCATGCTAGATATAGTGTATCTAGTAGCCATGCTATATATAATGTATCTAGTAGCCATGCTATATATAGTGTATCTAGTAGCCATGCTATATATAGTGTATCTAGTAGCCATGCTATATATAGTGTAGAGGCCATGCTATATATAGTGTATCTAGTAGCCATGCTATATATAGTGTATCTAGTAGCCATGCTATATATAGTGTATCTAGTAGCCATGCTATATATAGTGTATCTAGTAGCCATGCTATATATAGTGTATCTAGTAGCCATGCTATATATAGTGTAGAGGCCATGCTATATATAGTGTATCTAGTAGCCATGCTATATATAGTGTAGAGGCCATGCTATATATAGTGTATCTAGTAGCCATGGTATATATAGTGTATCTAGTAGCCATGCTATATATAGTGTATCTAGTAGCCATGCTATATATAGTGTAGAGGCCATGCTATATATAGTGTATCTAGTAGCCATGATATATATAGTGTATCTAGTAGCCATGCTATATATAGTGTAGAGGCCATGCTATATATAGTGTATCTAGTAGCCATGCTATATATAGTGTATCTAGTAGCCATGCTATAAATAATGTAGAGGCAATGCTATATATAGTGTATCTAGTAGCCATGCTATATATAGTGTTTCTAGTAGCCATGCTATATATAGTGTATCTAGTAGCCATGCTATATATAGTGTATCTAGTAGCCATGCTATATATAGTGTAGAGGCCATGCTATATATAGCGTATCTAGTAGCCATGCTATATATAGTGTTTCTAGTAGCCATGCTATATATTGTGTATCTAGTAGCCATTCTATATATAGTGTATCTAGTAGCCATGCTATATATAGTGTAGAGGCCATGCTATATATAGTGTATCTATTAGCCATGCTATATATAGTGTAGAGGCCATGCTATATATAGTGTATCTAGTAGCCATGCTATATATAGTGTAGAGGCCATACTATATATAGTGTATCTAGTAGCCATGCTATATATAGTGTAGAGGCCATGCTATATATAGTGTATCTAGTAGCCATGCTAGATATAGTGTATCTAGTAGCCATGCTATATATAATGTATCTAGTAGCCATGCTATATATAATGTATCTAGTAGCCATGCTATATATAGTGTAGAGGCCTTGCTATATATAGTGTATCTAGTAGCCATGCTATATATAGTGTATCTAGTAGCCATGCTATATATAGTGTATCTAGTAGCCATGCTATATATAGTGTATCTAGTAGCCATGCTATATATAGTGTATCTAGTAGCCATGCTATATATAGTGTAGAGGCCATGCTATATATAGTGTATCTAGTAGCCATGCTATATATAGTGTAGAGGCCATGCTATATATAGTGTATCTAGTAGCCATGCTATATATAGTGTAGAAGCCATGCTATATATAGTGTATCTAGTAGCCATGCTATATATAGTGTATCTAGTAGCCATGCTATATATAGTGTATCTAGTAGCCATGCTATATATAGTGTAGAGGCCATGCTATATATAGTGTAGAGGCCATGCTATATATAGTGTATCTAGTAGCCATGCTATATATAGTGTATCTAGTAGCCATGCTATATATAGTGTATCTAGTAGCCATGCTATATATAGTGTATCTAGTAGCCATGCTATATATAGTGTAGAGGCCATGCTATATATAGTGTATCTAGTAGCCATGCTATATATAGTGTAGAGGCCATGCTATATATAGTGTATCTAGTAGCCATGCTATATATAGTGTATCTAGTAGCCATGCTATATAGAGTGTATCTAGTAGCCATGCTATATATAGTGTAGAGGCCATGCTATATATAGTGTATCTAGTAGCCATGCTATATATAGTGTATCTAGTAGCCATGCTCTATATAGTGTAGAGGCCATGCTATATATAGTGTATCTAGTAGCCATGCTATATATAGTGTATCTAGTTGCCATGCTATATATAGTGTAGAGGCCATGCTATATATAGTGTATCTAGTAGCCATGCTATATATAGTGTATCTAGTAGCCATGCTATATATAGTGTTTCTAGTAGCCATGCTATATATAGTGTATCTAGTAGCCATGCTATATATAGTGTTTCTAGTAGCCATGCTATATATAGTGTATCTAGTAGCCATGCTATATATAGTGTATCTAGTAGCCATGCTATATATAGTGTAGAGGCCATGCTATATATAGTGTATCTAGTAGCCGTGCTATATATAGTGTTTCTAGTAGCCATGCTATATATAGTGTATCTAGTAGCCATGCTATATATAGTGTATCTAGTAGCCATGCTATATATAGTGTATCTAGTAGCCATGCTATATATAGTGTATCTAGTAGCCATGCTATATATAGTGTAGAGGCCATGCTATATATAGTGTATCTAGTAGCCATGCTATATATAGTGTAGAGGCCATGCTATATATAGTGTATCTAGTAGCCATGCTATATATAGTGTATCTAGTAGCCATGCTATATAGAGTGTATCTAGTAGCCATGCTATATATAGTGTAGAGGCCATGCTATATATAGTGTATCTAGTAGCCATGCTATATATAGTGTATCTAGTAGCCATGCTCTATATAGTGTAGAGGCCATGCTATATATAGTGTATCTAGTAGCCATGCTATATATAGTGTATCTAGTTGCCATGCTATATATAGTGTAGAGGCCATGCTATATATAGTGTATCTAGTAGCCATGCTATATATAGTGTATCTAGTAGCCATGCTATATATAGTGTTTCTAGTAGCCATGCTATATATAGTGTATCTAGTAGCCATGCTATATATAGTGTTTCTAGTAGCCATGCTATATATAGTGTATCTAGTAGCCATGCTATATATAGTGTATCTAGTAGCCATGCTATATATAGTGTAGAGGCCATGCTATATATAGTGTATCTAGTAGCCGTGCTATATATAGTGTTTCTAGTAGCCATGCTATATATAGTGTATCTAGTAGCCATGCTATATATAGTGTATATAGTAGCCATGCTATATATAGTGTAGAGGCCATGCTATATATAGTGTATCTATTAGCCATGCTATATATAGTGTAGAGGCCATGCTATATAGAGTGTATCTAGTAGCCATGCTATATATAGTGTAGAGGCCATGCTATATATAGTGTATCTAGTAGCCATGCTATATATAGTGTAGAGGCCATGCTATATATAGTGTATCTAGTAGCCATGCTAGATATAGTGTATCTAGTAGCCATGCTATATATAATGTATCTAGTAGCCATGCTATATATAGTGTATCTAGTAGCCATGCTATATATAGTGTATCTAGTAGCCTTGCTATATATAGTGTATCTAGTAGCCATGCTATATATAGTGTAGAGGCCATGCTATATATAGTGTATCTAGTAGCCATGCTATATATAGTGTAGAGGCCATGCTATATATAGTGTATCTAGTAGCCATGGTATATATAGTGTATCTAGTAGCCATGCTATATATAGTGTATCTAGTAGCCATGCTATATATAGTGTAGAGGCCATGCTATATATAGTGTATCTAGTAGCCATGATATATATAGTGTATCTAGTAGCCATGCTATATATAGTGTAGAGGCCATGCTATATATAGTGTATCTAGTAGCCATGCTATATATAGTGTATCTAGTAGCCATGCTATATATAGTGTAGAGGCAATGCTATATATAGTGTATCTAGTAGCCATGCTATATATAGTGTTTCTAGTAGCCATGCTATATATAGTGTATCTAGTAGCCATGCTATATATAGTGTATCTAGTAGCCATGCTATATATAGTGTAGAGGCCATGCTATATATAGTGTATCTAGTAGCCATGCTATATATAGTGTAGAGGCCATGCTATATATAGTGTATCTAGTAGCCATGCTATATATAGTGTAGAGGCCATGCTATATATAGTGTATCTAGTAGCCATGCTATATATAGTGTAGAGGCCATGCTATATATAGTGTATCTAGTAGCCATGCTATATATAGTGTAGAGGCCATGCTATATATAGTGTAGAGGCCATGCTATATATAGTGTATCTAGTAGCCATGCTATATATAGTGTATATAGTAGCCATGCTATATATAGTGTAGAGGCCATGCTATATATAGTGTAGAGGCCATGCTATATATAGTGTATCTAGTAGCCATGCTATATATAGTGTATCTAGTAGCCATGCTATATATAGTGTAGAGGCCATGCCATATATAGTGTATCTAGTGGCCATGCTATATATAGTGTATCTAGTAGCCATGCTATATATAGTGTAGAGGCCATGCTATATATAGTGTATCTAGTAGCCATGCTATATATAGTGTATCTAGTAGCCATGCTATGTATAGTGTATCTAGTAGCCATGCTATATATAGTGTATCTAGTAGCCATGCTATATATATTGTAGAGGCCATGCTATATATAGTGTATCTAGTAGCCATGCTATATATAGTGAAGAGGCCATGCTATATATAGTGTATCAAGTAGCCATGCTATATATAGTGTAGAAGCCATGCTATATATAGTGTATCTAGTAGCCATGCTATATATAGTGTATCTAGTAGCCATGCTATATATAGTGTATCTAGTAGTCATGCTCTATATAGTGTATCTAGTAGCCATGCTATATATAGTGTAGAGGCCATACTATATATAGTGTATCTAGTAGCCATGCTATATATAGTGTAGAGGCCATGCTATATATAGTGTATCTAGTAGCCATGCTATATATAGTGTATCTAGTAGCCATGCTATATATAGTGTATCTAGTAGCCATGCTATATATAGTGTAGAGGCCATGCTATATATAGTGTATCTAGTAGCCGTGCTATATATAGTGTTTCTAGTAGCCATGCTATATATAGTGTATCTAGTAGCCATGCTATATATAGTGTATCTAGTAGCCATGCTATATATAGTGTAGAGGCCATGCTATATATAGTGTATCTATTAGCCATGCTATATATAGTGTAGAGGCCATGCTATATAGAGTGTATCTAGTAGCCATGCTATATATAGTGTAGAGGCCATGCTATATATAGTGTATCTAGTAGCCATGCTATATATAGTGTAGAGGCCATGCTATATATAGTGTATCTAGTAGCCATGCTAGATATAGTGTATCTAGTAGCCATGCTATATATAATGTATCTAGTAGCCATGCTATATATAGTGTATCTAGTAGCCATGCTATATATAGTGTATCTAGTAGCCATGCTATATATAGTGTAGAGGCCATGCTATATATAGTGTATCTAGTAGCCATGCTATATATAGTGTAGAGGCCATGCTATATATAGTGTATCTAGTAGCCATGGTATATATAGTGTATCTAGTAGCCATGCTATATATAGTGTATGTAGTAGCCATGCTATATATAGTGTAGAGGCAATGCTATATATAGTGTATCTAGTAGCCATGATATATATAGTGTATCTAGTAGCCATGCTATATATAGTGTAGAGGCCATGCTATATATAGTGTATCTAGTAGCCATGCTATATATAGTGTATCTAGTAGCCATGCTATATATAGTGTAGAGGCAATGCTATATATAGTGTATCTAGTAGCCATGCTATATATAGTGTTTCTAGTAGCCATGCTATATATAGTGTATCTAGTAGCCATGCTATATATAGTGTATCTAGTAGCCATGCTATATATAGTGTAGAGGCCATGCTATATATAGTGTATCTAGTAGCCATGCTATATATAGTGTAGAGGCCATGCTATATATAGTGTATCTAGTAGCCATGCTATATATAGTGTAGAGGCCATGCTATATATAGTGTATCTAGTAGCCATGCTATATATAGTGTAGAGGCCATGCTATATATAGTGTATCTAGTAGCCATGCTATATATAGTGTAGAGGCCATGCTATATATAGTGTAGAGGCCATGCTATATATAGTGTATCTAGTAGCCATGCTATATATAGTGTATATAGTAGCCATGCTATATATAGTGTAGAGGCCATGCTATATATAGTGTACAGGCCATGCTATATATAGTGTATCTAGTAGCCATGCTATATATAGTGTATCTAGTAGCCATGCTATATATAGTGTAGAGGCCATGCCATATATAGTGTATCTAGTGGCCATGCTATATATAGTGTATCTAGTAGCCATGCTATATATAGTGTAGAGGCCATGCTATATATAGTGTATCTAGTAGCCATGCTATATATAGTGTATCTAGTAGCCATGCTATGTATAGTGTATCTAGTAGCCATGCTATATATAGTGTATCTAGTAGCCATGCTATATATATTGTAGAGGCCATGCTATATATAGTGTATCTAGTAGCCATGCTATATATAGTGAAGAGGCCATGCTATATATAGTGTATCAAGTAGCCATGCTATATATAGTGTAGAAGCCATGCTATATATAGTGTATCTAGTAGCCATGCTATATATAGTGTATCTAGTAGCCATGCTATATATAGTGTATCTAGTAGTCATGCTCTATATAGTGTATCTAGTAGCCATGCTATATATAGTGTAGAGGCCATACTATATATAGTGTATCTAGTAGCCATGCTATATATAGTGTAGAGGCCATGCTATATATAGTGTATCTAGTAGCCATGCTATATATAGTGTATCTAGTAGCCATGCTATATATAGTGTATCTAGTAGCCATGCTATATATAGTGTAGAGGCCATGCTATATATAGTGTATCTAGTAGCCGTGCTATATATAGTGTTTCTAGTAGCCATGCTATATATAGTGTATCTAGTAGCCATGCTATATATAGTGTATCTAGTAGCCATGCTATATATAGTGTAGAGGCCATGCTATATATAGTGTATCTATTAGCCATGCTATATATAGTGTAGAGGCCATGCTATATAGAGTGTATCTAGTAGCCATGCTATATATAGTGTAGAGGCCATGCTATATATAGTGTATCTAGTAGCCATGCTATATATAGTGTAGAGGCCATGCTATATATAGTGTATCTAGTAGCCATGCTAGATATAGTGTATCTAGTAGCCATGCTATATATAATGTATCTAGTAGCCATGCTATATATAGTGTATCTAGTAGCCATGCTATATATAGTGTATCTAGTAGCCATGCTATATATAGTGTAGAGGCCATGCTATATATAGTGTATCTAGTAGCCATGCTATATATAGTGTATCTAGTAGCCATGCTATATATAGTGTATCTAGTAGCCATGCTATATATAGTGTATCTAGTAGCCATGCTATATATAGTGTATCTAGTAGCCATGCTATATATAGTGTAGAGGCCATGCTATATATAGTGTATCTAGTAGCCATGCTATATATAGTGTAGAGGCCATGCTATATATAGTGTATCTAGTAGCCATGGTATATATAGTGTATCTAGTAGCCATGCTATATATAGTGTATCTAGTAGCCATGCTATATATAGTGTAGAGGCCATGCTATATATAGTGTATCTAGTAGCCATGATATATATAGTGTATCTAGTAGCCATGCTATATATAGTGTAGAGGCCATGCTATATATAGTGTATCTAGTAGCCATGCTATATATAGTGTATCTAGTAGCCATGCTATATATAGTGTAGAGGCAATGCTATATATAGTGTATCTAGTAGCCATGCTATATATAGTTTTTCTAGTAGCCATGCTATATATAGTGTATCTAGTAGCCATGCTATATATAGTGTATCTAGTAGCCATGCTATATATAGTGTAGAGGCCATGCTATATATAGTGTATCTAGTAGCCATGCTATATATAGTGTAGAGGCCATGCTATATATAGTGTATCTAGTAGCCATGCTATATATAGTGTAGAGGCCATGCTATATATAGTGTATCTAGTAGCCATGCTATATATAGTGTAGAGGCCATGCTATATATAGTGTATCTAGTAGCCATGCTATATATAGTGTAGAGGCCATGCTATATATAGTGTAGAGGCCATGCTATATATAGTGTATCTAGTAGCCATGCTATATATAGTGTATATAGTAGCCATGCTATATATAGTGTAGAGGCCATGCTATATATAGTGTAGAGGCCATGCTATATATAGTGTATCTAGTAGCCATGCTATATATAGTGTATCTAGTAGCCATGCTATATATAGTGTAGAGGCCATGCCATATATAGTGTATCTAGTGGCCATGCTATATATAGTGTATCTAGTAGCCATGCTATATATAGTGTAGAGGCCATGCTATATATAGTGTATCTAGTAGCCATGCTATATATAGTGTATCTAGTAGCCATGCTATGTATAGTGTATCTAGTAGCCATGCTATATATAGTGTAGAGGCCATGCTATATATAGTGTATCTAGTAGCCATGCTATATATAGTGTATCTAGTAGCCATGCTATATATAGTGTATCTAGTAGCCATGCTATATATAGTGTTTCTAGTAGCCATGCTATATATAGTGTATCTAGTAGCCATGCTATATATAGTGTTTCTAGTAGCCATGCTATATATAGTGTATCTAGTAGCCATGCTATATATAGTGTATCTAGTAGCCATGCTATATATAGTGTAGAGGCCATGCTATATATAGTGTATCTAGTAGCCGTGCTATATATAGTGTTTCTAGTAGCCATGCTATATATAGTGTATCTAGTAGCCATGCTATATATAGTGTATCTAGTAGCCATGCTATATATAGTGTAGAGGCCATGCTATATATAGTGTATCTATTAGCCATGCTATATATAGTGTAGAGGCCATGCTATATAGAGTGTATCTAGTAGCCATGCTATATATAGTGTAGAGGCCATGCTATATATAGTGTATCTAGTAGCCATGCTATATATAGTGTAGAGGCCATGCTATATATAGTGTATCTAGTAGCCATGCTAGATATAGTGTATCTAGTAGCCATGCTATATATAATGTATCTAGTAGCCATGCTATATATAGTGTATCTAGTAGCCATGCTATATATAGTGTATCTAGTAGCCATGCTATATATAGTGTATCTAGTAGCCATGCTATATATAGTGTATCTAGTAGCCATGCTATATATAGTGTAGAGGCCATGCTATATATAGTGTATCTAGTAGCCATGCTATATATAGTGTAGAGGCCATGCTATATATAGTGTATCTAGTAGCCATGGTATATATAGTGTATCTTGTAGCCATGCTATATATAGTGTATCTAGTAGCCATGCTAAATATAGTGTAGAGGCCATGCTATATATAGTGTATCTAGTAGCCATGATATATATAGTGTATCTAGTAGCCATGCTATATATAGTGTAGAGGCCATGCTATATATAGTGTATCTAGTAGCCATGCTATATATAGTGTATCTAGTAGCCATGCTATATATAGTGTAGAGGCAATGCTATATATAGTGTATCTAGTAGCCATGCTATATATAGTGTTTCTAGTAGCCATGCTATATATAGTGTATCTAGTAGCCATGCTATATATAGTGTATCTAGTAGCCATGCTATATATAGTGTAGAGGCCATGCTATATATAGTGTATCTAGTAGCCATGCTATATATAGTGTAGAGGCCATGCTATATATAGTGTATCTAGTAGCCATGCTATATATAGTGTAGAGGCCATGCTATATATAGTGTATCTAGTAGCCATGCTATATATAGTGTAGAGGCCATGCTATATATAGTGTATCTAGTAGCCATGCTATATATAGTGTAGAGGCCATGCTATATATAGTGTAGAGGCCATGCTATATATAGTGTATCTAGTAGCCATGCTATATATAGTGTATATAGTAGCCATGCTATATATAGTGTAGAGGCCATGCTATATATAGTGTAGAGGCCATGCTATATATAGTGTATCTAGTAGCCATGCTATATATAGTGTAGAGGCCATGCCATATATAGTGTATCTAGTGGCCATGCTATATATAGTTTATCTAGTAGCCATGCTATATATAGTGTAGAGGCCATGCTATATATAGTGTATCTAGTAGCCATGCTATATATAGTGTATCTAGTAGCCATGCTATGTATAGTGTATCTAGTAGCCATGCTATATATAGTGTATCTAGTAGCCATGCTATATATATTGTAGAGGCCATGCTATATATAGTGTATCTAGTAGCCATGCTATATATAGTGAAGAGGCCATGCTATATATAGTGTATCAAGTAGCCATGCTATATATAGTGTAGAAGCCATGCTATATATAGTGTATCTAGTAGCCATGCTATATATAGTGTATCTAGTAGCCATGCTATATATAGTGTATCTAGTAGTCATGCTCTATATAGTGTATCTAGTAGCCATGCTATATATAGTGTAGAGGCCATACTATATATAGTGTATCTAGTAGCCATGCTATATATAGTGTAGAGGCCATGCTATATATAGTGTATCTAGTAGCCATGCTATATATAGTGTATCTAGTAGCCATGCTATATATAGTGTAGAGGCCATGCTATATATAGTGTATCTAGTAGCCGTGCTATATATAGTGTTTCTAGTAGCCATGCTATATATAGTGTATCTAGTAGCCATGCTATATATAGTGTATCTAGTAGCCATGCTATATATAGTGTAGAGGCCATGCTATATATAGTGTATCTATTAGCCATGCTATATATAGTGTAGAGGCCATGCTATATAGAGTGTATCTAGTAGCCATGCTATATATAGTGTAGAGGCCATGCTATATATAGTGTATCTAGTAGCCATGCTATATATAGTGTAGAGGCCATGCTATAGATAGTGTATCTAGTAGCCATGCTAGATATAGTGTATCTAGTAGCCATGCTATATATAATGTATCTAGTAGCCATGCTATATATAGTGTATCTAGTAGCCATGCTATATATAGTGTATCTAGTAGCCATGCTATATATAGTGTAGAGGCCATGCTATATATAGTGTATCTAGTAGCCATGCTATATATAGTGTATCTAGTAGCCATGCTATATATAGTGTATCTAGTAGCCATGCTATATATAGTGTATCTAGTAGCCATGCTATATATAGTGTATCTAGTAGCCATGCTATATATAGTGTAGAGGCCATGCTATATATAGTGTATCTAGTAGCCATGCTATATATAGTGTAGAGGCCATGCTATATATAGTGTATCTAGTAGCCATGCTATATATAGTGTAGAGGCCATGCTATATATAGTGTATCTAGTAGCCATGCTATATATAGTGTAGAGGCCATGCTATATATAGTGTATCTAGTAGCCATGCTATATATAGTGTAGAGGCCATGCTATATATAGTGTAGAGGCCATGCTATATATAGTGTATCTAGTAGCCATGCTATATATAGTGTATATAGTAGCCATGCTATATATAGTGTAGAGGCCATGCTATATATAGTGTAGAGGCCATGCTATATATAGTGTATCTAGTAGCCATGCTATATATAGTGTATCTAGTAGCCATGCTATATATAGTGTAGAGGCCATGCCATATATAGTGTATCTAGTGGCCATGCTATATATAGTGTATCTAGTAGCCATGCTATATATAGTGTAGAGGCCATGCTATATATAGTGTATCTAGTAGCCATGCTATATATAGTGTATCTAGTAGCCATGCTATGTATAGTGTATCTAGTAGCCATGCTATATATAGTGTAGAGGCCATGCTATATATAGTGTATCTAGTAGCCATGCTATATATAGTGTATCTAGTAGCCATGCTATATATAGTGTATCTAGTAGCCATGCTATATATAGTGTTTCTAGTAGCCATGCTATATATAGTGTATCTAGTAGCCATGCTATATATAGTGTTTCTAGTAGCCATGCTATATATAGTGTATCTAGTAGCCATGCTATATATAGTGTATCTAGTAGCCATGCTATATATAGTGTAGAGGCCATGCTATATATAGTGTATCTAGTAGCCGTGCTATATATAGTGTTTCTAGTAGCCATGCTATATATAGTGTATCTAGTAGCCATGCTATATATAGTGTATCTAGTAGCCATGCTATATATAGTGTAGAGGCCATGCTATATATAGTGTATCTATTAGCCATGCTATATATAGTGTAGAGGCCATGCTATATAGAGTGTATCTAGTAGCCATGCTATATATAGTGTAGAGGCCATGCTATATATAGTGTATCTAGTAGCCATGCTATATATAGTGTAGAGGCCATGCTATATATAGTGTATCTAGTAGCCATGCTAGATATAGTGTATCTAGTAGCCATGCTATATATAATGTATCTAGTAGCCATGCTATATATAGTGTATCTAGTAGCCATGCTATATATAGTGTATCTAGTAGCCATGCTATATATAGTGTATCTAGTAGCCATGCTATATATAGTGTATCTAGTAGCCATGCTATATATAGTGTAGAGGCCATGCTATATATAGTGTATCTAGTAGCCATGCTATATATAGTGTAGAGGCCATGCTATATATAGTGTATCTAGTAGCCATGGTATATATAGTGTATCTTGTAGCCATGCTATATATAGTGTATCTAGTAGCCATGCTATATATAGTGTAGAGGCCATGCTATATATAGTGTATCTAGTAGCCATGATATATATAGTGTATCTAGTAGCCATGCTATATATAGTGTAGAGGCCATGCTATATATAGTGTATCTAGTAGCCATGCTATATATAGTGTATCTAGTAGCCATGCTATATATAGTGTAGAGGCAATGCTATATATAGTGTATCTAGTAGCCATGCTATATATAGTGTTTCTAGTAGCCATGCTATATATAGTGTATCTAGTAGCCATGCTATATATAGTGTATCTAGTAGCCATGCTATATATAGTGTAGAGGCCATGCTATATATAGTGTATCTAGTAGCCATGCTATATATAGTGTAGAGGCCATGCTATATATAGTGTATCTAGTAGCCATGCTATATATAGTGTAGAGGCCATGCTATATATAGTGTATCTAGTAGCCATGCTATATATAGTGTAGAGGCCATGCTATATATAGTGTATCTAGTAGCCATGCTATATATAGTGTAGAGGCCATGCTATATATAGTGTAGAGGCCATGCTATATATAGTGTATCTAGTAGCCATGCTATATATAGTGTATATAGTAGCCATGCTATATATAGTGTAGAGGCCATGCTATATATAGTGTAGAGGCCATGCTATATATAGTGTATCTAGTAGCCATGCTATATATAGTGTAGAGGCCATGCCATATATAGTGTATCTAGTGGCCATGCTATATATAGTTTATCTAGTAGCCATGCTATATATAGTGTAGAGGCCATGCTATATATAGTGTATCTAGTAGCCATGCTATATATAGTGTATCTAGTAGCCATGCTATGTATAGTGTATCTAGTAGCCATGCTATATATAGTGTATCTAGTAGCCATGCTATATATATTGTAGAGGCCATGCTATATATAGTGTATCTAGTAGCCATGCTATATATAGTGAAGAGGCCATGCTATATATAGTGTATCAAGTAGCCATGCTATATATAGTGTAGAAGCCATGCTATATATAGTGTATCTAGTAGCCATGCTATATATAGTGTATCTAGTAGCCATGCTATATATAGTGTATCTAGTAGTCATGCTCTATATAGTGTATCTAGTAGCCATGCTATATATAGTGTAGAGGCCATACTATATATAGTGTATCTAGTAGCCATGCTATATATAGTGTAGAGGCCATGCTATATATAGTGTATCTAGTAGCCATGCTATATATAGTGTATCTAGTAGCCATGCTATATATAGTGTAGAGGCCATGCTATATATAGTGTATCTAGTAGCCGTGCTATATATAGTGTTTCTAGTAGCCATGCTATATATAGTGTATCTAGTAGCCATGCTATATATAGTGTATCTAGTAGCCATGCTATATATAGTGTAGAGGCCATGCTATATATAGTGTATCTATTAGCCATGCTATATATAGTGTAGAGGCCATGCTATATAGAGTGTATCTAGTAGCCATGCTATATATAGTGTAGAGGCCATGCTATATATAGTGTATCTAGTAGCCATGCTATATATAGTGTAGAGGCCATGCTATAGATAGTGTATCTAGTAGCCATGCTAGATATAGTGTATCTAGTAGCCATGCTATATATAATGTATCTAGTAGCCATGCTATATATAGTGTATCTAGTAGCCATGCTATATATAGTGTATCTAGTAGCCATGCTATATATAGTGTAGAGGCCATGCTATATATAGTGTATCTAGTAGCCATGCTATATATAGTGTATCTAGTAGCCATGCTATATATAGTGTATCTAGTAGCCATGCTATATATAGTGTATCTAGTAGCCATGCTATATATAGTGTATCTAGTAGCCATGCTATATATAGTGTAGAGGCCATGCTATATATAGTGTATCTAGTAGCCATGCTATATATAGTGTAGAGGCCATGCTATATATAGTGTATCTAGTAGCCATGGTATATATAGTGTATCTAGTAGCCATGCTATATATAGTGTATCTAGTAGCCATGCTATATATAGTGTAGAGGCCATGCTATATATAGTGTATCTAGTAGCCATGATATATATAGTGTATCTAGTAGCCATGCTATATATAGTGTAGAGGCCATGCTATATATAGTGTATCTAGTAGCCATGCTATATATAGTGTATCTAGTAGCCATGCTATATATAGTGTAGAGGCAATGCTATATATAGTGTATCTAGTAGCCATGCTATATATAGTGTTTCTAGTAGCCATGCTATATATAGTGTATCTAGTAGCCATGCTATATATAGTGTATCTAGTAGCCATGCTATATATAGTGTAGAGGCCATGCTATATATAGTGTATCTAGTAGCCATGCTATATATAGTGTAGAGGCCATGCTATATATAGTGTATCTAGTAGCCATGCTATATATAGTGTAGAGGCCATGCTATATATAGTGTATCTAGTAGCCATGCTATATATAGTGTAGAGGCCATGCTATATATAGTGTATCTAGTAGCCATGCTATATATAGTGTAGAGGCCATGCTATATATAGTGTAGAGGCCATGCTATATATAGTGTATCTAGTAGCCATGCTATATATAGTGTATATAGTAGCCATGCTATATATAGTGTAGAGGCCATGCTATATATAGTGTAGAGGCCATGCTATATATAGTGTATCTAGTAGCCATGCTATATATAGTGTATCTAGTAGCCATGCTATATATAGTGTAGAGGCCATGCCATATATAGTGTATCTAGTGGCCATGCTATATATAGTGTATCTAGTAGCCATGCTATATATAGTGTAGAGGCCATGCTATATATAGTGTATCTAGTAGCCATGCTATATATAGTGTATCTAGTAGCCATGCTATGTATAGTGTATCTAGTAGCCATGCTATATATAGTGTATCTAGTAGCCATGCTATATATATTGTAGAGGCCATGCTATATATAGTGTATCTAGTAGCCATGCTATATATAGTGAAGAGGCCATGCTATATATAGTGTATCAAGTAGCCATGCTATATATAGTGTAGAAGCCATGCTATATATAGTGTATCTAGTAGCCATGCTATATATAGTGTATCTAGTAGCCATGCTATATATAGTGTATCTAGTAGTCATGCTCTATATAGTGTATCTAGTAGCCATGCTATATATAGTGTAGAGGCCATACTATATATAGTGTATCTAGTAGCCATGCTATATATAGTGTAGAGGCCATGCTATATATAGTGTATCTAGTAGCCATGCTATATATAGTGTATCTAGTAGCAGTGCTATATATAGTGTATCTAGTAGCCATGCTATATATAGTGTAGAGGCAATGCTATATATAGTGTATCTAGTAGCCATGCTATATATAGTGTAGAGGCCATGCTATATATAGTGTATCTAGTAGCCATGCTATATATAGTGTATCTAGTAGCCATGCTATATATAGTGTATCTAGTAGTCATGCTCTATATAGTGTATCTAGTAGCCATGCTATATATAGTGTAGAGGCCATACTATATATAGTGTATCTAGTAGCCATGCTATATATAGTGTAGAGGCCATGCTATATATAGTGTATCTAGTAGCCATGCTATATATAGTGTATCTAGTAGCCATGCTATATATAGTGTATCTAGTAGCCATGCTATATATAGTGTAGAGGCAATGCTATATATAGTGTATCTAGTAGCCATGCTATATATATAGTGTAGAGGCCATGCTATATATAGTATATCTAGTAGCCATGCTATATATAGTGTATCTAGTAGCCATGCTATATATAGTGTATATAGTAGCCATGCTATATATAGTGTAGAGGCCATGCTATATATAGTGTAGAGGCCATGCTATATATAGTGTATCTAGTAGCCATGCTATATATAGTGTATCTAGTAGCCATGCTATATATAGTGTAGAAGCCATGCTATATATAGTGTATCTAGTAGCCATGCTATATATAGTGTATCTAGTAGCCATGCTATATATAGTGTATCTAGTAGTCATGCTCTATATAGTGTATCTAGTAGCCATGCTATATATAGTGTAGAGGCCATACTATATATAGTGTATCTAGTAGCCATGCTATATATAGTGTAGAGGCCATGCTATATATAGTGTATCTAGTAGCCATGCTATATATAGTGTATCTAGTAGCAGTGCTATATATAGTGTATCTAGTAGCCATGCTATATATAGTGTAGAGGCAATGCTATATATAGTGTATCTAGTAGCCATGCTATATATAGTGTAGAGGCCATGCTATATATAGTGTATCTAGTAGCCATGCTATATATAGTGTATCTAGTAGCCATGCTATATATAGTGTATCTAGTAGTCATGCTCTATATAGTGTATCTAGTAGCCATGCTATATATAGTGTAGAGGCCATACTATATATAGTGTATCTAGTAGCCATGCTATATATAGTGTAGAGGCCATGCTATATATAGTGTATCTAGTAGCCATGCTATATATAGTGTATCTAGTAGCCATGCTATATATAGTGTATCTAGTAGCCATGCTATATATAGTGTAGAGGCAATGCTATATATAGTGTATCTAGTAGCCATGCTATATATAGTGTAGAGGCCATGCTATATATAGTGTATCTAGTAGCCATGCTATATATAGTGTATCTAGTAGCCATGCTATATATAGTGTATATAGTAGCCATGCTATATATAGTGTAGAGGCCATGCTATATATAGTGTAGAGGCCATGCTATATATAGTGTATCTAGTAGCCATGCTATATATAGTGTATCTAGTAGCCATGCTATATATAGTGTAGAGGCCATGCCATATATAGTGTATCTAGTGGCCATGCTATATATAGTGTATCTAGTAGCCATGCTATATATAGTGTAGAGGCCATGCTATATATAGTGTATCTAGTAGCCATGCTATATATAGTGTATCTAGTAGCCATGCTATGTATAGTGTATCTAGTAGCCATGCTATATATATTGTAGAGGCCATGCTATATATAGTGTATCTAGTAGCCATGCTATATATAGTGAAGAGGCCATGCTATATATAGTGTATCAAGTAGCCATGCTATATATAGTGTAGAAGCCATGCTATATATAGTGTATCTAGTAGCCATGCTATATATAGTGTATCTAGTAGCCATGCTATATATAGTGTATCTAGTAGTCATGCTCTATATAGTGTATCTAGTAGCCATGCTATATATAGTGTAGAGGCCATACTATATATAGTGTATCTAGTAGCCATGCTATATATAGTGTAGAGGCCATGCTATATATAGTGTATCTAGTAGCCATGCTATATATAGTGTATCTAGTAGCCATGCTATATATAGTGTATCTAGTAGCCATGCTATATATAGTGTAGAGGCAATGCTATATATAGTGTATCTAGTAGCCATGCTATATATAGTGTAGAGGCCATGCTATATATAGTGTATCTAGTAGCCATGCTATATATAGTGTATCTAGTAGCCATGCTATATATAGTGTATCTAGTAGTCATGCTCTATATAGTGTATCTAGTAGCCATGCTCTATATAGTGTAGAGGCCATACTATATATAGTGTATCTAGTAGCCATGCTATATATAGTGTAGAGGCCATGCTATATATAGTGTATCTAGTAGCCATGCTATATATAGTGTATCTAGTAGCCATGCTATATATAGTGTAGAGGCCATGCTATATATAGTGTATCTAGTAGCCATGCTATATATAGTGTAGAGGCCATGCTATATATAGTGTATCTAGTAGCCATGCTATATATAGTGTATCTAGTAGCCATGCTATATATAGTGTATCTAGTAGCCATGCTATATATAGTGTAGAGGCCATGCTATATATAGTGTATCTAGTAGCCATGCTATATATAGTGTATCTAGTAGCCATGCTATATATAGTGTAGAGGCCATGCTATATATAGTGTATCTAGTAGCCATGCTATATATAGTGAAGAGGCCATGCTATATATAGTGTATCAAGTAGCCATGCTATATATAGTGTAGAAGCCATGCTATATATAGTGTATCTAGTAGCCATGCTATATATAGTGTATCTAGTAGCCATGCTATATATAGTGTATCTAGTAGTCATGCTCTATATAGTGTATCTAGTAGCCATGCTATATATAGTGTAGAGGCCATACTATATATAGTGTATCTAGTAGCCATGCTATATATAGTGTAGAGGCCATGCTATATATAGTGTATCTAGTAGCCATGCTATATATAGTGTATCTAGTAGCCATGCTATATATAGTGTATCTAGTAGCCATGCTATATATAGTGTAGAGGCAATGCTATATATAGTGTATCTAGTAGCCATGCTATATATAGTGTAGAGGCCATGCTATATATAGTGTATCTAGTAGCCATGCTATATATAGTGTATCTAGTAGCCATGCTATATATAGTGTATCTAGTAGTCATGCTCTATATAGTGTATCTAGTAGCCATGCTCTATATAGTGTAGAGGCCATACTATATATAGTGTATCTAGTAGCCATGCTATATATAGTGTAGAGGCCATGCTATATATAGTGTATCTAGTAGCCATGCTATATATAGTGTATCTAGTAGCCATGCTATATATAGTGTAGAGGCCATGCTATATATAGTGTATCTAGTAGCCATGCTATATATAGTGTAGAGGCCATGCTATATATAGTGTATCTAGTAGCCATGCTATATATAGTGTATCTAGTAGCCATGCTATATATAGTGTATCTAGTAGCCATGCTATATATAGTGTAGAGGCCATGCTATATATAGTGTATCTAGTAGCCATGCTATATATAGTGTATCTAGTAGCCATGCTATATATAGTGTAGAGGCCATGCTATATATAGTGTATCTAGTAGCCATACTATATATAGTGTATCTAGTAGCCATGCTATATATAGTGTATCTAGTAGCCATGCTATATATAGTGTTTCTAGTAGCCATGCTATATATAGTGTATCTAGTAGCCATGCTATATATAGTGTTTCTAGTAGCCATGCTATATATAGTGTATCTAGTAGCCATGCTATATATAGTGTATCTAGTAGCCATGCTATATATAGTGTAGAGGCCATGCTATATATAGTGTATCTAGTAGCCATGCTATATATAGTGTATCTAGTAGCCATGCTATGTATAGTGTATCTAGTAGCCATGCTATATATAGTGTATCTAGTAGCCATGCTATATATAGTGTATCTAGTAGCCATGCTATATATATTGTAGAGGCCATGCTATATATAGTGTATCTAGTAGCCATGCTATATATAGTGTAGAGGCCATGCTATATATAGTGTATCAAGTAGCCATGCTATATATAGTGTAGAAGCCATGCTATATATAGTGTTTCTAGTAGCCATGCTATATATAGTGTATCTAGTAGCCATGCTATATATAGTGTATCTAGTAGTCATGCTCTATATAGTGTATCTAGTAGCCATGCTATATATAGTGTAGAGGCCATACTATATATAGTGTATCTAGTAGCCATGCTATATATAGTGTAGAGGCCATGCTATATATAGTGTATCTAGTAGCCATGCTATATATAGTGTATCTAGTAGCCATGCTATATATAGTGTATCTAGTAGCCATGCTATATATAGTGTAGAGGCAATTCTATATATAGTGTATCTAGTAGCCATGCTATATATAGTGTATCTAGTAGCCATGCTATATATAGTGTATCTAGTAGTCATGCTCTATATAGTGTATCTAGTAGCCATGCTATATATAGTGTAGAGGCCATACTATATATAGTGTATCTAGTAGCCATGCTATATATAGTGTAGAGGCCATGCTATATATAGTGTATCTAGTAGCCATGCTATATATAGTGTATCTAGTAGCCATGCTATATATAGTGTATCTAGTAGCCATGCTATATATAGTGTATCTAGTAGTCATGCTCTATATAGTGTATCTAGTAGCCATGCTATATATAGTGTAGAGGCCATACTATATATAGTGTATCTAGTAGCCATGCTATATATAGTGTAGAGGCCATGCTATATATAGTGTATCTAGTAGCCATGCTATATACAGTGTATCTAGTAGCCATGCTGTATATAGTGTAGAGGCCATGCCATATATAGTGTATCTAGTGGCCATGCTATATATAGTGTATCTAGTAGCCATGCTATATATAGTGTAGAGGCCATGCTATATATAGTGTATCTAGTAGCCATGCTATATATAGTGTAGAGGCCATGCTATATATAGTGTATCTAGTAGCCATGCTATATATAGTGTTTCTAGTAGCCATGCTATATATAGTGTATCTAGTAGCCATGCTATATATAGTGTATCTAGTAGCCATGCTATATATAGTGTAGAGGCCATGCTATATATAGTGTATCTAGTAGCCATGCTATATATAGTGTAGAGGCCATGCTATATATAGTGTATCTAGTAGCCATGCTATATATAGTGTAGAGGCCATGCTATATATAGTGTATCTAGTAGCCATGCTATATATAGTGTAGAGGCCATGCTATATATAGTGTATCTAGTAGCCATGCTATATATAGTGTATCTAGTAGCCATGCTATATATAGTGTATCTAGTAGTCATGCTCTATATAGTGTATCTAGTAGCCATGCTATATATAGTGTAGAGGCCATACTATATATAGTGTATCTAGTAGCCATGCTATATATAGTGTAGAGGCCATGCTATATATAGTGTATCTAGTAGCCATGCTATATATAGTGTATCTAGTAGCCATGCTATATATAGTGTATCTAGTAGCCATGCTATATATAGTGTATCTAGTAGTCATGCTCTATATAGTGTATCTAGTAGCCATGCTATATATAGTGTAGAGGCCATACTATATATAGTGTATCTAGTAGCCATGCTATATATAGTGTAGAGGCCATGCTATATATAGTGTATCTAGTAGCCATGCTATATACAGTGTATCTAGTAGCCATGCTGTATATAGTGTAGAGGCCATGCCATATATAGTGTATCTAGTGGCCATGCTATATATAGTGTATCTAGTAGCCATGCTATATATAGTGTAGAGGCCATGCTATATATAGTGTATCTAGTAGCCATGCTATATATAGTGTAGAGGCCATGCTATATATAGTGTATCTAGTAGCCATGCTATATATAGTGTTTCTAGTAGCCATGCTATATATAGTGTATCTAGTAGCCATGCTATATATAGTGTATCTAGTAGCCATGCTATATATAGTGTAGAGGCCATGCTATATATAGTGTATCTAGTAGCCATGCTATATATAGTGTAGAGGCCATGCTATATATAGTGTATCTAGTAGCCATGCTATATATAGTGTAGAGGCCATGCTATATATAGTGTATCTAGTAGCCATGCTATATATAGTGTAGAGGCCATGCTATATATAGTGTATCTAGTAGCCATGCTATATATAGTGTAGAGGCCATGCTATATATAGTGTAGAGGCCATGCTATATATAGTGTATCTAGAAGCCATGCTATATATAGTGTATATAGTAGCCATGCTATATATAGTGTACAGGCCATGCTATATATAGTGTAGAGGCCATGCTATATATAGTGTATCTAGTAGCCATGCTATATATAGTGTATCTAGTAGCCATGCTGTATATAGTGTAGAGGCCATGCCATATATAGTGTATCTAGTGGCCATGCTATATATAGTGTATCTAGTAGCCATGCTATATATAGTGTAGAGGCCATGCTATATATAGTGTATCTAGTAGCCATGCTATATATAGTGTATCTAGTAGCCATGCTATGTATAGTGTATCTAATAGCCATGCTATATATAGTGTATCTAGTAGCCATGCTATATATAGTGTATCTAGTAGCCATGCAATATATATTGTAGAGGCCATGCTATATATAGTGTATCTAGTAGCCATGCTATATATAGTGTAGAGGCAATGCTATATATAGTGTATCTAGTAGCCATGCTATATATAGTGTAGAGGCCATGCTATATATAGTGTATCTAGTAGCCATGCTATATATAGTGTATCTAGTAGCCATGCTATATATAGTGTATCTAGTAGTCATGCTCTATATAGTGTATCTAGTAGCCATGCTCTATATAGTGTAGAGGCCATACTATATATAGTGTATCTAGTAGCCATGCTATATATAGTGTAGAGGCCATGCTATATATAGTGTATCTAGTAGCCATGCTATATATAGTGTATCTAGTAGCCATGCTATATATAGTGTAGAGGCCATGCTATATATAGTGTATCTAGTAGCCATGCTATATATAGTGTAGAGGCCATGCTATATATAGTGTATCTAGTAGCCATGCTATATATAGTGTATCTAGTAGCCATGCTATATATAGTGTATCTAGTAGCCATGCTATATATAGTGTAGAGGCCATGCTATATATAGTGTATCTAGTAGCCATGCTATATATAGTGTATCTAGTAGCCATGCTATATATAGTGTAGAGGCCATGCTATATATAGTGTATCTAGTAGCCATACTATATATAGTGTATCTAGTAGCCATGCTATATATAGTGTATCTAGTAGCCATGCTATATATAGTGTTTCTAGTAGCCATGCTATATATAGTGTATCTAGTAGCCATGCTATATATAGTGTTTCTAGTAGCCATGCTATATATAGTGTATCTAGTAGCCATGCTATATATAGTGTATCTAGTAGCCATGCTATATATAGTGTAGAGGCCATGCTATATATAGTGTATCTAGTAGCCATGCTATATATAGTGTATCTAGTAGCCATGCTATGTATAGTGTATCTAGTAGCCATGCTATATATAGTGTATCTAGTAGCCATGCTATATATAGTGTATCTAGTAGCCATGCTATATATATTGTAGAGGCCATGCTATATATAGTGTATCTAGTAGCCATGCTATATATAGTGTAGAGGCCATGCTATATATAGTGTATCAAGTAGCCATGCTATA
The DNA here is from genome assembly GCF_965601325.2 of Salmo salar. Lineage (NCBI taxonomy): Eukaryota > Metazoa > Chordata > Actinopteri > Salmoniformes > Salmonidae > Salmo > Salmo salar. The sequence continues at coordinate 97,380,544 of NC_138292.1, read as the reverse complement.
TATAGTGTAGAAGCCATGCTATATATAGTGTTTCTAGTAGCCATGCTATATATAGTGTATCTAGTAGCCATGCTATATATAGTGTATCTAGTAGTCATGCTCTATATAGTGTATCTAGTAGCCATGCTATATATAGTGTAGAGGCCATACTATATATAGTGTATCTAGTAGCCATGCTATATATAGTGTAGAGGCCATGCTATATATAGTGTATCTAGTAGCCATGCTATATATAGTGTATCTAGTAGCCATGCTATATATAGTGTATCTAGTAGCCATGCTATATATAGTGTAGAGGCAATTCTATATATAGTGTATCTAGTAGCCATGCTATATATAGTGTATCTAGTAGCCATGCTATATATAGTGTATCTAGTAGTCATGCTCTATATAGTGTATCTAGTAGCCATGCTATATATAGTGTAGAGGCCATACTATATATAGTGTATCTAGTAGCCATGCTATATATAGTGTAGAGGCCATGCTATATATAGTGTATCTAGTAGCCATGCTATATATAGTGTATCTAGTAGCCATGCTATATATAGTGTATCTAGTAGCCATGCTATATATAGTGTATCTAGTAGTCATGCTCTATATAGTGTATCTAGTAGCCATGCTATATATAGTGTAGAGGCCATACTATATATAGTGTATCTAGTAGCCATGCTATATATAGTGTAGAGGCCATGCTATATATAGTGTATCTAGTAGCCATGCTATATACAGTGTATCTAGTAGCCATGCTGTATATAGTGTAGAGGCCATGCCATATATAGTGTATCTAGTGGCCATGCTATATATAGTGTATCTAGTAGCCATGCTATATATAGTGTAGAGGCCATGCTATATATAGTGTATCTAGTAGCCATGCTATATATAGTGTAGAGGCCATGCTATATATAGTGTATCTAGTAGCCATGCTATATATAGTGTTTCTAGTAGCCATGCTATATATAGTGTATCTAGTAGCCATGCTATATATAGTGTATCTAGTAGCCATGCTATATATAGTGTAGAGGCCATGCTATATATAGTGTATCTAGTAGCCATGCTATATATAGTGTAGAGGCCATGCTATATATAGTGTATCTAGTAGCCATGCTATATATAGTGTAGAGGCCATGCTATATATAGTGTATCTAGTAGCCATGCTATATATAGTGTAGAGGCCATGCTATATATAGTGTATCTAGTAGCCATGCTATATATAGTGTAGAGGCCATGCTATATATAGTGTAGAGGCCATGCTATATATAGTGTATCTAGAAGCCATGCTATATATAGTGTATATAGTAGCCATGCTATATATAGTGTACAGGCCATGCTATATATAGTGTAGAGGCCATGCTATATATAGTGTATCTAGTAGCCATGCTATATATAGTGTATCTAGTAGCCATGCTGTATATAGTGTAGAGGCCATGCCATATATAGTGTATCTAGTGGCCATGCTATATATAGTGTATCTAGTAGCCATGCTATATATAGTGTAGAGGCCATGCTATATATAGTGTATCTAGTAGCCATGCTATATATAGTGTATCTAGTAGCCATGCTATGTATAGTGTATCTAATAGCCATGCTATATATAGTGTATCTAGTAGCCATGCTATATATAGTGTATCTAGTAGCCATGCAATATATATTGTAGAGGCCATGCTATATATAGTGTATCTAGTAGCCATGCTATATATAGTGTAGAGGCCATGCTATATATAGTGTATCAAGTAGCCATGCTATATATAGTGTAGTAGCCATGCTATATATAGTGTATCTAGTACACTATATATCTATATCTACACTATATGTATCTATACACTATATGTATCTATATGTATCTAGTAGCCATGCTATATATAGTGTAGAGGCCATGCTATATATAGTGTATCTAGTAGCCATGCTATATATAGTGTATCTAGTAGCCATGCTATATATAGTGTATCTAGTAGCCATGCTATATATAGTGTAGAGGCAATGCTATATATAGTGTATCTAGTAGCCATGCTATATATAGTGTATCTAGTAGCCATGCTATATATAGTGTATCTAGTAGTCATGCTCTATATAGTGTATCTAGTAGCCATGCTATATATAGTGTAGAGGCCATACTATATATAGTGTATCTAGTAGCCATGCTATATATAGTGTAGAGGCCATGCTATATATAGTGTATCTAGTAGCCATGCTATATATAGTGTATCTAGTAGCCATGCTATATATAGTGTATCTAGTAGCCATGCTATATATAGTGTATCTAGTAGTCATGCTCTATATAGTGTATCTAGTAGCCATGCTATATATAGTGTAGAGGCCATACTATATATAGTGTATCTAGTAGCCATGCTATATATAGTGTAGAGGCCATGCTATATATAGTGTATCTAGTAGCCATGCTATATACAGTGTATCTAGTAGCCATGCTGTATATAGTGTAGAGGCCATGCCATATATAGTGTATCTAGTGGCCATGCTATATATAGTGTATCTAGTAGCCATGCTATATATAGTGTAGAGGCCATGCTATATATAGTGTATCTAGTAGCCATGCTATATATAGTGTATCTAGTAGCCATGCTATGTATAGTGTATCTAGTAGCCATGCTATATATAGTGTATCTAGTAGCCATGCTATATATAGTGTATCTAGTAGCCATGCTATATATAGTGTAGAGGCCATGCTATATATAGTGTATCAAGTAGCCATGCTATATATAGTGTAGAAGCCATGCTATATATAGTGTTTCTAGTAGCCATGCTATATATAGTGTATCTAGTAGCCATGCTATATATAGTGTATCTAGTAGTCATGCTCTATATAGTGTATCTAGTAGCCATGCTATATATAGTGTAGAGGCCATACTATATATAGTGTATCTAGTAGCCATGCTATATATAGTGTAGAGGCCATGCTATATATAGTGTATCTAGTAGCCATGCTATATATAGTGTATCTAGTAGCCATGCTATATATAGTGTATCTAGTAGCCATGCTATATATAGTGTAGAGGCAATGCTATATATAGTGTATCTAGTAGCCATGCTATATATAGTGTAGAGGCCATGCTATATATAGTGTATCTAGTAGCCATGCTATATATAGTGTATCTAGTAGCCATGCTATATATAGTGTATCTAGTAGTCATGCTCTATATAGTGTATCTAGTAGCCATGCTATATATAGTGTAGAGGCCATACTATATATAGTGTATCTAGTAGCCATGCTATATATAGTGTAGAGGCCATACTATATATAGTGTATCTAGTAGCCATGCTATATATAGTGTAGAGGCCATGCTATATATAGTGTATCTAGTAGCCATGCTATATTTAGTGTATCTAGTAGCCATGCTGTATATAGTGTAGAGGCCATGCCATATATAGTGTATCTAGTGGCCATGCTATATATAGTGTATCTAGTAGCCATGCTATATATAGTGTAGAGGCCATGCTATATATAGTGTATCTAGTAGCCATGCTATGTATAGTGTATCTAGTAGCCATGCTATATATAGTGTATCTAGTAGCCATGCTATATATAGTGTATCTAGTAGCCATGCTATATATAGTGTAGAGGCCATGCTATATATAGTGTATCAAGTAGCCATGCTATATATAGTGTAGAAGCCATGCTATATATAGTGTTTCTAGTAGCCATGCTATATATAGTGTATCTATATATAGCATGGTGGCACTGGAATCCTCATCTCTCCCAAGTGGACATTCTCTCTTTCTCCCCTGACCCATCTGTCTATCTCCTCATTTGAATTCCATGCTGTCACAGTTACCAGCCCTTTCAAGCTTAACATCCTTATCATTTATCGCCCTCCAGGTTCCCTTGGAGAGTTCATCAATGAGCTTGACGCCTTGATAAGTTCCTTTCCTGAGGATGGCTCACCTCTCACAGTTCTGGGTGACTTTAACCTCCCCACGTCTACCTTCGACTCATTCCTCTCTGCCTCCTTCTTTCCACTCCTCTCCTCTTTCGACCTCACCCTCTCACCTTCCCCCCCTACTCACAAGGCAGGCAATACGCTTGACCTCATCTTTACTAGATGGTGTTCTTCCACTAATCTCATTGCAACTCCCCTCCAAGTCTCCGACCACTACCTTGTATCCTTTTCCCTCTCGCTCTCATCCAACACTTCTCACTCTCCCCCTACTCGGATGGTATTGCGCCGTCCCAACCTTCGCTCTCTCTCTCCCGCTACTCTCTCCTCTTCCATCCTATCATCTCTTCCCTCTGCTCAAACCTTCTCCAACCTATCTCCTGATTCTGCCTCCTCAACCCTCCTCTCCTCCCTCTCTGCATCCTTTGATCTCCTCTGTCCCCTATCCTCCAGGCCGGCTCGGTCCTCCCCTCCTGCTCCGTGGCTCGACGACTCACTGCGAGCTCACAGAACAGGGCTCCGGGCAGCCGAGCGGAAATGGAGGAAAACTCGCCTCCCTGCGGACCTGGCATCCTTTCACTCCCTCCTCTCTACATTTTCCTCTTCTGTCTCTGCTGCTAAAGCCACTTTCTACCACTCTAAACTCCAAGCATCTGCCTCTAACCCTAGGAAGCTCTTTGCTACCTTCTCCTCCCTCCTGAATCCTCCTCCCCCTCCCCCCCCCCCTCCTCCCTCTCTGCGGATGACTTCGTCAACCATTTTGAAAAGAAGGTTGACGACATCCGATCCTCGTTTGCTAAGTCAAACGACACTGCTGGTCCTGCTCACACTGCCCTACCCTGTGCTTTGACCTCTTTCTCCCCTCTCTCTCCAGATGAAATCTCGCGTCTTGTGACGGCCGGCCGCCCAACAACCTGCCCACTTGACCCTATCCCCTCCTCTCTTCTCCAGACCATTTCCGGAGACCTTCTCCCCTACCTCACCTCGCTCATCAACGCATCCTTGACCGCTGGCTACGTCCCTTCCGTCTTCAAGAGAGCGAGAGTTGCACCCCTTCTGAAAAAACCTACACTCGATCCCTCCGATGTCAACAACTACAGGCCAGTATCCCTTCTTTCCTTTCTCTCCAAAACTCTTGAACGCGCCGTGCTTGGCCAGCTCTCTTGCTATCTCTCTCAGAATGACCTTCTTGATCCTAATCAGTCAGGTTTCAAGACTGGGCATTCAACTGAGACTGCTCTTCTCTGTGTCACGGAGGCTCTCCGCACTGCTAAAGCTAACTCTCTCTCCTCTGCTCTCATCCTTCTAGACCTATCTGCTGCCTTTGATACCGTGAACCATCAGATCCTCCTCTCCACCCTCTCCGAGCTGGGCATCTCTGGCACCGCGCACGCTTGGATTGCGTCCTACCTGACAGGTCGCTCCTACCAGGTGGCGTGGCGAGAATCTGTCTCCGCACCACGTGCTCTCACCACTGGTGTCCCCCAGGGCTCTGTTCTTGGCCCACTCCTATTCTCGCTATACACCAAGTCACTTGGCTCTGTCATATCCTCACATGGTCTCTCATATCATTGCTATGCAGATGACACACAATTAATCTTCTCCTTTCCCCCTTCTGACAACCAGGCGGCGAATCGCATCTCTGCATGTCTGGCAGACATATCAGTGTGGATGACGGATCACCACCTCAAGCTGAACCTCGGCAAGACGGAGCTGCTCTTCCTCCCGGGGAAGGACTGCCCGTTCCATGATCTCGCCATCACGGTTGACAACTCCCTTGTGTCCTCCTCCCAGAGTGCTAAGAGCCTTGGCGTGACCCTGGACAACACCCTGTCGTTCTCCACCAACATCAAGGCGGTGACCCGATCCTGTAGGTTCATGCTCTACAACATTCGCAGAGTACGACCCTGCCTCACACAGGAAGCGGCGCAGGTCCTAATCCAGGCACTTGTCATCTCCCGTCTGGATTACTGCAACTCGCTGTTGGCTGGGCTCCCTGCCTGTGCCATTAAACCCCTACAACTCATCCAGAACGCCGCAGCCCGTCTGGTGTTCAACCTTCCCAAGTTCTCTCACGTCACCCCGCTCCTCCGCTCTCTCCACTGGCTTCCAGTCGAAGCTCGCATCCGCTACAAGACCATGGTGCTTGCCTACGGAGCTGTGAGGGGAACGGCACCTCCGTACCTTCAGGCTCTGATCAGGCCCTACACCCAAACAAGGGCACTCCGTTCATCCACCTCTGGCCTGCTCGCCTCCCTACCTCTGAGGAAGCACAGTTCCCGCTCAGCCCAGTCAAAACTGTTCGCTGCTCTGGCACCCCAATGGTGGAACAAGCTCCCTCACGACGCCAGGACAGCGGAGTCAATCACCACCTTCCGGAGACACCTGAAACCCCACCTCTTCAAGGAATACCTGGGATAGGATAAGGTAATCCTTCTAACCCCCCCCCCCTTAAAAGATTTAGATGCACTATTGTAAAGTGGTTGTTCCACTGGATATTATAGGTGAATGCACCAATTTGTAAGTCGCTCTGGATAAGAGCGTCTGCTAAATGACTAAAATGTAAAAATGTAAAAAAATCTAGTAGCCATGCTATATATAGTGTATCTAGTAGTCATGCTCTATATAGTGTATCTAGTAGCCATGCAATATATAGTGTAGAGGCCATACTATATATAGTGTATCTAGTAGCCATGCTATATATAGTGTAGAGGCCATGCTATATATAGTGGATCTAGTAGCCATGCTATATATAGTGTATCTAGTAGCCATGCTATATATAGTGTATCTAGTAGCCATGCTATATATAGTGTAGAGGCAATGCTATATATAGTGTATCTAGTAGCCATGCTATATATAGTGTATCTAGTAGCCATGCTATATATAGTGTATCTATTAGCCATGCTATATATAGTGTTTCTAGTAGCCAAGCTATATATAGTGTATCTAGTAGCCATGCTATATATAGTGTTTCTAGTAGCCATGCTATATATAGAGTATCTAGTAGTCATGCTATATATAGTGTATCTAGTAGCCATGCTATATATAGTGTAGAGGCCATGCTATATATAGTGTATCTAGTAGCCATGCTATATATAGTGTTTCTAGTAGCCATGCTATATATAGTGTATCTAGTAGCCATGCTATATATAGTGTATCTAGTAGCCATGCTATATATAGTGTAGAGGCCATGCTATATATAGTGTATCTAGTAGCCATGCTATATATAGTGTAGAGGCCATGCTATAAATAGTGTATCTAGTAGCCATGCTATATATAGTGTATCTAGTAGCCATGCTATATATAGTGTAGAGGCCATGCTATATATAGTGTATCTAGTAGCCATGCTATATATAGTGTATCTAGTAGCCATGCTATATATAGTGTAGAGGCCATGCTAGATATAGTGTATCTAGTAGACATGCTATATATAGTGTATCTAGTAGCCATGCTATATATAGTGTATCTAGTAGCCATGCTATATATAGTGTTTCTAGTAGCCATGCTATATATAGTGTATCTAGTAGCCATGCTATATATAGTGTTTCTAGTAGCCATGCTATATATAGTGTATCTAGTAGCCATGCTATATATAGTGTATCTAGTAGCCATGCTATATATAGTGTATCTAGTAGCCATGCTATATATAGTGTAGAGGCCATGCTATATATAGTGTATCTAGTAGCCATGCTATATATAGTGTATCTAGTAGCCATGCTATATATAGTGTATCTAGCAGCCATGCTATATATAGTGTAGAGGCCATGCTATATATAGTGTTTCTAGTAGCCATGCTATATATAGTGTATCTAGTAGCCATGCTATATATAGTGTATCTAGTAGCCATGCTATATATAGTGTATCTAGTAGCCATGCTATATATAGTGTAGAGGCCAAGCTATATATAGTGTATCTAGTAGCCATGCTATATATAGTGTATCTAGTAGCCATGCTATATATAGTGTATCTAGTAGCCATGCTATATATAGTGTATCTAGTAGCCATGCTATATATAGTGTATCTAGTAGCCATGCTATATATAGTGTAGAGGCCATGCTATATATAGTGTATCTAGTAGCCATGCTATATATAGTGTAGAGGCCATGCTATATATAGTGTATCTAGTAGCCATGCTATATATAGTGTAGAAGCCATGCTATATATAGTGTATCTAGTAGCCATGCTATATATAGTGTATCTAGTAGCCATGCTATATATAGTGTATCTAGTAGTCATGCTCTATATAGTGTATCTAGTAGCCATGCTATATATAGTGTAGAGGCCATACTATATATAGTGTATCTAGTAGCCATGCTCTATATAGTGTAGAGGCCATGCTATATATAGTGTATCTAGTAGCCATGCTATATATAGTGTATCTAGTAGCCATGCTATATATAGTGTATCTAGTAGCCATGCTATATATAGTGTAGAGTCCATGCTATATATAGTGTATCTAGTAGCCATGCTATATATAGTGTATCTAGTAGCCATGCTATATATAGTGTATCTAGTAGCCATGCTATATATAGTGTAGAGGCCATGCTATATATAGTGTATCTAGTAGCCATGCTATATATAGTGTAGAGGCCATGCTATATATAGTGTAGAGGCCATGCTATATAGAGTGTATATAGTAGCCATGCTATATATAGTGTATATAGTAGCCATGCTATATATAGTGTATCTAGTAGCCATGCTATATATAGTGTAGAGGCCATGCTATATATAGTGTATCTAGTAGCCATGCTATATATAGTGTATCTAGTAGCCATGCTATATATAGTGTAGAGGCCATGCTATATATAGTGTATCTAGTAGCCATGCTATATATAGTGTATCTAGTAGCCATGCTATATATAGTGTATCTAGTAGCCATGCTATATATAGTGTAGAGGCCATGCTATATATAGTGTTTCTAGTAGCCATGCTATATATAGTGTATCTAGTTGCCATGCTATATATTGTATCTAGTAGCCATGCTATATATAGTGTAGAGGCCATGCTATATATAGTGTATCTAGTAGCCATGCAATATATAGTGTATCTAGTAGCCATGCTATATATAGTGTATCTATTAGCCATGCTATATATAGTGTTTCTAGTAGCCATGCTATATATAGTGTATCTAGTAGCCATGCTATATATAGTGTTTCTAGTAGCCATGCTATATATAGTGTATCTAGTAGTCATGCTATATATAGTGTATCTAGTAGCCATGCTATATATAGTGTAGAGGCCATGCTATATATAGTGTATCTAGTAGCCATGCTATATATAGTGTTTCTAGTAGCCATGCTATATATAGTGTATCTAGTAGCCATGCTATATATAGTGTATCTAGTAGCCATGCTATATATAGTGTAGAGGCCATGCTATATATAGTGTATCTAGTAGCCATGCTATATATAGTGTAGAGGCCATGCTATATATAGTGTATCTAGTAGCCATGCTATATATAGTGTATCTAGTAGCCATGCTATATATAGTGTAGAGGCCATGCTAGATATAGTGTATCTAGTAGCCATGCTATATATAGTGTATCTAGTAGCCATGCTATATATAGTGTAGAGTCCATGCTATATATAGTGTATCTAGTAGCCATGCTATATATAGTGTATCTAGTAGCCATGCTATATATAGTGTATCTAGTAGCCATGCTATATATAGTGTAGAGGCCATGCTATATATAGTGTATCTAGTAGCCATGCTATATATAGTGTAGAGGCCATGCTATATATAGTGTAGAGGCCATGCTATATAGAGTGTATATAGTAGCCATGCTATATATAGTGTATATAGTAGCCATGCTATATATAGTGTATCTAGTAGCCATGCTATATATAGTGTAGAGGCCATGCTATATATAGTGTATCTAGTAGCCATGCTATATATAGTGTATCTAGTAGCCATGCTATATATAGTGTAGAGGCCATGCTATATATAGTGTATCAAGTAGCCATGCTATATATAGTGTATCTAGTAGCCATGCTATATATAGTGTATCTAGTAGCCATGCTATATATAGTGTAGAGGCCATGCTATATATAGTGTTTCTAGTAGCCATGCTATATATAGTGTATCTAGTTGCCATGCTATATATTGTATCTAGTAGCCATGCTATATATAGTGTAGAGGCCATGCTATATATAGTGTATCTAGTAGCCATGCAATATATAGTGTATCTAGTAGCCATGCTATATATAGTGTATCTATTAGCCATGCTATATATAGTGTTTCTAGTAGCCATGCTATATATAGTGTATCTAGTAGCCATGCTATATATAGTGTTTCTAGTAGCCATGCTATATATAGTGTATCTAGTAGTCATGCTATATATAGTGTATCTAGTAGCCATGCTATATATAGTGTAGAGGCCATGCTATATATAGTGTATCTAGTAGCCATGCTATATATAGTGTTTCTAGTAGCCATGCTATATATAGTGTATCTAGTAGCCATGCTATATATAGTGTATCTAGTAGCCATGCTATATATAGTGTAGAGGCCATGCTATATATAGTGTATCTAGTAGCCATGCTATATATAGTGTAGAGGCCATGCTATATATAGTGTATCTAGTAGCCATGCTATATATAGTGTATCTAGTAGCCATGCTATATATAGTGTAGAGGCCATGCTAGATATAGTGTATCTAGTAGCCATGCTATATATAGTGTATCTAGTAGCCATGCTGTATATAGTGTATCTAGTAGCCATGCTATATATAGTGTTTCTAGTAGCCATGCTATATATAGTGTATCTAGTAGCCATGCTATATATAGTGTTTCTAGTAGCCATGCTATATATAGTGTATCTAGTAGCCATGCTATATATAGTGTAACTAGTAGCCATGCTATATATAGTGTAGAGGCCATGCTATATATAGGTTATCTAGTAGCCATGCTATATATAGTGTATCTAGTAGCCATGCTATATATAGTGTATCTAGTAGCCATGCTATATATAGTGTAGAGGCCATGCTATATATAGTGTTTCTAGTAGCCATGCTATATATAGTGTATCTAGTAGCCATGCTATATATAGTGTATCTAGTAGCCATGCTATATATAGTGTATCTAGTAGCCATGCTATATATAGTGTAGAGGCCAAGCTATATATAGTGTATCTAGTGGCCATGCTATATATAGTGTATCTAGTAGCCATGCTATATATAGTGTATCTAGTAGCCATGCTATATATAGTGTATCTAGTAGCCATGCTATATATAGTGTATCTAGTAGCCATGCTATATATAGTGTAGAGGCCATGCTATATATAGTGTATCTAGTAGCCATGCTATATATAGTGTAGAGGCCATGCTATATATAGTGTATCTAGTAGCCATGCTATATATAGTGTAGAAGCCATGCTATATATAGTGTATCTAGTAGCCATGCTATATATAGTGTATCTAGTAGCCATGCTATATATAGTGTATCTAGTAGTCATGCTCTATATAGTGTATCTAGTAGCCATGCTATATATAGTGTAGAGGCCATACTATATATAGTGTATCTAGTAGCCATGCTCTATATAGTGTAGAGGCCATGCTATATATAGTGTATCTAGTAGCCATGCTATATATAGTGTATCTAGTAGCCATGCTATATATAGTGTATCTAGTAGCCATGCTATATATAGTGTAGAGTCCATGCTATATATAGTGTATCTAGTAGCCATGCTATATATAGTGTATCTAGTAGCCATGCTATATATAGTGTATCTAGTAGCCATGCTATATATAGTGTAGAGGCCATGCTATATATAGTGTATCTAGTAGCCATGCTATATATAGTGTAGAGGCAATGCTATATATAGTGTATCTAGTAGCCATGCTATATATAGTGTATCTAGTAGCCATGCTATATATAGTGTATCTATTAGCCATGCTATATATAGTGTTTCTAGTAGCCAAGCTATATATAGTGTATCTAGTAGCCATGCTATATATAGTGTTTCTAGTAGCCATGCTATATATAGAGTATCTAGTAGTCATGCTATATATAGTGTATCTAGTAGCCATGCTATATATAGTGTAGAGGCCATGCTATATATAGTGTATCTAGTAGCCATGCTATATATAGTGTTTCTAGTAGCCATGCTATATATAGTGTATCTAGTAGCCATGCTATATATAGTGTATCTAGTAGCCATGCTATATATAGGGTAGAGGCCATGCTATATATAGTGTATCTAGTAGCCATGCTATATATAGTGTAGAGGCCATGCTATAAATAGTGTATCTAGTAGCCATGCTATATATAGTGTATCTAGTAGCCATGCTATATATAGTGTAGAGGCCATGCTATATATAGTGTATCTAGTAGCCATGCTATATATAGTGTATCTAGTAGCCATGCTATATATAGTGTAGAGGCCATGCTAGATATAGTGTATCTAGTAGACATGCTATATATAGTGTATCTAGTAGCCATGCTATATATAGTGTAGAGGCCATGCTATATATAGTGTATCTAGTAGCCATGCTATATATAGTGTAGAGGCCATGCTATATATAGTGTATCTAGTAGCCATGCTATATATAGTGTAGAAGCCATGCTATATATAGTGTATCTAGTAGCCATGCTATATATAGTGTTTCTAGTAGCCATGCTATATATAGTGTATCTAGTAGCCATGCTATATATAGTGTATCTAGTAGCCATGCTATATATAGTGTATCTAGTAGCCATGCTATATATAGTGTATCTAGTAGCCATGCTATATATAGTGTATCTAGTAGCCATGCTATATATAGTGTAGAGGCCATGCTATATATAGTGTATCTAGTAGCCATGCTATATATAGTGTATCTAGTAGCCATGCTATATATAGTGTATCTAGCAGCCATGCTATATATAGTGTAGAGGCCATGCTATATATAGTGTTTCTAGTAGCCATGCTATATATAGTGTATCTAGTAGCCATGCTATATATAGTGTATCTAGTAGCCATGCTATATATAGTGTATCTAGTAGCCATGCTATATATAGTGTAGAGGCCAAGCTATATATAGTGTATCTAGTAGCCATGCTATATATAGTGTATCTAGTAGCCATGCTATATATAGTGTATCTAGTAGCCATGCTATATATAGTGTATCTAGTAGCCATGCTATATATAGTGTATCTAGTAGCCATGCTATATATAGTGTAGAGGCCATGCTATATATAGTGTATCTAGTAGCCATGCTATATATAGTGTAGAGGCCATGCTATATATAGTGTATCTAGTAGCCATGCTATATATAGTGTAGAAGCCATGCTATATATAGTGTATCTAGTAGCCATGCTATATATAGTGTATCTAGTAGCCATGCTATATATAGTGTATCTAGTAGTCATGCTCTATATAGTGTATCTAGTAGCCATGCTATATATAGTGTAGAGGCCATACTATATATAGTGTATCTAGTAGCCATGCTCTATATAGTGTAGAGGCCATGCTATATATAGTGTATCTAGTAGCCATGCTATATATAGTGTATCTAGTAGCCATGCTATATATAGTGTATCTAGTAGCCATGCTATATATAGTGTAGAGTCCATGCTATATATAGTGTATCTAGTAGCCATGCTATATATAGTGTATCTAGTAGCCATGCTATATATAGTGTATCTAGTAGCCATGCTATATATAGTGTAGAGGCCATGCTATATATAGTGTATCTAGTAGCCATGCTATATATAGTGTAGAGGCCATGCTATATATAGTGTAGAGGCCATGCTATATAGAGTGTATATAGTAGCCATGCTATATATAGTGTATATAGTAGCCATGCTATATATAGTGTATCTAGTAGCCATGCTATATATAGTGTAGAGGCCATGCTATATATAGTGTATCTAGTAGCCATGCTATATATAGTGTATCTAGTAGCCATGCTATATATAGTGTAGAGGCCATGCTATATATAGTGTATCTAGTAGCCATGCTATATATAGTGTATCTAGTAGCCATGCTATATATAGTGTATCTAGTAGCCATGCTATATATAGTGTAGAGGCCATGCTATATATAGTGTTTCTAGTAGCCATGCTATATATAGTGTATCTAGTTGCCATGCTATATATTGTATCTAGTAGCCATGCTATATATAGTGTAGAGGCCATGCTATATATAGTGTATCTAGTAGCCATGCAATATATAGTGTATCTAGTAGCCATGCTATATATAGTGTATCTATTAGCCATGCTATATATAGTGTTTCTAGTAGCCATGCTATATATAGTGTATCTAGTAGCCATGCTATATATAGTGTTTCTAGTAGCCATGCTATATATAGTGTATCTAGTAGTCATGCTATATATAGTGTATCTAGTAGCCATGCTATATATAGTGTAGAGGCCATGCTATATATAGTGTATCTAGTAGCCATGCTATATATAGTGTTTCTAGTAGCCATGCTATATATAGTGTATCTAGTAGCCATGCTATATATAGTGTATCTAGTAGCCATGCTATATATAGTGTAGAGGCCATGCTATATATAGTGTATCTAGTAGCCATGCTATATATAGTGTAGAGGCCATGCTATATATAGTGTATCTAGTAGCCATGCTATATATAGTGTATCTAGTAGCCATGCTATATATAGTGTAGAGGCCATGCTAGATATAGTGTATCTAGTAGCCATGCTATATATAGTGTATCTAGTAGCCATGCTGTATATAGTGTATCTAGTAGCCATGCTATATATAGTGTTTCTAGTAGCCATGCTATATATAGTGTATCTAGTAGCCATGCTATATATAGTGTTTCTAGTAGCCATGCTATATATAGTGTATCTAGTAGCCATGCTATATATAGTGTAACTAGTAGCCATGCTATATATAGTGTAGAGGCCATGCTATATATAGTGTATCTAGTAGCCATGCTATATATAGTGTATCTAGTAGCCATGCTATATATAGTGTATCTAGTAGCCATGCTATATATAGTGTAGAGGCCATGCTATATATAGTGTTTCTAGTAGCCATGCTATATATAGTGTATCTAGTAGCCATGCTATATATAGTGTATCTAGTAGCCATGCTATATATAGTGTATCTAGTAGCCATGCTATATATAGTGTAGAGGCCAAGCTATATATAGTGTATCTAGTGGCCATGCTATATATAGTGTATCTAGTAGCCATGCTATATATAGTGTATCTAGTAGCCATGCTATATATAGTGTATCTAGTAGCCATGCTATATATAGTGTATCTAGTAGCCATGCTATATATAGTGTAGAGGCCATGCTATATATAGTGTATCTAGTAGCCATGCTATATATAGTGTAGAGGCCATGCTATATATAGTGTATCTAGTAGCCATGCTATATATAGTGTAGAAGCCATGCTATATATAGTGTATCTAGTAGCCATGCTATATATAGTGTATCTAGTAGCCATGCTATATATAGTGTATCTAGTAGTCATGCTCTATATAGTGTATCTAGTAGCCATGCTATATATAGTGTAGAGGCCATACTATATATAGTGTATCTAGTAGCCATGCTCTATATAGTGTAGAGGCCATGCTATATATAGTGTATCTAGTAGCCATGCTATATATAGTGTATCTAGTAGCCATGCTATATATAGTGTATCTAGTAGCCATGCTATATATAGTGTAGAGTCCATGCTATATATAGTGTATCTAGTAGCCATGCTATATATAGTGTATCTAGTAGCCATGCTATATATAGTGTATCTAGTAGCCATGCTATATATAGTGTAGAGGCCATGCTATATATAGTGTATCTAGTAGCCATGTTATATATAGTGTAGAGGCCATGCTATATATAGTGTAGAGGCCATGCTATATAGAGTGTATATAGTAGCCATGCTATATATAGTGTATATAGTAGCCATGCTATATATAGTGTATCTAGTAGCCATGCTATATATAGTGTAGAGGCCATGCTATATATAGTGTATCTAGTAGCCATGCTATATATAGTGTATCTAGTAGCCATGCTATATATAGTGTTGAGGCCATGCTATATATAGTGTATCTAGTAGCCATGCTATATATAGTGTATCTAGTAGCCATGCTATATATAGTGTATCTAGTAGCCATGCTATATATAGTGTAGAGGCCATGCTATATATAGTGTTTCTAGTAGCCATGCTATATATAGTGTATCTAGTAGCCATGCTATATATAGTGTATCTAGTAGCCATGCTATATATAGTGTAGAGGCCATGCTATATATAGTGTATCTAGTAGCCATGCTATATATAGTGTATCTAGTAGCCATGCTATATATAGTGTATCTATTAGCCATGCTATATATAGTGTTTCTAGTAGCCATGCTATATATAGTGTATCTGGTAGCCATGCTATATATAGTGTTTCTAGTAGCCATGCTATATATAGTGTATCTAGTAGTCATGCTATATATAGTGTATCTAGTAGCCATGCTATATATAGTGTAGAGGCCATGCTATATATAGTGTATTTAGTAGCCATGCTATATATAGTGTTTCTAGTAGCCATGCTATATATAGTGTATCTAGTAGCCATGCTATATATAGTGTATCTAGTAGCCATGCTATATATAGTGTAGAGGCCATGCTATATATAGTGTATCTAGTAGCCATGCTATATATAGTGTAGAGGCCATGCTATATATAGTGTATCTAGTAGCCATGCTATATATAGTGTATCTAGTAGCCATGCTATATATAGTGTAGAGGCCATGCTAGATATAGTGTATCTAGTAGCCATGCTATATATAGTGTATCTAGTAGCCATGCTATATATAGTGTATCTAGTAGCCATGCTATATATAGTGTTTCTAGTAGCCATGCTATATATAGTGTATCTAGTAGCCATGCTATATATAGTGTTTCTAGTAGCCATGCTATATATAGTGTATCTAGTAGCCATGCTATATATAGTGTATCTAGTAGCCATGCTATATATAGTGTAACTAGTAGCCATGCTATATATAGTGTAGAGGCCATGCTATATATAGTGTATCTAGTAGCCATGCTATATATAGTGTATCTAGTAGCCATGCTATATATAGTGTATCTAGTAGCCATGCTATATATAGTGTAGAGGCCAAGCTATATATAGTGTATCTAGTAGCCATGCTATATATAGTGTATCTATTAGCCATGCTATATATAGTGTATCTAGTAGCCATGCTATATATAGTCTATCTAGTAGCCATGCTATATATAGTGTATCTAGTAGCCATGCTATATATAGTGTAGAGGCCATGCTATATATAGTGTATCTAGTAGCCATGCTATATATAGTGTAGAGGCCATGCTATATATAGTGTATCTAGTAGCCATGCTATATATAGTGTAGAAGCCATGCTATATATAGTGTATCTAGTAGCCATGCTATATATAGTGTATCTAGTAGCCATGCTATATATAGTGTATCTAGTAGTCATGCTCTATATAGTGTATCTAGTAGCCATGCTATATATAGTGTAGAGGCCATACTATATATAGTGTATCTAGTAGCCATGCTATATATAGTGTAGAGGCCATGCTATATATAGTGTATCTAGTAGCCATGCTATATATAGTGTATCTAGTAGCCATGCTATATATAGTGTATCTAGTAGCCATGCTATATATTGTGTAGAGTCCATGCTATATATAGTGTATCTAGTAGCCATGCTATATATAGTGTATCTAGTAGCCATGCTATACATAGTGTATCTAGTAGCCATGCTATATATAGTGTAGAGGCCATGCTATATATAGTGTATCTAGTAGCCATGCTATATATAGTGTAGAGGCCATGCTATATATAGTGTATCTAGTAGCCATGCTATATATAGTGTTTCTAGTAGCCATGCTATATATAGTGTATCTAGTAGCCATGCTATATATAGTGTATCTAGTAGCCATGCTATATATAGTGTAGAGGCCATGCTATATATAGTGTATCTAGTAGCCATGCTATATATAGTGTAGAGGCCATGGTATATATAGTGTATCTAGTAGCCATGCTATATATAGTGTATCTAGTAGCCATGCTATATATAGTGTAGAGGCCATGCTAGATATAGTGTATCTAGTAGCCATGCTATATATAGTGTATCTAGTAGCCATGCTATATATAGTGTATCTAGTAGCCATGCTATATATAGTGTTTCTAGTAGCCATGCTATATATAGTGTATCTAGTAGCCATGCTATATATAGTGTTTCTAGTAGCCATGCTATATATAGTGTATCTAGTAGCCATGCTATATATAGTGTATCTAGTAGCCATGCTATATATAGTGTAACTAGTAGCCATGCTATATATAGTGTAGAGGCCATGCTATATATAGTGTATCTAGTAGCCATGCTATATATAGTGTATCTAGTAGCCATGCTATATATAGTGTATCTAGTAGCCATGCTATATATAGTGTAGAGGCCAAGCTATATATAGTGTATCTAGTAGCCATGCTATATATAGTGTATCTATTAGCCATGCTATATATAGTGTATCTAGTAGCCATGCTATATATAGTGTATCTAGTAGCCATGCTATATATAGTGTATCTAGTAGCCATGCTATATATAGTGTAGAGGCCATGCTATATATAGTGTATCTAGTAGCCATGCTATATATAGTGTAGAGGCCATGCTATATATAGTGTATCTAGTAGCCATGCTATATATAGTGTAGAAGCCATGCTATATATAGTGTATCTAGTAGCCATGCTATATATAGTGTATCTAGTAGCCATGCTATATATAGTGTATCTAGTAGTCATGCTCTATATAGTGTATCTAGTAGCCATGCTATATATAGTGTAGAGGCCATACTATATATAGTGTATCTAGTAGCCATGCTATATATAGTGTAGAGGCCATGCTATATATAGTGTATCTAGTAGCCATGCTATATATAGTGTATCTAGTAGCCATGCTATATATAGTGTATCTAGTAGCCATGCTATATATTGTGTAGAGTCCATGCTATATATAGTGTATCTAGTAGCCATGCTATATATAGTGTATCTAGTAGCCATGCTATACATAGTGTATCTAGTAGCCATGCTATATATAGTGTAGAGGCCATGCTATATATAGTGTATCTAGAAGCCATGCTATATATAGTGTATCTAGTAGCCATGCTATATATAGTGTATCTAGTAGCCATGCTATATATAGTGTAGAGGCCATGCTATATATAGTGTATCTAGTAGCCATGCTATATATAGTGTATCTAGTAGCCATGCTATATATAGTGTAGAGGCCATGCTATATATAGTGTAGAGGCCATGCTATATAGAGTGTATCTAGTAGCCATGCTATAAATAGTGTATATAGTAGCCATGCTATATATAGTGTATCTAGTAGCCATGCTATATATAGTGTAGAGGCCATGCTATATATAGTGTATCTAGTAGCCATGCTATATATAGTGTATCTAGTAGCCATGCTATATATAGTGTAGAGGCCATGCTATATATAGTGTATCTAGTAGCCATGCTATATATAGTGTATCTAGTAGCCATGCTATATATAGTGTATCTAGTAGCCATGCTATATATAGTGTAGAGGCCATGCTATATATAGTGTTTCTAGTAGCCATGCTATATATAGTGTATCTAGTAGCCATGCTATATATAGTGTATCTAGTAGCCATGCTATATATAGTGTAGAGGCCATGCTATATATAGTGTATCTAGTAGCCATGCTATATATAGTGTATCTAGTAGCCATGCTATATATAGTGTATCTATTAGCCATGCTATATATAGTGTTTCTAGTAGCCATGCTATATATAGTGTATCTAGTAGCCATGCTATATATAGTGTTTCTAGTAGCCATGCTATATATAGTGTATCTAGTAGTCATGCTATATATAGTGTATCTAGTAGCCATACTATATATAGTGTAGAGGCCTTGCTATATATAGTGTATCTAGTAGCCATGCTATATATAGTGTATCTAGTAGCCATGCTATATATAGTGTATCTAGTAGCCATGCTATATATAGTGTATCTAGTAGCCATGCTATATATAGTGTAGAGGCCATGCTATATATAGTGTATCTAGTAGCCATGCTATATATAGTGTATCTAGTAGCCATGCTATATATAGTGTAGAGGCCATGCTATATATAGTGTATCTAGTAGCCATGCTATATATAGTGTATCTAGTAGCCATGCTATATATAGTGTATCTAGTAGCCATGCTATATATAGTGTAGAGGCCATGCTATATATAGTGTTTCTAGTAGCCATGCTATATATAGTGTATCTAGTAGCCATGCTATATATAGTGTATCTAGTAGCCATGCTATATATAGTGTAGAGGCCATGCTATATATAGTGTATCTAGTAGCCATGCTATATATAGTGTATCTAGTAGCCATGCTATATATAGTGTATCTATTAGCCATGCTATATATAGTGTTTCTAGTAGCCATGCTATATTTAGTGTATCTAGTAGCCATGCTATATATAGTGTTTCTAGTAGCCATGCTATATATAGTGTATCTAGTAGTCATGCTATATATAGTGTATCTAGTAGCCATGCTATATATAGTGTAGAGGCCATGCTATATATAGTGTATCTAGTAGCCATGCTATATATAGTGTATCTAGTAGCCATGCTATATATAGTGTAGAGGCCATGCTATATATAGTGTAGAGGCCATGCTATATAGAGTGTATCTAGTAGCCATGCTATAAATAGTGTATATAGTAGCCATGCTATATATAGTGTATCTAGTAGCCATGCTATATATAGTGTAGAGGCCATGCTATATATAGTGTATCTAGTAGCCATGCTATATATAGTGTATCTAGTAGCCATGCTATATATAGTGTAGAGGCCATGCTATATATAGTGTATCTAGTAGCCATGCTATATATAGTGTATCTAGTAGCCATGCTATATATAGTGTATCTAGTAGCCATGCTATATATAGTGTAGAGGCCATGCTATATATAGTGTTTCTAGTAGCCATGCTATATATAGTGTATCTAGTAGCCATGCTATATATAGTGTATCTAGTAGCCATGCTATATATAGTGTAGAGGCCATGCTATATATAGTGTATCTAGTAGCCATGCTATATATAGTGTATCTAGTAGCCA
The DNA here is from genome assembly GCF_965601325.2 of Salmo salar. Lineage (NCBI taxonomy): Eukaryota > Metazoa > Chordata > Actinopteri > Salmoniformes > Salmonidae > Salmo > Salmo salar. Next base: position 97,359,591 of record NC_138292.1, on the reverse strand, counting down.
TGCTATATATAGTGTATCTATTAGCCATGCTATATATAGTGTTTCTAGTAGCCATGCTATATATAGTGTATCTAGTAGCCATGCTATATATAGTGTTTCTAGTAGCCATGCTATATATAGTGTATCTAGTAGTCATGCTATATATAGTGTATCTAGTAGCCATACTATATATAGTGTAGAGGCCTTGCTATATATAGTGTATCTAGTAGCCATGCTATATATAGTGTATCTAGTGGCCATGCTATATATAGTGTATCTAGTAGCCATGCTATATATAGTGTATCTAGTAGCCATGCTATATATAGTGTAGAGGCCATGCTATATATAGTGTATCTAGTAGCCATGCTATATATAGTGTATCTAGTAGCCATGCTATATATAGTGTAGAGGCCATGCTATATATAGTGTATCTAGTAGCCATGCTATATATAGTGTATCTAGTAGCCATGCTATATATAGTGTATCTAGTAGCCATGCTATATATAGTGTAGAGGCCATGCTATATATAGTGTTTCTAGTAGCCATGCTATATATAGTGTATCTAGTAGCCATGCTATATATAGTGTATCTAGTAGCCATGCTATATATAGTGTAGAGGCCATGCTATATATAGTGTATCTAGTAGCCATGCTATATATAGTGTATCTAGTAGCCATGCTATATATAGTGTATCTATTAGCCATGCTATATATAGTGTTTCTAGTAGCCATGCTATATTTAGTGTATCTAGTAGCCATGCTATATATAGTGTTTCTAGTAGCCATGCTATATATAGTGTATGTAGTAGTCATGCTATATATAGTGTATCTAGTAGCCATGCTATATATAGTGTAGAGGCCATGCTATATATAGTGTATCTAGTAGCCATGCTATATATAGTGTATCTAGTAGCCATGCTATATATAGTGTAGAGGCCATGCTATATATAGTGTAGAGGCCATGCTATATAGAGTGTATCTAGTAGCCATGCTATATATAGTGTATATAGTAGCCATGCTATATATAGTGTATCTAGTAGCCATGCTATATATAGTGTAGAGGCCATGCTATATATAGTGTATCTAGTAGCCATGCTATATATAGTGTATCTAGTAGCCATGCTATATATAGTGTAGAGGCCATGCTATATATAGTGTATCTAGTAGCCATGCTATATATAGTGTATCTAGTAGCCATGCTATATATAGTGTATCTAGTAGCCATGCTATATATAGTGTAGAGGCCATGCTATATATAGTGTTTCTAGTAGCCATGCTATATATAGTGTATCTAGTAGCCATGCTATATATAGTGTATCTAGTAGCCATGCTATATATAGTGTAGAGGCCATGCTATATATAGTGTATCTAGTAGCCATGCTATATATAGTGTATCTAGTAGCCATGCTAAATATAGTGTATCTATTAGCCATGCTATATATAGTGTTTCTAGTAGCGATGCTATATATAGTGTAGAGGCCATGCTATATATAGTTTAGAGGCCATGCTATATAGAGTGTATCTAGTAGCCATGCTATATATAGTGTATCTAGTAGTCATGCTATATATAGTGTATCTAGTAGCCATGCTATATATAGTGTATCTAGTAGTCATGCTATATATAGTGTATCTAGTAGCCATGCTATATATAGTGTTTCTAGTAGCCATGCTATATATAGTGTATCTAGTAGTCATGCTATATATAGTGTATCTAGTAGCCATGCTATATATAGTGTAGAGGCCATGCTATATATAGTGTATCTAGTAGCCATGCTATATATAGTGTTTCTAGTAGCCATGCTATATATAGTGTATCTAGTAGCCATGCTATATATAGTGTATCTAGTAGCCATGCTATATATAGTGTAGAGGCCATGCTATATATAGTGTATCTAGTAGCCATGCTATATATAGTGTAGAGGCCATGCTATATATAGTGTATCTAGTAGCCATGCTATATATAGTGTATCTAGTAGCCATGCTATATATAGTGTAGAGGCCATGCTATATATAGTGTATCTAGTAGCAATGCTATATATAGTGTATCTAGTAGCCATGCTATATATAGTGTAGAGGCCATGCTAGATATAGTGTATCTAGTAGCCATGCTATATATAGTGTATCTAGTAGCCATGCTATATATAGTGTATCTAGTAGCCATGCTATATATAGTGTTTCTAGTAGCCATGCTATATATAGTGTATCTAGTAGCCATGCTATATATAGTGTTTCTAGTAGCCATGCTATATATAGTGTATCTAGTAGCCATGCTATATATAGTGTATCTAGTAGCCATGCTATATATAGTGTATCTAGTAGCCATGCTATATATAGTGTAGAGGCCATGCTATATATAGTGTATCTAGTAGCCATGCTATATATAGTGTATCTAGTAGCCATGCTATATATAGTGTATCTAGTAGCCATGCTATATATAGTGTAGAGGCCATGCTATATATAGTGTTTCTAGTAGCCATGCTATATATAGTGTATCTAGTAGGCATGCTATATATAGTGTATCTAGTAGCCATGCTATATATAGTGTATCTAGTAGCCATGCTATATATAGTGTAGAGGCCAAGCTATATATAGTGTATCTAGTAGTCATGCTATATATAGTGTATCTAGTAGCCATGCTATATATAGTGTATCTAGTAGCCATGCTATATATAGTGTATCTAGTAGCCATGCTATATATAGTGTATCTAGTAGCCATGCTATATATAGTGTAGAGGCCATGCTATATATAGTGTATCTAGTAGCCATGCTATATATAGTGTAGAGGCCATGCTATATATAGTGTATCTAGTAGCCATGCTATATATAGTGTATCTAGTAGCCATGCTATATATAGTGTAGAGGCCATGCTATATATAGTGTAGAGGCCATGCTATATAGAGTGTATCTAGTAGCCATGCTATAAATAGTGTATATAGTAGCCATGCTATATATAGTGTATCTAGTAGCCATGCTATATATAGTGTAGAGGCCATGCTATATATAGTGTATCTAGTAGCCATGCTATATATAGTGTATCTAGTAGCCATGCTATATATAGTGTAGAGGCCATGCTATATATAGTGTATCTAGTAGCCATGCTATATATAGTGTATCTAGTAGCCATGCTATATATAGTGTATCTAGTAGCCATGCTATATATAGTGTAGAGGCCATGCTATATATAGTGTTTCTAGTAGCCATGCTATATATAGTGTATCTAGTAGCCATGCTATATATAGTGTATCTAGTAGCCATGCTATATATAGTGTAGAGGCCATGCTATATATAGTGTATCTAGTAGCCATGCTATATATAGTGTATCTAGTAGCCATGCTATATATAGTGTATCTATTAGCCATGCTATATATAGTGTTTCTAGTAGCCATGCTATATATAGTGTATCTAGTAGCCATGCTATATATAGTGTTTCTAGTAGCCATGCTATATATAGTGTATCTAGTAGTCATGCTATATATAGTGTATCTAGTAGCCATACTATATATAGTGTAGAGGCCTTGCTATATATAGTGTATCTAGTAGCCATGCTATATATAGTGTATCTAGTGGCCATGCTATATATAGTGTATCTAGTAGCCATGCTATATATAGTGTATCTAGTAGCCATGCTATATATAGTGTAGAGGCCATGCTATATATAGTGTATCTAGTAGCCATGCTATATATAGTGTATCTAGTAGCCATGCTATATATAGTGTAGAGGCCATGCTATATATAGTGTATCTAGTAGCCATGCTATATATAGTGTATCTAGTAGCCATGCTATATATAGTGTATCTAGTAGCCATGCTATATATAGTGTAGAGGCCATGCTATATATAGTGTTTCTAGTAGCCATGCTATATATAGTGTATCTAGTAGCCATGCTATATATAGTGTATCTAGTAGCCATGCTATATATAGTGTAGAGGCCATGCTATATATAGTGTATCTAGTAGCCATGCTATATATAGTGTATCTAGTAGCCATGCTATATATAGTGTATCTATTAGCCATGCTATATATAGTGTTTCTAGTAGCCATGCTATATTTAGTGTATCTAGTAGCCATGCTATATATAGTGTTTCTAGTAGCCATGCTATATATAGTGTATGTAGTAGTCATGCTATATATAGTGTATCTAGTAGCCATGCTATATATAGTGTAGAGGCCATGCTATATATAGTGTATCTAGTAGCCATGCTATATATAGTGTATCTAGTAGCCATGCTATATATAGTGTAGAGGCCATGCTATATATAGTGTAGAGGCCATGCTATATAGAGTGTATCTAGTAGCCATGCTATATATAGTGTATATAGTAGCCATGCTATATATAGTGTATCTAGTAGCCATGCTATATATAGTGTAGAGGCCATGCTATATATAGTGTATCTAGTAGCCATGCTATATATAGTGTATCTAGTAGCCATGCTATATATAGTGTAGAGGCCATGCTATATATAGTGTATCTAGTAGCCATGCTATATATAGTGTATCTAGTAGCCATGCTATATATAGTGTATCTAGTAGCCATGCTATATATAGTGTAGAGGCCATGCTATATATAGTGTTTCTAGTAGCCATGCTATATATAGTGTATCTAGTAGCCATGCTATATATAGTGTATCTAGTAGCCATGCTATATATAGTGTAGAGGCCATGCTATATATAGTGTATCTAGTAGCCATGCTATATATAGTGTATCTAGTAGCCATGCTAAATATAGTGTATCTATTAGCCATGCTATATATAGTGTTTCTAGTAGCGATGCTATATATAGTGTAGAGGCCATGCTATATATAGTTTAGAGGCCATGCTATATAGAGTGTATCTAGTAGCCATGCTATATATAGTGTATCTAGTAGTCATGCTATATATAGTGTATCTAGTAGCCATGCTATATATAGTGTATCTAGTAGTCATGCTATATATAGTGTATCTAGTAGCCATGCTATATATAGTGTTTCTAGTAGCCATGCTATATATAGTGTATCTAGTAGTCATGCTATATATAGTGTATCTAGTAGCCATGCTATATATAGTGTAGAGGCCATGCTATATATAGTGTATCTAGTAGCCATGCTATATATAGTGTTTCTAGTAGCCATGCTATATATAGTGTATCTAGTAGCCATGCTATATATAGTGTATCTAGTAGCCATGCTATATATAGTGTAGAGGCCATGCTATATATAGTGTATCTAGTAGCCATGCTATATATAGTGTAGAGGCCATGCTATATATAGTGTATCTAGTAGCCATGCTATATATAGTGTATCTAGTAGCCATGCTATATATAGTGTAGAGGCCATGCTATATATAGTGTATCTAGTAGCAATGCTATATATAGTGTATCTAGTAGCCATGCTATATATAGTGTAGAGGCCATGCTAGATATAGTGTATCTAGTAGCCATGCTATATATAGTGTTTCTAGTAGCCATGCTATATATAGTGTATCTAGTAGCCATGCTATATATAGTGTATCTAGTAGCCATGCTATATATAGTGTAGAGGCCATGCTATATATAGTGTATCTAGTAGCCATGCTATATATAGTGTAGAGGCCATGCTATATATAGTGTATCTAGTAGCCATGCTATATATAGTGTATCTAGTAGCCATGCTATATATAGTGTATCTAGTAGCCATGCTATATATAGTGTTTCTAGTAGCCATGCTATATATAGTGTATCTAGTAGCCATGCTATATATAGTGTTTCTAGTAGCCATGCTATATATAGTGTATCTAGTAGCCATGCTATATATAGTGTATCTAGTAGCCATGCTATATATAGTGTATCTAGTAGCCATGCTATATATAGTGTAGAGGCCATGCTATATATAGTGTATCTAGTAGCCATGCTATATATAGTGTATCTAGTAGCCATGCTATATATAGTGTATCTAGTAGCCATGCTATATATAGTGTAGAGGCCATGCTATATATAGTGTTTCTAGTAGCCATGCTATATATAGTGTATCTAGTAGGCATGCTATATATAGTGTATCTAGTAGCCATGCTATATATAGTGTATCTAGTAGCCATGCTATATATAGTGTAGAGGCCAAGCTATATATAGTGTATCTAGTAGTCATGCTATATATAGTGTATCTAGTAGCCATGCTATATATAGTGTATCTAGTAGCCATGCTATATATAGTGTATCTAGTAGCCATGCTATATATAGTGTATCTAGTAGCCATGCTATATATAGTGTAGAGGCCATGCTATATATAGTGTATCTAGTAGCCATGCTATATATAGTGTATCTAGTAGCCATGCTATATATAGTGTATCTAGTAGCCATGCTATATATAGTGTAGAGGCCATGCTATATATAGTGTATCTAGTAGCCATGCTATATATAGTGTAGAGGCCATGCTATATATAGTGTATCTAGTAGCCATGCTATATATAGTGTATCTAGTAGCCATGCTATATATAGTGTATCTAGTAGCCATGCTATATATAGTGTTTCTAGTAGCCATGCTATATATAGTGTATCTAGTAGCCATGCTATATATAGTGTTTCTAGTAGCCATGCTATATATAGTGTATCTAGTAGCCATGCTATATATAGTGTATCTAGTAGCCATGCTATATATAGTGTATCTAGTAGCCATGCTATATATAGTGTAGAGGCCATGCTATATATAGTGTATCTAGTAGCCATGCTATATATAGTGTATCTAGTAGCCATGCTATATATAGTGTATCTAGTAGCCATGCTATATATAGTGTAGAGGCCATGCTATATATAGTGTTTCTAGTAGCCATGCTATATATAGTGTATCTAGTAGGCATGCTATATATAGTGTATCTAGTAGCCATGCTATATATAGTGTATCTAGTAGCCATGCTATATATAGTGTAGAGGCCAAGCTATATATAGTGTATCTAGTAGTCATGCTATATATAGTGTATCTAGTAGCCATGCTATATATAGTGTATCTAGTAGCCATGCTATATATAGTGTATCTAGTAGCCATGCTATATATAGTGTATCTAGTAGCCATGCTATATATAGTGTAGAGGCCATGCTATATATAGTGTATCTAGTAGCCATGCTATATATAGTGTAGAGGCCATGCTATATATAGTGTATCTAGTAGCCATGCTATATATAGTGTAGAAGCCATGCTATATATAGTGTATCTAGTAGCCATGCTATATATATTGTATCTAGTAGCCATGCTATATATAGTGTATCTAGTAGTCATGCTCTATATAGTGTATCTAGTAGCCATGCTATATATAGTGTAGAGGCCATACTATATATAGTGTATCTAGTAGCCATGCTATATATAGTGTAGAGGCCATGCTATATATAGTGTATCTAGTAGCCATGCTATATATAGTGTATCTAGTAGCCATGCTATATATAGTGTATCTAGTAGCCATGCTATATATAGTGTAGAGTCCATGCTATATTTAGTGTATCTAGTAGCCATGCTATATATAGTGTATCTAGTAGCCATGCTATATATAGTGTATCTAGTAGCCATGCTATATATAGTGTAGAGGCCATGCTATATATAGTGTATCTAGTAGCCATGCTATATATAGTGTATCTAGTAGCCATGCTATATATAGTGTATCTAGTAGCCATGCTATATATAGTGTAGAGGCCATGCTATATATAGTGTATCTAGTAGCCATGCTATATATAGTGTATATAGTAGCCATGCTATATATAGTGTAGAGGCCATGCTATATATAGTGTAGAGGCCATGCTATATATAGTGTATCTAGTAGCCATGCTATATATAGTGTATCTAGTAGCCATGCTATATACAGTGTATCAATTAGCCATGCTATATATAGTGTAGAGGCCATGCCATATATAGTGTATCTAGTAGCCATGCTTTATATAGTGTATCTAGTAGCCATGCTATATATAGTGTATCTAGTAGCCATGCTATATATAGTGTTTCTAGTAGCCATGCTATATATAGTGTATCTAGTAGCCATGCTATATATAGTGTATCTAGTAGCCATGCTATATATAGTGTATCTAGTAGCCATGCTATATATAGTGTAGAGGCCATGCTATATATAGTGTATCTAGTAGCCATGCTATATATAGTGTATCTAGTAGCCATGCTATATATAGTGTATCTAGTAGCCATGCTATATATAGTGTAGAGGCCATGCTATATATAGTGTTTCTAGTAGCCATGCTATATATAGTGTATCTAGTAGGCATGCTATATATAGTGTATCTAGTAGCCATGCTATATATAGTGTATCTAGTAGCCATGCTATATATAGTGTAGAGGCCAAGCTATATATAGTGTATCTAGTAGTCATGCTATATATAGTGTATCTAGTAGCCATGCTATATATAGTGTATCTAGTAGCCATGCTATATATAGTGTATCTAGTAGCCATGCTATATATAGTGTATCTAGTAGCCATGCTATATATAGTGTAGAGGCCATGCTATATATAGTGTATCTAGTAGCCATGCTATATATAGTGTAGAGGCCATACTATATATAGTGTATCTAGTAGCCATGCTATATATAGTGTAGAGGCCATGCTATATATAGTGTATCTAGTAGCCATGCTATATATAGTGTATCTAGTAGCCATGCTATATATAGTGTATCTAGTAGCCATGCTATATATAGTGTAGAGTCCATGCTATATTTAGTGTATCTAGTAGCCATGCTATATATAGTGTATCTAGTAGCCATGCTATATATAGTGTATCTAGTAGCCATGCTATATATAGTGTAGAGGCCATGCTATATATAGTGTATCTAGTAGCCATGCTATATATAGTGTATCTAGTAGCCATGCTATATATAGTGTATCTAGTAGCCATGCTATATATAGTGTAGAGGCCATGCTATATATAGTGTATCTAGTAGCCATGCTATATATAGTGTATATAGTAGCCATGCTATATATAGTGTAGAGGCCATGCTATATATAGTGTAGAGGCCATGCTATATATAGTGTATCTAGTAGCCATGCTATATATAGTGTATCTAGTAGCCATGCTATATACAGTGTATCAATTAGCCATGCTATATATAGTGTAGAGGCCATGCCATATATAGTGTATCTAGTAGCCATGCTTTATATAGTGTATCTAGTAGCCATGCTATATATAGTGTATCTAGTAGCCATGCTATATATAGTGTAGAGGCCGGTCTATATATAGTGTTTCTAGTAGCCATGCTATATATAGTGTATCTAGTAGCCATGCTATATATAGTGTATCTAGTAGCCATGCTATATATAGTGTATCTAGTAGCCATGCTATATATAGTGTAGAGGCCGGTCTATATATAGTGTATCTAGTAGCCATGCTATATATAGTGTTTCTAGTAGCCATGCTATATATAGTGTATCTAGTAGCCATGCTATATATAGTGTATCTAGTAGCCATGCTATATATAGTGTATCTAGTAGCCATGCTATATATAGTGTAGAGGCCATGCTATATATAGTGTATCTAGTAGCCATGCTATATATAGTGTATCTAGTAGCCATGCTATATATAGTGTATCTAGTAGCCATGCTATATATAGTGTAGAGGCCATGCTATATATAGTGTTTCTAGTAGCCATGCTATATATAGTGTATCTAGTAGGCATGCTATATATAGTGTATCTAGTAGCCATGCTATATATAGTGTATCTAGTAGCCATGCTATATATAGTGTAGAGGCCAAGCTATATATAGTGTATCTAGTAGTCATGCTATATATAGTGTATCTAGTAGCCATGCTATATATAGTGTATCTAGTAGCCATGCTATATATAGTGTATCTAGTAGCCATGCTATATATAGTGTATCTAGTAGCCATGCTATATATAGTGTAGAGGCCATGCTATATATAGTGTATCTAGTAGCCATGCTATATATAGTGTAGAGGCCATGCTATATATAGTGTATCTAGTAGCCATGCTATATATAGTGTAGAAGCCATGCTATATATAGTGTATCTAGTAGCCATGCTATATATATTGTATCTAGTAGCCATGCTATATATAGTGTATCTAGTAGTCATGCTCTATATAGTGTATCTAGTAGCCATGCTATATATAGTGTAGAGACCATACTATATATAGTGTATCTAGTAGCCATGCTATATATAGTGTAGAGGCCATGCTATATATAGTGTATCTAGTAGCCATGCTATATATAGTGTATCTAGTAGCCATGCTATATATAGTGTATCTAGTAGCCATGCTATATATAGTGTAGAGTCCATGCTATATTTAGTGTATCTAGTAGCCATGCTATATATAGTGTATCTAGTAGCCATGCTATATATAGTGTATCTAGTAGCCATGCTATATATAGTGTAGAGGCCATGCTATATATAGTGTATCTAGTAGCCATGCTATATATAGTGTATCTAGTAGCCATGCTATATATAGTGTATCTAGTAGCCATGCTATATATAGTGTAGAGGCCATGCTATATATAGTGTATCTAGTAGCCATGCTATATATAGTGTATATAGTAGCCATGCTATATATAGTGTAGAGGCCATGCTATATATAGTGTAGAGGCCATGCTATATATAGTGTATCTAGTAGCCATGCTATATATAGTGTATCTAGTAGCCATGCTATATACAGTGTATCAATTAGCCATGCTATATATAGTGTAGAGGCCATGCCATATATAGTGTATCTAGTAGCCATGCTTTATATAGTGTATCTAGTAGCCATGCTATATATAGTGTATCTAGTAGCCATGCTATATATAGTGTAGAGGCCGGTCTATATATAGTGTTTCTAGTAGCCATGCTATATATAGTGTATCTAGTAGCCATGCTATATATAGTGTATCTAGTAGCCATGCTATATATAGTGTATCTAGTAGCCATGCTATATATAGTGTAGAGGCCATGCTATATATAGTGTATCTAGTAGCCATGCTATATATAGTGTATCTAGTAGCCATGCTATATATAGTGTATCTAGTAGCCATGCTATATATAGTGTATCTAGTAGCCATGCTATATATCGTGTTGAGGCCATGCTATATATAGTGTATCTAGTAGCCATGCTATATATAGTGTAGAGGCCATGCTATATATAGTGTATCTAGTAGCCATGCTATATATAGTGTAGAAGCCATGCTATATATAGTGTATCTAGTAGCCATGCTATATATAGTGTATCTAGTAGCCATGCTATATATAGTGTATCTAGTAGTCATGCTCTATATAGTGTATCTAGTAGCCATGCTATATATAGTGTAGAGGCCATACTATATATAGTGTATCTAGTAGCCATGCTATATATAGTGTAGAGGCCATGCTATATATAGTGTATCTAGTAGCCATGCTATATATAGTGTATCTAGTAGTCATGCTATATATAGTGTATCTAGTAGCCATGCTATATATAGTGTAGAGGCCATGCTATATATAGTGTATCTAGTAGCCATGCTATATATAGTGTTTCTAGTAGCCATGCTATATATAGTGTATCTAGTAACCATGCTATATATAGTGTAGAGGCCATGCTATATATAGTGTATCTAGTAGCCATGCTATATATAGTGTATCTAGTAGCCATGCTATATATAGTGTATCTAGTAGCCATGCTATATATAGTGTAGAGGCCATGCTATATATAGAGTATCTAGTAGCCATTCTATATATAGTGTAGAGGCCATGCTATATATAGTGTATCTAGTAGCCATGCTATATATAGTGTAGAGGCCATGCTATATATAGTGTATCTAGTAGCAATGCTATATATGGTGTATCTAGTAGCCATGCTATATATAGTGTATCTAGTAGCCATGCTATATATAGTGTTTCTAGTAGCCATGCTATATATAGTGTATCTAGTAGCCATGCTATATATAGTGTTTCTAGTAGCCATGCTATATATAGTGTATCTAGTAGCCATGCTATATATAGTGTATCTAGTAGCCATGCTATATATAGTGTAGAGGCCATGCTATATATAGTGTATCTAGTAGCCATGCTATATATAGTGTTTCTAGTAGCCATGCTATATATAGTGTATCTAGTAGCCATGCTATATATAGTGTATCAAGTAGCCATGCTATATATAGTGTAGAGGCCATGCTATATATAGTGTATCTAGTAGCCATGCTATATATAGTGTAGAGGCCATGCTATATATAGTGTATCTAGTAGCCATGCTATATATAGTGTAGAGGCCATGCTATATATAGTGTATCAGGTAGCCATGCTATATATAGTGTAGAGGCCATGCTATATATAGTGTATCTAGTAGCCATGCTATATATAGTGTATCTAGTAGACATGCTATATATAGTGTATCTAGTAGCCATGCTATATATAGTGTAGAGGCCATGCTATATATAGTGTATCTAGTAGCCATGCTATATATAGTGTGTCTAGTAGCCATGCTATATATAGTGTATCTAGTAGCCATGCTATATATAGTGTAGAGGCCATGTTATATATAGTGTATCTAGTAGCCATGCTATATATAGTGTATCTAGTAGCCATGCTATATATAGTGTAGAGGCCATGCTATATATAGTGTATCTAGTAGCCATGCTATATATAGTGTATCTAGTAGCCATACTATATATAGTGTAGAGGCCATGCTAGATATAGTGTATCTAGTAGCCATGCTATATATAGTGTATCTAGTAGCCATGCTATATATAGTGTATCTAGTAGCCATGCTATATATAGTGTTTCTAGTAGCCATGCTATATATAGTGTATCTAGTAGCCATGCTATATATAGTGTTTCTAGTAGCCATGCTATATATAGTGTATCTAGTAGCCATGCTATATATAGTGTATCTAGTAGCCATGCTATATATAGTGTAGAGGCCATGCTATATATAGTGTATCTAGTAGCCATGCTCTATATAGTGTATCTAGTAGCCATGCTATATATAGTGTAGAGGCCATGCTATATATAGTGTATCTAGTAGCCATGCTATATATAGTGTAGAGGCCATGCTATATATAGTGTATCTAGTAGCCATGCTATATATAGTGTAGAGGCCATGCTATATATAGTGTATCTAGTAGCCATGCTATATATAGTGTAGAAGCCATGCTATATATAGTGTATCTAGTAGCCATGCTATATATATTGTATCTAGTAGCCATGCTATATATAGTGTATCTAGTAGTCATGCTCTATATAGTGTATCTAGTAGCCATGCTATATATAGTGTAGAGACCATACTATATATAGTGTATCTAGTAGCCATGCTATATATAGTGTAGAGGCCATGCTATATATAGTGTATCTAGTAGCCATGCTATATATAGTGTATCTAGTAGCCATGCTATATATAGTGTATCTAGTAGCCATGCTATATATAGTGTAGAGTCCATGCTATATTTAGTGTATCTAGTAGCCATGCTATATATAGTGTATCTAGTAGCCATGCTATATATAGTGTATCTAGTAGCCATGCTATATATAGTGTAGAGGCCATGCTATATATAGTGTATCTAGTAGCCATGCTATATATAGTGTATCTAGTAGCCATGCTATATATAGTGTATCTAGTAGCCATGCTATATATAGTGTAGAGGCCATGCTATATATAGTGTATCTAGTAGCCATGCTATATATAGTGTATATAGTAGCCATGCTATATATAGTGTAGAGGCCATGCTATATATAGTGTAGAGGCCATGCTATATATAGTGTATCTAGTAGCCATGCTATATATAGTGTATCTAGTAGCCATGCTATATACAGTGTATCAATTAGCCATGCTATATATAGTGTAGAGGCCATGCCATATATAGTGTATCTAGTAGCCATGCTTTATATAGTGTATCTAGTAGCCATGCTATATATAGTGTATCTAGTAGCCATGCTATATATAGTGTAGAGGCCGGTCTATATATAGTGTTTCTAGTAGCCATGCTATATATAGTGTATCTAGTAGCCATGCTATATATAGTGTATCTAGTAGCCATGCTATATATAGTGTATCTAGTAGCCATGCTATATATAGTGTAGAGGCCATGCTATATATAGTGTATCTAGTAGCCATGCTATATATAGTGTATCTAGTAGCCATGCTATATATAGTGTATCTAGTAGCCATGCTATATATAGTGTATCTAGTAGCCATGCTATATATCGTGTTGAGGCCATGCTATATATAGTGTATCTAGTAGCCATGCTATATATAGTGTAGAGGCCATGCTATATATAGTGTATCTAGTAGCCATGCTATATATAGTGTAGAAGCCATGCTATATATAGTGTATCTAGTAGCCATGCTATATATAGTGTATCTAGTAGCCATGCTATATATAGTGTATCTAGTAGTCATGCTCTATATAGTGTATCTAGTAGCCATGCTATATATAGTGTAGAGGCCATACTATATATAGTGTATCTAGTAGCCATGCTATATATAGTGTAGAGGCCATGCTATATATAGTGTATCTAGTAGCCATGCTATATATAGTGTATCTAGTAGTCATGCTATATATAGTGTATCTAGTAGCCATGCTATATATAGTGTAGAGGCCATGCTATATATAGTGTATCTAGTAGCCATGCTATATATAGTGTTTCTAGTAGCCATGCTATATATAGTGTATCTAGTAACCATGCTATATATAGTGTAGAGGCCATGCTATATATAGTGTATCTAGTAGCCATGCTATATATAGTGTATCTAGTAGCCATGCTATATATAGTGTATCTAGTAGCCATGCTATATATAGTGTAGAGGCCATGCTATATATAGAGTATCTAGTAGCCATTCTATATATAGTGTAGAGGCCATGCTATATATAGTGTATCTAGTAGCCATGCTATATATAGTGTAGAGGCCATGCTATATATAGTGTATCTAGTAGCAATGCTATATATGGTGTATCTAGTAGCCATGCTATATATAGTGTATCTAGTAGCCATGCTATATATAGTGTTTCTAGTAGCCATGCTATATATAGTGTATCTAGTAGCCATGCTATATATAGTGTTTCTAGTAGCCATGCTATATATAGTGTATCTAGTAGCCATGCTATATATAGTGTATCTAGTAGCCATGCTATATATAGTGTAGAGGCCATGCTATATATAGTGTATCTAGTAGCCATGCTATATATAGTGTTTCTAGTAGCCATGCTATATATAGTGTATCTAGTAGCCATGCTATATATAGTGTATCAAGTAGCCATGCTATATATAGTGTAGAGGCCATGCTATATATAGTGTATCTAGTAGCCATGCTATATATAGTGTAGAGGCCATGCTATATATAGTGTATCTAGTAGCCATGCTATATATAGTGTAGAGGCCATGCTATATATAGTGTATCAGGTAGCCATGCTATATATAGTGTAGAGGCCATGCTATATATAGTGTATCTAGTAGCCATGCTATATATAGTGTATCTAGTAGACATGCTATATATAGTGTATCTAGTAGCCATGCTATATATAGTGTAGAGGCCATGCTATATATAGTGTATCTAGTAGCCATGCTATATATAGTGTGTCTAGTAGCCATGCTATATATAGTGTATCTAGTAGCCATGCTATATATAGTGTAGAGGCCATGTTATATATAGTGTATCTAGTAGCCATGCTATATATAGTGTATCTAGTAGCCATGCTATATATAGTGTAGAGGCCATGCTATATATAGTGTATCTAGTAGCCATGCTATATATAGTGTATCTAGTAGCCATACTATATATAGTGTAGAGGCCATGCTAGATATAGTGTATCTAGTAGCCATGCTATATATAGTGTATCTAGTAGCCATGCTATATATAGTGTATCTAGTAGCCATGCTATATATAGTGTTTCTAGTAGCCATGCTATATATAGTGTATCTAGTAGCCATGCTATATATAGTGTTTCTAGTAGCCATGCTATATATAGTGTATCTAGTAGCCATGCTATATATAGTGTATCTAGTAGCCATGCTATATATAGTGTAGAGGCCATGCTATATATAGTGTATCTAGTAGCCATGCTCTATATAGTGTATCTAGTAGCCATGCTATATATAGTGTAGAGGCCATGCTATATATAGTGTATCTAGTAGCCATGCTATATATAGTGTAGAGGCCATGCTATATATAGTGTATCTAGTAGCCATGCTATATATAGTGTAGAGGCCATGCTATATATAGTGTAGAGGCCATGCTATATATAGTGTATCTAGTAGCCATGCTATATATAGTGTATCTAGTAGCCATGCTATATATAGTGTATCTAGTAGCCATGCTATATATAGTGTAGAGGCCATGCTATATATAGTGTATCTAGTAGCCATGCTATTTATAGTGTAGAAGCCATGCTATATATAGTGTATCTAGTAGCCATGCTATATATAGTGTATCTAGTAGCCATGCTATATATAGTGTAGAGGCCATGCTAGATATAGTGTATCTAGTAGCCATGCTATATATAGTGTATCTAGTAGCCATGCTATATATAGTGTAGAGGCCATGCTATATATAGTGTATCTAGTAGCCATGCTATATATAGTGTATCTAGTAGCCATGCTATATATAGTGTACAGGCCATGCTATATATAGTGTATCTAGTAGCCATGCTATATATAGTGTATCTAGTAGCCATGCTATATATAGTGTAGAGGCCATGCTATATATAGTGTATCTAGTAGCCATGCTATATATAGTGTATCTAGTAGCCATGCTATATATAGTGTAGAGGCCATGCTATATATAGTGTTTCTAGTAGCCATGCTATATATAGTGTATCTAGTAGCCATGCTATATATAGTGTATCTAGTAGCCATGCTATATATAGTGTATCTAGTAGCCATGCTATATATAGTGTAGAGGCCATGCTATATATACTGTATCTAGTAGCCATGCTATATATATATTGTATCTAGTAGCCATGCTATATATAGTGTATCTAGTAGCCATGCTATATATAGTGTAGAGGCCATGCTATATATAGTGTATCTAGTAGCCATGCTCTATATAGTGTATCTAGTAGCCATGCTATATATAGTGTAGAGGCCATGCTATATATAGTGTATCTAGTAACCATGCTATATATAGTGTAGAGGCCATGCTATATATAGTGTATCTAGTAGCCATGCTATATATAGTGTAGAGGCCATGCTATATATAGTGTAGAGGCCATGCTATATATAGTGTATCTAGTAGCCATGCTATATATAGTGTATCTAGTAGCCATGCTATATATAGTGTATCTAGTAGCCATGCTATATATAGTGTAGAGGCCATGCTATATATAGTGTATCTAGTAGCCAAGCTATATATAGTGTATCTAGTAGCCATGCTATATATAGTGTATCTAGTAGCCATGCTATATATAGTGTAGAGGCCATGCTATATATAGTGTATCTAGTAGCCATGCTATATATAGTGTAGAAGCCATGCGATATATAGTGTATCTAGTAGCCATGCTATATATAGTGTATCTAGTAGCCATGCTATATATAGTGTAGAGGCCATGCTAGATATAGTGTATCTAGTAGCCATGCTATATATAGTGTATCTAGTAGCCATGCTATATATAGTGTAGAGGCCATGCTATATATAGTGTATCTAGTAGCCATGCTATATATAGTGTATCTAGTAGCCATGCTATATATAGTGTAGAGGCCATGCTATATATAGTGTATCTAGTAGCCATGCTATATATAGTGTATCTAGTAGCCATGCTATATATAGTGTAGAGGCCATGCTATATATAGTGTTTCTAGTAGCCATGCTATATATAGTGTATCTAGTAGCCATGCTATATATAGTGTATCTAGTAGCCATGCTATATATAGTGTAGAGGCCATGCTATATATAGTGTTTCTAGTAGCCATGCTATATATAGTGTATCTAGTAGCCATGCTATATATAGTGTATCTAGTAGCCATGCTATATATAGTGTATCTAGTACCCATGCTATATATAGTGTAGAGGCCATGCTATATATAGTGTATCTAGTAGCCATGCTATATATAGTGTAGAAGCCATGCTATATATAGTGTATCTAGTAGCCATGCTATATATAGTGTATCTAGTAGCCATGCTATATATAGTGTAGAGGCCATGCTAGATATAGTGTATCTAGTAGCCATGCTATATATAGTGTATCTAGTAGCCATGCTATATATAGTGTAGAGGCCATGCTATATATAGTGTATCTAGTAGCCATGCTATATATAGTGTATCTAGTAGCCATGCTATATATAGTGTAGAGGCCATGCTATATATAGTGTATCTAGTAGCCATGCTATATATAGTGTATCTAGTAGCCATGCTATATATAGTGTAGAGGCCATGCTATATATAGTGTATCTAGTAGCCATGCTATATATAGTGTATCTAGTAGCCATGCTATATATAGTGTAGAGGCCATGCTATATATAGTGTTTCTAGTAGCCATGCTATATATAGTGTATCTAGTAGCCATGCTATATATAGTGTATCTAGTAGCCATGCTATATATAGTGTATCTAGTAGCCATGCTATATATAGTGTAGAGGCCATGCTATATATACTGTATCTAGTAGCCATGCTATATATATATTGTATCTAGTAGCCATGCTATATATAGTGTATCTAGTAGCCATGCTATATATAGTGTATCTAGTAGCCATGCTATATATAGTGTATCTAGTAGCCATGCTATATATAGTGTAGAAGCCATGCTATATATAGTGTATCTAGTAGCCATGCTATATATAGTGTAGAGGCCATGCTATATATAGTGTATCTAGTAGCCATGCTATATATAGTGTAGAAGCCATGCTATATATAGTGTATCTAGTAGCCATGCTATATATAGTGTATCTAGTAGCCATGCTATATATAGTGTATCTAGTAGTCATGCTCTATATAGTGTATCTAGTAGCCATGCTATATATAGTGTAGAGGCCATACTATATATAGAGTATCTAGTAGCCATGCTATATATAGTGTAGAGGCCATGCTATATATAGTGTATCTAGTAGCCATGCTATATATAGTGTATCTAGTAGCCATGCTATATATAGTGTATCTAGTAGCCATGCTATATATAGTGTAGAGGCCATGCTATATATAGTGTTTCTAGTAGCCATGCTATATATAGTGTATCTAGTAGCCATGCTATATATAGTGTATCTAGTAGCCATGCTATATATAGTGTATCTAGTAGCCATGCTATATATAGTGTAGAGGCCAAGCTATATATAGTGTATCTAGTAGCCATGCTATATATAGTGTATCTAGTAGCCATGCTATATATAGTGTATTTAGTAGCCATGCTATATATAGTGTATCTAGTAGCCATGCTATATATAGTGTATCTAGTAGCCATGCTATATATAGTGTAGAGGCCATGCTATATATAGTGTATCTAGTAGCCATGCTATATATAGTGTAGAAGCCATGCTATATATAGTGTATCTAGTAGCCATGCTATATATAGTGTATCTAGTAGCCATGCTATATATAGTGTATCTAGTAGTCATGCTCTATATAGTGTATCTAGTAGCCATGCTATATATAGTGTAGAGGCCATACTATATATAGTGTATCTAGTAGCCATGCTATATATAGTGTAGAGGCCATGCTATATATAGTGTATCTAGTAGCCATGCTATATATAGTGTATCTAGTAGCCATGCTATATATAGTGTATCTAGAAGCCATGCTATATATAGAGTAGAGTCCAAGCTATATATAGTGTATCTAGTAGCCATGCTATATATAGTGTATCTAGTAGCCATGCTATATATAGTGTATCTAGTAGCCATGCTATATATAGTGTAGAGGCCATGCTATATATAGTGTATCTAGTAGCCATGCTATATATAGTGTATCTAGTAGCCATGCTATATATAGTGTATCTAGTAGCCATGCTATATATAGTGTAGAGGCCATGCTATATATAGTGTATCTAGTAGCCATGCTATATATAGTGTATCTAGTAGCCATGCTATATATAGTGTATCTAGTAGCCATGCTATATATAGTGTAGAGGCCATTCTATATATAGTGTTTCTAGTAGCCATGCTATATATAGTGTATCTAGTAGCCATGCTATATATAGTGTATCTAGTAGCCATGCTATATATATTGTATCTAGTAGCCATGCTATATATAGTGTAGAGGCCATGCTATATATAGTGTATCTAGTAGCCATGCTATATATAGTGTATCTAGTAGCCATGCTATATATAGTGTATCTAGTAGCCATGCTATATATAGTGTATCTAGTAGCCATGCTATATATAGTGTAGAGGCCATGCTATATATAGTGTATCTAGTAGCCATGCTATATATAGTGTAGAGGCCATGCTATATATAGTGTATCTAGTAGCCATGCTATATATAGTGTAGAAGCCATGCTATATATAGTGTATCTAGTAGCCATGCTATATATAGTGTATCTAGTTGCCATGCTATATATAGTGTATCTAGTAGTCATGCTCTATATAGTGTATCTAGTAGCCATGCTATATATAGTGTAGAGGCCATACTATATATAGTGTATCTAGTAGCCATGCTATATATAGTGTAGAGGCCATGCTATATATAGTGTATCTAGTAGCCATGCTATATATAGTGTATCTAGTAGTCATGCTATATATAGTGTATCTAGTAGCCATGCTATATATAGTGTAGAGGCCATGCTATATATAGTGTATCTAGTAGCCATGCTATATATAGTGTTTCTAGTAGCCATGCTATATATAGTGTATCTAGTAGCCATGCTATATATAGTGTATCTAGTAGCCATGCTATATATAGTGTAGAGGCCATGCTATATATAGTGTATCTAGTAGCCATGCTATATATAGTGTATCTAGTAGCCATGCTATATATAGTGTATCTAGTAGCCATGCTATATATAGTGTAGAGGCCATGCTATATATAGTGTATCTAGTAGCCATGCTATATATAGTGTAGTGGCCATGCTATATATAGTGTATCTAGTAGCCATGCTATATATAGTGTAGAGGCCATGCTATATATAGTGTATCTAGTAGCCATGCTATATATAGTGTATCTAGTAGCCATGCTATATATAGTGTATCTAGTAGCCATGCTATATATAGTGTTTCTAGTAGCCATGCTATATATAGTGTATCTAGTAGCCATGCTATATATAGTGTTTCTAGTAGCCATGCTATATATAGTGTATCTAGTAGCCATGCTATATATAGTGTATCTAGTAGCCATGCTATATATAGTGTAGAGGCCATGCTATATATAGTGTATCTAGTAGCCATGCTATATATAGTGTTTCTAGTAGCCATGCTATATATAGTGTATCTAGTAGCCATGCTATATATAGTGTATCAAGTAGCCATGCTATATATAGTGTAGAGGCCATGCTATATATAGTGTATCTAGTAGCCATGCTATATATAGTGTAGAGGCCATGCTATATATAGTGTATCTAGTAGCCATGCTATATATAGTGTAGAGGCCATGCTATATATAGTGTATCTAGTAGCCATGCTATATATAGTGTAGAGGCCATGCTATATATAGTGTATCTAGTAGCCATGTTATATATAGTGTATCTAGTAGCCATGCTATATATAGTGTATCTAGTAGCCATGCTATATATAGTGTAGAGGCCATGCTATATATAGTGTATCTAGTAGCCATTCTATATATAGTGTAGAGGCCATGCTATATATAGTGTATCTAGTAGCCATGCTATATATGGTGTATCTAGTAGCCATGCTATATATAGTGTATCTAGTAGCCATGCTATATATAGTGTTTCTAGTAGCCATGCTATATATAGTGTATCTAGTAGCCATGCTATATATAGTGTTTCTAGTAGCCATGCTATATATAGTGTATCTAGTAGCCATGCTATATATAGTGTATCTAGTAGCCATGCTATATATAGTGTAGAGGCCATGCTATATATAGTGTATCTAGTAGCCATGCTATATATAGTGTTTCTAGTAGCCATGCTATATATAGTGTATCTAGTAGCCATGCTATATATAGTGTATCAAGTAGCCATGCTATATATAGTGTAGAGGCCATGCTATATATAGTGTATCTAGTAGCCATGCTATATATAGTGTAGAGGCCATGCTGTATATAGTGTATCTAGTAGCCATGCTATATATAGTGTAGAGGCCATGCTATATATAGTGTATCAGGTAGCCATGCTATATATAGTGTAGAGGCCATGCTATATATAGTGTAGAGGCCATGCTATACATAGTGTATCTAGTAGCCATGCTATATATAGTGTATCTAGTAGACATGCTATATATAGTGTATCTAGTAGCCATGCTATATATAGTGTAGAGGCCATGCTATATATAGTGTATCTAGTAGCCATGCTATATATAGTGTGTCTAGTAGCCATGCTATATATAGTGTATCTAGTAGCCATGCTATATATAGTGTAGAGGCCATGTTATATATAGTGTATCTAGTAGCCATGCTATATATAGTGTAGAGGCCATGCTATATGTAGTGTATCTAGTAGCAATGCTATATATAGTGTATCTAGTAGCCATGCTATATATAGTGTATCTAGTAGCCATGCTATATATAGTGTAGTAGCCATGCTATATATAGTGTATCTAGTAGCCATGCTATATATAGTGTATCTAGTAGCCATGCTATATATAGTGTAGAGGCCATGCTATATATAGTGTATCTAGTAGCCATGCTATATATAGTGTATCTAGTAGTCATGCTCTATATAGTGTATCTAGTAGCCATGCTATATATAGTGTAGAGGCCATGCTATATATAGTGTATCTAGTAGCCATGCTATATATAGTGTAGAGACCATGCTATATATAGTGTATCTAGTAGCCATGCTATATATAGTGTAGAAGCCATGCTATATATAGTGTATCTAGTAGCCATGCTATATATAGTGTATCTAGTAGACATGCTATATATAGTGTATCTAGTAGCCATGCTATATATAGTGTGTCTAGTAGCCATGCTATATATAGTGTATCTAGTAGCCATGCTATATATAGTGTAGAGGCCATGTTATATATAGTGTATCTAGTAGCCATGCTATATATAGTGTAGAGGCCATGCTATATGTAGTGTATCTAGTAGCCATGCTATATATAGTGTATCTAGTAGCCATGCTATATATAGTGTATCTAGTAGCCATGCTATATATAGTGTAGTAGCCATGCTATATATAGTGTATCTAGTAGCCATGCTATATATAGTGTATCTAGTAGCCATGCTATATATAGTGTATCTAGTAGCCATGCTATATATAGTGTATCTAGTAGTCATGCTCTATATAGTGTATCTAGTAGCCATGCTATATATAGTGTAGAGGCCATGCTATATATAGTGTATCTAGTAGCCATGCTATATATAGTGTAGAGACCATGCTATATGTAGTGTATCTAGTAGCCATGCTATATATAGTGTAGAAGCCATGCTATATATAGTGTATCTAGTAGCCATGCTATATATAGTGTAGAGGCCATGCTTTATATAGTGTGTCTAGTAGCCATGCTATATATAGTGTATCTAGTAGCCATGCTATATATAGTGTATCTACAAGCCATGCTATATATAGTGTAGAGGCCATGCTATATATTGTGTATCTAGTAGCCATGCTATATATAGTGTAGAGGCCATGCTATATATAGTGTATCTAGTAGCCATGCTGTATATAGTGTATCTAGTAGCCATGCTATATATAGTGTAGTAGCCATGCTATATATAGTGTATCTAGTAGCCATGCTATATATAGTGTATCTAGTAGCCATGCTATATATAGTGTAGAGGCCATGCTATATATAGTGTATCTAGTAGCCATGCTATATATAGTGTATCTAGTAGTCATGCTCTATATAGTGTATCTAGTAGCCATGCTATATATAGTGTAGAGGCCATGCTATATATAGTGTATCTAGTAGCCATGCTATATATAGTGTAGAGACCATGCTATATATAGTGTATCTAGTAGCCATGCTATATATAGTGTAGAAGCCATGCTATATATAGTGTATCTAGTAGCCATGCTATATATAGTGTATCTAGTAGACATGCTATATATAGTGTATCTAGTAGCCATGCTATATATAGTGTGTCTAGTAGCCATGCTATATATAGTGTATCTAGTAGCCATGCTATATATAGTGTAGAGGCCATGTTATATATAGTGTATCTAGTAGCCATGCTATATATAGTGTAGAGGCCATGCTATATGTAGTGTATCTAGTAGCCATGCTATATATAGTGTATCTAGTAGCCATGCTATATATAGTGTATCTAGTAGCCATGCTATATATAGTGTAGTAGCCATGCTATATATAGTGTATCTAGTAGCCATGCTATATATAGTGTATCTAGTAGCCATGCTATATATAGTGTATCTAGTAGCCATGCTATATATAGTGTATCTAGTAGTCATGCTCTATATAGTGTATCTAGTAGCCATGCTATATATAGTGTAGAGGCCATGCTATATATAGTGTATCTAGTAGCCATGCTATATATAGTGTAGAGACCATGCTATATATAGTGTATCTAGTAGCCATGCTATATATAGTGTAGAAGCCATGCTATATATAGTGTATCTAGTAGCCATGCTATATATAGTGTAGAGGCCATGCTTTATATAGTGTATCTAGTAGCCATGCTATATATAGTGTATCTAGTAGCCATGCTATATATAGTGTATCTACAAGCCATGCTATATATAGTGTAGAGGCCATGCTATATATTGTGTATCTAGTAGCCATGCTATATATAGTGTAGAGGCCATGCTATATATAGTGTATCTAGTAGCCATGCTGTATATAGTGTATCTAGTAGCCATGCTATATATAGTGTAGAGGCCATGCTATATATAGTGTATCTAGTACCCATGCTATATATAGTGTATCTAGTAGTCATGCTCTATATAGTGTATCTAGTAGCCATGCTATATATAGTGTAGAGGCCATGCTATATATAGTGTATCTAGTAGCCATGCTATATATAGTGTATCTAGTAGCCATGCTATATATAGTGTATCTAGTAGCCATGCTATATATAGTGTTTCTAGTAGCCATGCTATATATAGTGTATCTAGTAGCCATGCTATATATAGTGTTTCTAGTAGCCATGCTATATATAGTGTATCTAGTAGCCATGCTATATATAGTGTATCTAGTAGCCATGCTATATATAGTGTAGAGGCCATGCTATATATAGTGTATCTAGTAGCCATGCTATATATAGTGTTTCTAGTAGCCATGCTATATATAGTGTATCTAGTAGCCATGCTATATATAGTGTATCAAGTAGCCATGCTATATATAGTGTAGAGGCCATGCTATATATAGTGTATCTAGTAGCCATGCTATATATAGTGTAGAGGCCATGCTATATATAGTGTATCTAGTAGCCATGCTATATATAGTGTAGAGGCCATGCTATATATAGTGTATCTAGTAGCCATGCTATATATAGTGTAGAGGCCATGCTATATATAGTGTATCTAGTAGCCATGCTATATATAGTGTATCTAGTAGCCATGCTATATATAGTGTATCTAGTAGCCATGCTATATATAGTGTAGAGGCCATGCTATATATAGTGTATCTAGTAGCCATTCTATATATAGTGTAGAGGCCATGCTATATATAGTGTATCTAGTAGCCATGCTATATATAGTGTAGAGGCCATGCTATATATAGTGTATCTAGTAGCAATGCTATATATGGTGTATCTAGTAGCCATGCTATATATAGTGTATCTATTAGCCATGCTATATATAGTGTTTCTAGTAGCCATGCTATATATAGTGTATCTAGTAGCCATGCTATATATAGTGTTTCTAGTAGCCATGCTATATATAGTGTATCTAGTAGCCATGCTATATATAGTGTATCTAGTAGCCATGCTATATATAGTGTATCTAGTAGCCATGCTATATATAGTGTAGAGGCCATGCTATATATAGTGTATCTAGTAGCCATGCTATATATAGTGTTTCTAGTAGCCATGCTATATATAGTGTATCTAGTAGCCATGCTATATATAGTGTATCAAGTAGCCATGCTATATATAGTGTAGAGGCCATGCTATATATAGTGTATCTAGTAGCCATGCTATATATAGTGTAGAGGCCATGCTATATATAGTGTATCTAGTAGCCATGCTATATATAGTGTAGAGGCCATGCTATATATAGTGTATCAGGTAGCCATGCTATATATAGTGTAGAGGCCATGCTATATATAGTGTAGAGGCCATGCTATACATAGTGTATCTAGTAGCCATGCTATATATAGTGTATCTAGTAGACATGCTATATATAGTGTATCTAGTAGCCATGCTATATATAGTGTAGAGGCCATGCTATATATAGTGTATCTAGTAGCCATGCTATATATAGTGTGTCTAGTAGCCATGCTATATATAGTGTATCTAGTAGCCATGCTATATATAGTGTAGAGGCCATGTTATATATAGTGTATCTAGTAGCCATGCTATATATAGTGTAGAGGCCATGCTATATGTAGTGTATCTAGTAGCCATGCTATATATAGTGTATCTAGTAGCCATGCTATATATAGTGTATCTAGTAGCCATGCTATATATAGTGTAGTAGCCATGCTATATATAGTGTATCTAGTAGCCATGCTATATATAGTGTATCTAGTAGCCATGCTATATATAGTGTAGAGGCCATGCTATATATAGTGTATCTAGTAGCCATGCTATATATAGTGTATCTAGTAGTCATGCTCTATATAGTGTATCTAGTAGCCATGCTATATATAGTGTAGAGGCCATGCTATATATAGTGTATCTAGTAGCCATGCTATATATAGTGTAGAGACCATGCTATATATAGTGTATCTAGTAGCCATGCTATATATAGTGTAGAAGCCATGCTATATATAGTGTATCTAGTAGCCATGCTATATATAGTGTATCTAGTAGACATGCTATATATAGTGTATCTAGTAGCCATGCTATATATAGTGTAGAGGCCATGCTATATATAGTGTATCTAGTAGCCATGCTATATATAGTGTGTCTAGTAGCCATGCTATATATAGTGTATCTAGTAGCCATGCTATATATAGTGTAGAGGCCATGTTATATATAGTGTATCTAGTAGCCATGCTATATATAGTGTAGAGGCCATGCTATATGTAGTGTATCTAGTAGCCATGCTATATATAGTGTATCTAGTAGCCATGCTATATATAGTGTTTCTAGTAGCCATGCTATATATAGTGTATCTAGTAGCCATGCTATATATAGTGTATCTAGTAGCCATGCTATATATAGTGTAGAGGCCATGCTATATATAGTGTATCTAGTAGCCATGCTATATATAGTGTTTCTAGTAGCCATGCTATATATAGTGTATCTAGTAGCCATGCTATATATAGTGTATCAAGTAGCCATGCTATATATAGTGTAGAGGCCATGCTATATATAGTGTATCTAGTAGCCATGCTATATATAGTGTAGAGGCCATGCTATATATAGTGTAGAGGCCATGCTATACATAGTGTATCTAGTAGCCATGCTATATATAGTGTATCTAGTAGACATGCTATATATAGTGTATCTAGTAGCCATGCTATATATAGTGTAGAGGCCATGCTATATATAGTGTATCTAGTAGCCATGCTATATATAGTGTGTCTAGTAGCCATGCTATATATAGTGTATCTAGTAGCCATGCTATATATAGTGTAGAGGCCATGTTATATATAGTGTATCTAGTAGCCATGCTATATATAGTGTAGAGGCCATGCTATATGTAGTGTATCTAGTAGCCATGCTATATATAGTGTATCTAGTAGCCATGCTATATATAGTGTATCTAGTAGCCATGCTATATATAGTGTAGTAGCCATGCTATATATAGTGTATCTAGTAGCCATGCTATATATAGTGTATCTAGTAGCCATGCTATATATAGTGTAGAGGCCATGCTATATATAGTGTATCTAGTAGCCATGCTATATATAGTGTATCTAGTAGTCATGCTCTATATAGTGTATCTAGTAGCCATGCTATATATAGTGTAGAGGCCATGCTATATATAGTGTATCTAGTAGCCATGCTATATATAGTGTAGAGACCATGCTATTTATAGTGTATCTAGTAGCCATGCTATATATAGTGTAGAAGCCATGCTATATATAGTGTATCTAGTAGCCATGCTATATATAGTGTATCTAGTAGACATGCTATATATAGTGTATCTAGTAGCCATGCTATATATAGTGTAGAGGCCATGCTATATATAGTGTATCTAGTAGCCATGCTATATATAGTGTGTCTAGTAGCCATGCTATATATAGTGTATCTAGTAGCCATGCTATATATAGTGTAGAGGCCATGTTATATATAGTGTATCTAGTAGCCATGCTATATATAGTGTAGAGGCCATGCTATATGTAGTGTATCTAGTAGCCATGCTATATATAGTGTATCTAGTAGCCATGCTATATATAGTGTTTCTAGTAGCCATGCTATATATAGTGTATCTAGTAGCCATGCTATATATAGTGTATCTAGTAGCCATGCTATATATAGTGTAGAGGCCATGCTATATATAGTGTATCTAGTAGCCATGCTATATATAGTGTTTCTAGTAGCCATGCTATATATAGTGTATCTAGTAGCCATGCTATATATAGTGTATCAAGTAGCCATGCTATATATAGTGTAGATGCCATGCTATATATAGTGTATCTAGTAGCCATGCTATATATAGTGTAGAGGCCATGCTATATATAGTGTATCTAGTAGCCATGCTATATATAGTGTAGAGGCCATGCTATATATAGTGTATCTAGTAGCCATGCTATATATAGTGTAGAGGCCATGCTATATATAGTGTATCTAGTAGCCATGCTATATATAGTGTATCTAGTAGCCATGCTATATATAGTGTATCTAGTAGCCATGCTATATATAGTGTAGAGGCCATGCTATATATAGTGTATCTAGTAGCCATTCTATATATAGTGTAGAGGCCATGCTATATATAGTGTATCTAGTAGCCATGCTATATATAGTGTAGAGGCCATGCTATATATAGTGTATCTAGTAGCAATGCTATATATGGTGTATCTAGTAGCCATGCTATATATAGTGTATCTAGTAGCCATGCTATATATAGTGTTTCTAGTAGCCATGCTATATATAGTGTATCTAGTAGCCATGCTATATATAGTGTTTCTAGTAGCCATGCTATATATAGTGTATCTAGTAGCCATGCTATATATAGTGTATCTAGTAGCCATGCTATATATAGTGTAGAGGCCATGCTATATATAGTGTATCTAGTAGCCATGCTATATATAGTGTTTCTAGTAGCCATGCTATATATAGTGTATCTAGTAGCCATGCTATATATAGTGTATCAAGTAGCCATGCTATATATAGTGTAGAGGCCATGCTATATATAGTGTATCTAGTAGCCATGCTATATATAGTGTAGAGGCCATGCTATATATAGTGTATCTAGTAGCCATGCTATATATAGTGTAGAGGCCATGCTATATATAGTGTATCAGGTAGCCATGCTATATATAGTGTAGAGGCCATGCTATATATAGTGTAGAGGCCATGCTATACATAGTGTATCTAGTAGCCATGCTATATATAGTGTATCTAGTAGACATGCTATATATAGTGTATCTAGTAGCCATGCTATATATAGTGTAGAGGCCATGCTATATATAGTGTATCTAGTAGCCATGCTATATATAGTGTGTCTAGTAGCCATGCTATATATAGTGTATCTAGTAGCCATGCTATATATAGTGTAGAGGCCATGTTATATATAGTGTATCTAGTAGCCATGCTATATATAGTGTAGAGGCCATGCTATATGTAGTGTATCTAGTAGCCATGCTATATATAGTGTATCTAATAGCCATGCTATATATAGTGTATCTAGTAGCCATGCTATATATAGTGTAGTAGCCATGCTATATATAGTGTATCTAGTAGCCATGCTATATATAGTGTATCTAGTAGCCATGCTATATATAGTGTAGAGGCCATGCTATATATAGTGTATCTAGTAGCCATGCTATATATAGTGTATCTAGTAGTCATGCTCTATATAGTGTATCTAGTAGCCATGCTATATATAGTGTAGAGGCCATGCTATATATAGTGTATCTAGTAGCCATGCTATATATAGTGTAGAGACCATGCTATATATAGTGTATCTAGTAGCCATGCTATATATAGTGTAGAAGCCATGCTATATATTTTGTATCTAGTAGCCATGCTATATATAGTGTATCTAGTAGACATGCTATATATAGTGTATCTAGTAGCCATGCTATATATAGTGTAGAGGCCATGCTATATATAGTGTATCTAGTAGCCATGCTATATATAGTGTGTCTAGTAGCCATGCTATATATAGTGTATCTAGTAGCCATGCTATATATAGTGTAGAGGCCATGTTATATATAGTGTATCTAGTAGCCATGCTATATATAGTGTAGAGGCCATGCTATATGTAGTGTATCTAGTAGCCATGCTATATATAGTGTATCTAGTAGCCATGCTATATATAGTGTATCTAGTAGCCATGCTATATATAGTGTAGTAGCCATGCTATATATAGTGTATCTAGTAGCCATGCTATATATAGTGTATCTAGTAGCCATGCTATATATAGTGTAGAGGCCATGCTATATATAGTGTATCTAGTAGCCATGCTATATATAGTGTATCTAGTAGTCATGCTCTATATAGTGTATCTAGTAGCCATGCTATATATAGTGTAGAGGCCATGCTATATATAGTGTATCTAGTAGCCATGCTATATATAGTGTAGAGACCATGCTATATATAGTGTATCTAGTAGCCATGCTATATATAGTGTAGAAGCCATGCTATATATAGTGTATCTAGTAGCCATGCTATATATAGTGTAGAGGCCATGCTTTATATAGTGTATCTAGTAGCCATGCTATATATAGTGTATCTAGTAGCCATGCTATATATAGTGTATCTACAAGCCATGCTATATATAGTGTAGAGGCCATGCTATATATTGTGTATCTAGTAGCCATGCTATATATTGTGTAGAGGCCATGCTATATATAGTGTATCTAGTAGCCATGCTGTATATAGTGTATCTAGTAGCCATGCTATATATAGTGTAGAGGCCATGCTATATATAGTGTATCTAGTACCCATGCTATATATAGTGTATCTAGTAGTCATGCTCTATATAGTGTATCTAGTAGCCATGCTATATATAGTGTAGAGGCCATGCTATATATAGTGTATCTAGTAGACTCGCTATATATAGTGTAGAGGCCATGCTATATATAGTGTATCTAGTAGCCATGCTATATATAGTGTAGAGGCCATGCTATATATAGTGTATCTAGTAGCCATGCTATATATAGTGTATCTAGTAGCCATGCTATATATAGTGTATCTAGTAGCCATGCTATATATAGTGTAGAGGCCATGCTATATATAGTGTATCTAGTAGCCATGCTATATATAGTGTATCTTGTAGCCATGCTATATATAGTGTAGAGGCCATGCTATATATAGTGTATCTAGTAGCCATGCTATATATAGTGTATCTAGTAGTCATGCTCTATATAGTGTATCTAGTAGCCATGCTATATATAGTGTAGAGGCCATGCTATATATAGTGTATCTAGTAGACATGCTATATATAGTGTAGAGGGCATGCTATATATAGTGTATCTAGTAGCCATGCTATATATAGTGTAGAGGCCTTGCTATATATAGTGTATCTAGTAGCCATGCTATATATAGTGTATCTAGTAGCCATGCTATATATAGTGTATCTAGTAGCCATGCTATATATAGTGTAGAGGCCATGCTATATATAGTGTATCTAGTAGCCATGCTATATATAGTGTATCTAGTAGCCATGCTATATATAGTGTATCTAGTAGCCATGCTATATATAGTGTATCCAGTAGCCATGCTATATATAGTGTATATAGTAGCCATGCTATATATAGTGTAGAGGCCATGCTATATATAGTGTATCTAGTAGCCATGCTATATATAGTGTAGAGGCCATGCTATATATAGTGTATCTAGTAGCCATGCTATATATAGTGTAGAAGCCATGCTATATATAGTGTATCTAGTAGCCATGCTATATATAGTGTATCTAGTAGCCATGCTATATATAGTGTATCTAGTAGTCATGCTCTATATAGTGTATCTAGTAGCCATGCTATATATAGAGTAGAGGCCATGCTATATATAGTGTATCTAGTAGCCATGCTATATATAGTGTATCTAGTAGCCATGCTATATATAGTGTATCTAGTAGCCATGCTATATATAGTGTAGAGGCCATGCTATATATAGTGTATCTAGTAGCCATGCTATATATAGTGTAGAGGCCATGCTATATATAGTGTATCTAGTAGCCATGCTATATATAGTGTAGAGGCCATGCTATATATAGTGTATCTAGTAGCCATGCTATATATAGTGTATCTAGTAGCCATGCTATATATAGTGTATCTAGTAGCCATGCTATATATAGTGTATCTAGTAGCCATGCTATATATAGTGTATATAGTAGCCATGCTATATATAGTGTAGAGGCCATGCTATATATAGTGTATCTAGTAGCCATGCTATATATAGTGTATCTAGTAGCCATGCTATATATAGTGTATCTAGTAGCCATGCTATATATATTGTAGAGGCCATGCTATATATAGTGTATCTAGTAGCCATGCTATATATAGTGTAGAGTCCATGCTATATATAGTGTATCTAGTAGCCATGCTATATATAGTGTAGAAGCCATGCTATATATAGTGTATCTAGTAGCCATGCTATATATAGTGTATCTAGTATCCATGCTATATATAGTGTATCTAGTAGTCATGCTCTATATAGTGTATCTAGTAGCCATGCTATATATAGTGTTTAGGCCATGCTATATATAGTGTATCTAGTAGCCATGCTATATATAGTGTATCTAGTAGCCATGCTATATATAGTGTATCTAGTAGCCATGCTATATATAGTGTAGAGGCCATGCTATATATAGTGTATCTAGTAGCCATGCTATATATAGTGTATCTAGTAGCCATGCTATATATAGTGTATCTAGTAGCCATGCTATATATAGTGTATCTAGTAGCCATGCTATATATAGTGTATATAGTAGCCATGCTATATATAGTGTAGAGGCCATGCTATATATAGTGTATCTAGTAGCCATGCTATATATAGTGTAGAGACCATGCTATATATAGTGTATCTAGTAGCCATGCTATATATAGTGTAGAAGCCATGCTATATATAGTGTATCTAGTAGCCATGCTATATATAGTGTAGAGGCCATGCTTTATATAGTGTATCTAGTAGCCATGCTATATATGGTGTATCTAGTAGCCATGCTATATATAGTGTATCTACAAGCCATGATATATATAGTGTAGAGGCCATGCTATATATAGTGTATCTAGTAGCCATGCTATATATAGTGTATCTAGTAGCCATGCTATATATAGTGTATCTAGTAGCCATGCTATATATAGTGTAGAGGCCATGCTATATATAGTGTATCTAGTAGCCATGCTGTATATAGTGTATCTAGTAGCCATGCTATATATAGTGTAGAGGCCATGCTATATATAGTGTATCTAGTAGCCATGCTATATATAGTGTATCTAGTAGTCATGCTCTATATAGTGTATCTAGTAGCCATGCTATATATAGTGTAGAGGCCATGCTATATATAGTGTATCTAGTAGACATGCTATATATAGTGTAGAGGCCATGCTATATATAGTGTATCTAGTAGCCATGCTATATATAGTGTAGAGGCCATGCTATATATAGTGTATCTAGTAGCCATGCTATATATAGTGTATTTAGTAGCCATGCTATATATAGTGTATCTAGTAGCCATGCTATATATAGTGTAGAGGCCATGCTATATATAGTGTATCTAGTAGCCATGCTATATATAGTGTATCTAGTAGCCATGCTATATATATTGTAGAGGTCATACTATATATAGTGTATCTAGTAGCCATGCTATATATAGTGTATCTAGTAGTCATGCTCTATATAGTGTATCTAGTAGCCATGCTATATATAGTGTAGAGGCCATGCTATATATAGTGTATCTAGTAGACATGTTATATATAGTGTAGAGGCCATGCTATATATAGTGTATCTAGTAGCCATGCTATATATAGTGTAGAGGCCATGCTATATATAGTGTATCTAGTAGCCATGCTATATATAGTGTATCTAGTAGCCATGCTATATATAGTGTATCTAGTAGCCATGCTATATATAGTGTAGAGGCCATGCTATATATAGTGTATCTAGTAGCCATGCTATATATAGTGTATCTAGTAGCCATGCTATATATAGTGTATCTAGTAGCCATGCTATATATAGTGTATCCAGTAGCCATGCTATATATAGTGTATATAGTAGCCATGCTATATATAGTGTAGAGGCCATGCTATATATAGTGTATCTAGTAGCCATGCTATATATAGTGTAGAGGCCATGCTATATATAGTGTATCTAGTAGCCATGCTATATATAGTGTAGAAGCCATGCTATATATAGTGTATCTAGTAGCCATGCTCTATATAGTGTATCTAGTAGCCATGCTATATATAGTGTATCTAGTAGTCATGCTCTATATAGTGTATCTAGTAGCCATGCTATATATAGAGTAGAGGCCATGCTATATATAGTGTATCTTGTAGCCATGCTATATATAGTGTATCTAGTAGCCATGCTATATATAGTGTATCTAGTAGCCATGCTATATATAGTGTAGAGGCCATGCTATATATAGTGTATCTAGTAGCCATGCTATATAAAGTGTAGAGGCCATGCTATATATAGTGTATCTAGTAGCCATGCTATATATAGTGTAGAGGCCATGCTATATATAGTGTATCTAGTAGCCATGCTATATATAGTGTATCTAGTAGCCATGCTATATATAGTGTATCTAGTAGCCATGCTATATATAGTGTATCTAGTAGCCATGCTATATATAGTGTATATAGTAGCCATGCTATATATAGTGTAGAGGCCATGCTATATATAGTGTATCTAGTAGCCATGCTATATATAGTGTAGAGGCCATGCTATATATAGTGTATCTAGTAGCCATGCTATATATAGTGTAGAAGCCATGCTATATATAGTGTATCTAGTAGCCATGCTATATATAGTGTATCTAGTAGCCATGCTATATATAGTGTATCTAGTTGTCATGCTCTATACAGTGTATCTAGTAGCCATGCTATATATAGTGTAGAGGCCATGCTATATATAGTGTATCTAGTAGCCATGCTATATATAGTGTATCTAGTAGCCATGCTATATATAGTGTATCTAGTAACCATGCTATATATATTGTAGAGGCCATGCTATATATAGTGTATCTAGTAGCCATGCTATATATAGTGTAGAGGCCATGCTATATATAGTGTATCTAGTAGCCATGCTATATATAGTGTAGAAGCCATGCTATATATAGTGTATCTAGTAGCCATGCTATATATAGTGTATCTAGTAGCCATGCTATATATAGTGTATCTAGTAGTCATGCTCTATATAGTGTATCTAGTAGCCATGCTATATATAGTGTAGAGGCCATGCTATATATAGTGTATCTAGTAGCCATGCTATATATAGTGTATCTAGTAGCCATGCTATATATAGTGTATCTAGTAGCCATGCTATATATAGTGTAGAGGCCATGCTATATATAGTGTATCTAGTAGCCATGCTATATATAGTGTATCTAGTAGCCTTGCTATATATAGTGTAGAGGCCATGCTATATATAGTGTATCTAGTAGCCATGCTATATATAGTGTAGAAGCCATGCTATATATAGTGTATCTAGTAGCCATGCTATATATAGTGTATCTAGTAGCCATGCTATATATAGTGTATCTAGTAGTCATGCTCTATATAGTGTATCTAGTAGCCATGCTATATATAGAGTAGAGGCCATGCTATATATAGTGTATCTAGTAGCCATGCTATATATAGTGTATCTAGTAGCCATGCTATATATAGTGTAGAGGCCATGCTATATATAGTGTATCTAGTAGCCATGCTGTATATAGTGTATCTAGTAGCCATGCTATATATAGTGTAGAGGCCATGCTATATATAGTGTATCTAGTAGCCATGCTATATATAGTGTATCTAGTAGCCATGCTATATATAGTGTATCTAGTAGTCATGCTCTATATAGTGTATCTAGTAGCCATGCTATATATAGTGTAGAGGCCATGCTATATATAGTGTATCTAGTAGACATGCTATATATAGTGTAGAGGCCATGCTATATATAGTGTATCTAGTAGCCATGCTATATATAGTGTAGAGGCCATGCTATATATAGTGTATCTAGTAGCCATGCTATATATAGTGTATCTAGTAGCCATGCTATATATAGTGTATCTAGTAGCCATGCTATATAAAGTGTAGAGGCCATGCTATATATAGTGTATCTAGTAGCCATGCTATATATAGTGTATCTAGTAGCCATGCTATATATAGTGTATCTAGTAGCCATGCTATATATAGTGTATCCAGTAGCCATGCTATATATAGTGTATATAGTAGCCATGCTATATATAGTGTAGAGGCCATGCAATATATAGTGTATCTAGTAGCCATGCTATATATAGTGTAGAGGCCATGCTATATATAGTGTATCTAGTAGCCATGCTATATATAGTGTAGAAGCCATGCTATATATAGTGTATCTAGTAGCCATGCTATATATAGTGTAGAGGCCATGCTTTATATAGTGTATCTAGTAGCCATGCTATATATGGTGTATCTAGTAGCCATGCTATATATAGTGTATCTACAAGCCATGATATATATAGTGTAGAGGCCATGCTATATATAGTGTATCTAGTAGCCATGCTATATATAGTGTATCTAGTAGCCATGCTATATATAGTGTATCTAGTAGCCATGCTATATATAGTGTAGAGGCCATGCTATATATAGTGTATCTAGTAGCCATGCTGTATATAGTGTATCTAGTAGCCATGCTATATATAGTGTAGAGGCCATGCTATATATAGTGTATCTAGTAGCCATGCTATATATAGTGTATCTAGTAGTCATGCTCTATATAGTGTATCTAGTAGCCATGCTATATATAGTGTAGAGGCCATGCTATATATAGTGTATCTA
The DNA here is from genome assembly GCF_965601325.2 of Salmo salar. NCBI lineage: Eukaryota > Metazoa > Chordata > Actinopteri > Salmoniformes > Salmonidae > Salmo > Salmo salar. The sequence goes on along the minus strand of NC_138292.1, from coordinate 97,322,469 downwards.
GTAGACATGCTATATATAGTGTAGAGGCCATGCTATATATAGTGTATCTAGTAGCCATGCTATATATAGTGTAGAGGCCATGCTATATATAGTGTATCTAGTAGCCATGCTATATATAGTGTATCTAGTAGCCATGCTATATATAGTGTATCTAGTAGCCATGCTATATATAGTGTAGAGGCCATGCTATATATAGTGTATCTAGTAGCCATGCTATATATAGTGTATCTAGTAGCCATGCTATATATAGTGTATCTAGTAGCCATGCTATATATAGTGTATCCAGTAGCCATGCTATATATAGTGTATATAGTAGCCATGCTATATATAGTGTAGAGGCCATGCTATATATAGTGTATCTAGTAGCCATGCTATATATAGTGTAGAGGCCATGCTATATATACTGTATCTAGTAGCCATGCTATATATATATTGTATCTAGTAGCCATGCTATATATAGTGTATCTAGTAGCCATGCTATATATAGTGTATCTAGTAGCCATGCTATATATAGTGTATCTAGTAGCCATGCTATATATAGTGTAGAAGCCATGCTATATATAGTGTATCTAGTAGCCATGCTATATATAGTGTAGAGGCCATGCTATATATAGTGTATCTAGTAGCCATGCTATATATAGTGTAGAAGCCATGCTATATATAGTGTATCTAGTAGCCATGCTATATATAGTGTATCTAGTAGCCATGCTATATATAGTGTATCTAGTAGTCATGCTCTATATAGTGTATCTAGTAGCCATGCTATATATAGTGTAGAGGCCATACTATATATAGAGTATCTAGTAGCCATGCTATATATAGTGTAGAGGCCATGCTATATATAGTGTATCTAGTAGCCATGCTATATATAGTGTATCTAGTAGCCATGCTATATATAGTGTATCTAGTAGCCATGCTATATATAGTGTAGAGGCCATGCTATATATAGTGTTTCTAGTAGCCATGCTATATATAGTGTATCTAGTAGCCATGCTATATATAGTGTATCTAGTAGCCATGCTATATATAGTGTATCTAGTAGCCATGCTATATATAGTGTAGAGGCCAAGCTATATATAGTGTATCTAGTAGCCATGCTATATATAGTGTATCTAGTAGCCATGCTATATATAGTGTATTTAGTAGCCATGCTATATATAGTGTATCTAGTAGCCATGCTATATATAGTGTATCTAGTAGCCATGCTATATATAGTGTAGAGGCCATGCTATATATAGTGTATCTAGTAGCCATGCTATATATAGTGTAGAAGCCATGCTATATATAGTGTATCTAGTAGCCATGCTATATATAGTGTATCTAGTAGTCATGCTCTATATAGTGTATCTAGTAGCCATGCTACATATAGTGTAGAGGCCATACTATATATAGTGTATCTAGTAGCCATGCTATATATAGTGTAGAGGCCATGCTATATATAGTGTATCTAGTAGCCATGCTATATATAGTGTATCTAGTAGCCATGCTATATATAGTGTATCTAGAAGCCATGCTATATATAGAGTAGAGTCCAAGCTATATATAGTGTATCTAGTAGCCATGCTATATATAGTGTATCTAGTAGCCATGCTATATATAGTGTATCTAGTAGCCATGCTATATATAGTGTAGAGGCCATGCTATATATAGTGTATCTAGTAGCCATGCTATATATAGTGTATCTAGTAGCCATGCTATATATAGTGTATCTAGTAGCCATGCTATATATAGTGTAGAGGCCATGCTATATATAGTGTATCTAGTAGCCATGCTATATATAGTGTATCTAGTAGCCATGCTATATATAGTGTATCTAGTAGCCATGCTATATATAGTGTAGAGGCCATTCTATATATAGTGTTTCTAGTAGCCATGCTATATATAGTGTATCTAGTAGCCATGCTATATATAGTGTATCTAGTAGCCATGCTATATATATTGTATCTAGTAGCCATGCTATATATAGTGTAGAGGCCATGCTATATATAGTGTATCTAGTAGCCATGCTATATATAGTGTATCTAGTAGCCATGCTATATATAGTGTATCTAGTAGCCATGCTATATATAGTGTATCTAGTAGCCATGCTATATATAGTGTAGAGGCCATGCTATATATAGTGTATCTAGTAGCCATGCTATATATAGTGTAGAGGCCATGCTATATATAGTGTATCTAGTAGCCATGCTATATATAGTGTAGAAGCCATGCTATATATAGTGTATCTAGTAGCCATGCTATATATAGTGTAGAGGCCATGCTATATATAGTGTATCTAGTAGCCATGCTATATATAGTGTATCTAGTAGCCATGCTATATATAGTGTATCTAGTAGCCATGCTATATATAGTGTAGAGGCCATGCTATATATAGTGTATCTAGTAGCCATGCTATATATAGTGTATCTAGTAGCCTTGCTATATATAGTGTAGAGGCCATGCTATATATAGTGTATCTAGTAGCCATGCTATATATAGTGTAGAAGCCATGCTATATATAGTGTATCTAGTAGCCATGCTATATATAGTGTATCTAGTAGCCATGCTATATATAGTGTATCTAGTAGTCATGCTCTATATAGTGTATCTAGTAGCCATGCTATATATAGAGTAGAGGCCATGCTATATATAGTGTATCTAGTAGCCATGCTATATATAGTGTATCTAGTAGCCATGCTATATATAGTGTAGAGGCCATGCTATATATAGTGTATCTAGTAGCCATGCTGTATATAGTGTATCTAGTAGCCATGCTATATATAGTGTAGAGGCCATGCTATATATAGTGTATCTAGTAGCCATGCTATATATAGTGTATCTAGTAGCCATGCTATATATAGTGTATCTAGTAGTCATGCTCTATATAGTGTATCTAGTAGCCATGCTATATATAGTGTAGAGGCCATGCTATATATAGTGTATCTAGTAGACATGCTATATATAGTGTAGAGGCCATGCTATATATAGTGTATCTAGTAGCCATGCTATATATAGTGTAGAGGCCATGCTATATATAGTGTATCTAGTAGCCATGCTATATATAGTGTATCTAGTAGCCATGCTATATATAGTGTATCTAGTAGCCATGCTATATAAAGTGTAGAGGCCATGCTATATATAGTGTATCTAGTAGCCATGCTATATATAGTGTATCTAGTAGCCATGCTATATATAGTGTATCTAGTAGCCATGCTATATATAGTGTATCCAGTAGCCATGCTATATATAGTGTATATAGTAGCCATGCTATATATAGTGTAGAGGCCATGCAATATATAGTGTATCTAGTAGCCATGCTATATATAGTGTAGAGGCCATGCTATATATAGTGTATCTAGTAGCCATGCTATATATAGTGTAGAAGCCATGCTATATATAGTGTATCTAGTAGCCATGCTATATATAGTGTAGAGGCCATGCTTTATATAGTGTATCTAGTAGCCATGCTATATATGGTGTATCTAGTAGCCATGCTATATATAGTATATCTACAAGCCATGATATATATAGTGTAGAGGCCATGCTATATATAGTGTATCTAGTAGCCATGCTATATATAGTGTATCTAGTAGCCATGCTATATATAGTGTATCTAGTAGCCATGCTATATATAGTGTAGAGGCCATGCTATATATAGTGTATCTAGTAGCCATGCTGTATATAGTGTATCTAGTAGCCATGCTATATATAGTGTAGAGGCCATGCTATATATAGTGTATCTAGTAGCCATGCTATATATAGTGTATCTAGTAGTCATGCTCTATATAGTGTATCTAGTAGCCATGCTATATATAGTGTAGAGGCCATGCTATATATAGTGTATCTAGTAGACATGCTATATATAGTGTAGAGGCCATGCTATATATAGTGTATCTAGTAGCCATGCTATATATAGTGTAGAGGCCATGCTATATATAGTGTATCTAGTAGCCATGCTATATATAGTGTATCTAGTAGCCATGCTATATATAGTGTATCTAGTAGCCATGCTATATATAGTGTAGAGGCCATGCTATATATAGTGTATCTAGTAGCCATGCTATATATAGTGTATCTAGTAGCCATGCTATATATAGTGTATCTAGTAGCCATGCTATATATAGTGTATCCAGTAGCCATGCTATATATAGTGTATATAGTAGCCATGCTATATATAGTGTAGAGGCCATGCTATATATAGTGTATCTAGTAGCCATGCTATATATAGTGTAGAGGCCATGCTATATATACTGTATCTAGTAGCCATGCTATATATATATTGTATCTAGTAGCCATGCTATATATAGTGTATCTAGTAGCCATGCTATATATAGTGTATCTAGTAGCCATGCTATATATAGTGTATCTAGTAGCCATGCTATATATAGTGTAGAAGCCATGCTATATATAGTGTATCTAGTAGCCATGCTATATATAGTGTAGAGGCCATGCTATATATAGTGTATCTAGTAGCCATGCTATATATAGTGTAGAAGCCATGCTATATATAGTGTATCTAGTAGCCATGCTATATATAGTGTATCTAGTAGCCATGCTATATATAGTGTATCTAGTAGTCATGCTCTATATAGTGTATCTAGTAGCCATGCTATATATAGTGTAGAGGCCATACTATATATAGAGTATCTAGTAGCCATGCTATATATAGTGTAGAGGCCATGCTATATATAGTGTATCTAGTAGCCATGCTATATATAGTGTATCTAGTAGCCATGCTATATATAGTGTATCTAGTAGCCATGCTATATATAGTGTAGAGGCCATGCTATATATAGTGTTTCTAGTAGCCATGCTATATATAGTGTATCTAGTAGCCATGCTATATATAGTGTATCTAGTAGCCATGCTATATATAGTGTATCTAGTAGCCATGCTATATATAGTGTAGAGGCCAAGCTATATATAGTGTATCTAGTAGCCATGCTATATATAGTGTATCTAGTAGCCATGCTATATATAGTGTATTTAGTAGCCATGCTATATATAGTGTATCTAGTAGCCATGCTATATATAGTGTATCTAGTAGCCATGCTATATATAGTGTAGAGGCCATGCTATATATAGTGTATCTAGTAGCCATGCTATATATAGTGTAGAAGCCATGCTATATATAGTGTATCTAGTAGCCATGCTATATATAGTGTATCTAGTAGTCATGCTCTATATAGTGTATCTAGTAGCCATGCTATATATAGTGTAGAGGCCATACTATATATAGTGTATCTAGTAGCCATGCTATATATAGTGTAGAGGCCATGCTATATATAGTGTATCTAGTAGCCATGCTATATATAGTGTATCTAGTAGCCATGCTATATATAGTGTATCTAGAAGCCATGCTATATATAGAGTAGAGTCCAAGCTATATATAGTGTATCTAGTAGCCATGCTATATATAGTGTATCTAGTAGCCATGCTATATATAGTGTATCTAGTAGCCATGCTATATATAGTGTAGAGGCCATGCTATATATAGTGTATCTAGTAGCCATGCTATATATAGTGTATCTAGTAGCCATGCTATATATAGTGTATCTAGTAGCCATGCTATATATAGTGTAGAGGCCATGCTATATATAGTGTATCTAGTAGCCATGCTATATATAGTGTATCTAGTAGCCATGCTATATATAGTGTATCTAGTAGCCATGCTATATATAGTGTAGAGGCCATTCTATATATAGTGTTTCTAGTAGCCATGCTATATATAGTGTATCTAGTAGCCATGCTATATATAGTGTATCTAGTAGCCATGCTATATATATTGTATCTAGTAGCCATGCTATATATAGTGTAGAGGCCATGCTATATATAGTGTATCTAGTAGCCATGCTATATATAGTGTATCTAGTAGCCATGCTATATATAGTGTATCTAGTAGCCATGCTATATATAGTGTATCTAGTAGCCATGCTATATATAGTGTAGAGGCCATGCTATATATAGTGTATCTAGTAGCCATGCTATATATAGTGTAGAGGCCATGCTATATATAGTGTATCTAGTAGCCATGCTATATATAGTGTAGAAGCCATGCTATATATAGTGTATCTAGTAGCCATGCTATATATAGTGTATCTAGTTGCCATGCTATATATAGTGTATCTAGTAGTCATGCTCTATATAGTGTATCTAGTAGCCATGCTATATATAGTGTAGAGGCCATACTATATATAGTGTATCTAGTAGCCATGCTATATATAGTGTAGAGGCCATGCTATATATAGTGTATCTAGTAGCCATGCTATATATAGTGTATCTAGTAGTCATGCTATATATAGTGTATCTAGTAGCCATGCTATATATAGTGTAGAGGCCATGCTATATATAGTGTATCTAGTAGCCATGCTATATATAGTGTTTCTAGTAGCCATGCTATATATAGTGTATCTAGTAGCCATGCTATATATAGTGTATCTAGTAGCCATGCTATATATAGTGTAGAGGCCATGCTATATATAGTGTATCTAGTAGCCATGCTATATATAGTGTATCTAGTAGCCATGCTATATATAGTGTATCTAGTAGCCATGCTATATATAGTGTAGAGGCCATGCTATATATAGTGTATCTAGTAGCCATGCTATATATAGTGTAGTGGCCATGCTATATATAGTGTATCTAGTAGCCATGCTATATATAGTGTAGAGGCCATGCTATATATAGTGTATCTAGTAGCCATGCTATATATAGTGTATCTAGTAGCCATGCTATATATAGTGTATCTAGTAGCCATGCTATATATAGTGTTTCTAGTAGCCATGCTATATATAGTGTATCTAGTAGCCATGCTATATATAGTGTTTCTAGTAGCCATGCTATATATAGTGTATCTAGTAGCCATGCTATATATAGTGTATCTAGTAGCCATGCTATATATAGTGTAGAGGCCATGCTATATATAGTGTATCTAGTAGCCATGCTATATATAGTGTTTCTAGTAGCCATGCTATATATAGTGTATCTAGTAGTCATGCTCTATATAGTGTATCTAGTAGCCATGCTATATATAGTGTAGAGGCCATGCTATATATAGTGTATCTAGTAGACATGCTATATATAGTGTAGAGGCCATGCTATATATAGTGTATCTAGTAGCCATGCTATATATAGTGTAGAGGCCATGCTATATATAGTGTATCTAGTAGCCATGCTATATATAGTGTATCTAGTAGCCATGCTATATATAGTGTATCTAGTAGCCATGCTATATATAGTGTAGAGGCCATGCTATATATAGTGTATCTAGTAGCCATGCTATATATAGTGTATCTAGTAGCCATGCTATATATAGTGTATCTAGTAGCCATGCTATATATAGTGTATCCAGTAGCCATGCTATATATAGTGTATATAGTAGCCATGCTATATATAGTGTAGAGGCCATGCTATATATAGTGTATCTAGTAGCCATGCTATATATAGTGTAGAGGCCATGCTATATATACTGTATCTAGTAGCCATGCTATATATATATTGTATCTAGTAGCCATGCTATATATAGTGTATCTAGTAGCCATGCTATATATAGTGTATCTAGTAGCCATGCTATATATAGTGTATCTAGTAGCCATGCTATATATAGTGTAGAAGCCATGCTATATATAGTGTATCTAGTAGCCATGCTATATATAGTGTAGAGGCCATGCTATATATAGTGTATCTAGTAGCCATGCTATATATAGTGTAGAAGCCATGCTATATATAGTGTATCTAGTAGCCATGCTATATATAGTGTATCTAGTAGCCATGCTATATATAGTGTATCTAGTAGTCATGCTCTATATAGTGTATCTAGTAGCCATGCTATATATAGTGTAGAGGCCATACTATATATAGAGTATCTAGTAGCCATGCTATATATAGTGTAGAGGCCATGCTATATATAGTGTATCTAGTAGCCATGCTATATATAGTGTATCTAGTAGCCATGCTATATATAGTGTATCTAGTAGCCATGCTATATATAGTGTAGAGGCCATGCTATATATAGTGTTTCTAGTAGCCATGCTATATATAGTGTATCTAGTAGCCATGCTATATATAGTGTAGAGGCCATGCTATATATAGTGTATCTAGTAGCCATGCTATATATAGTGTAGAAGCCATGCTATATATAGTGTATCTAGTAGCCATGCTATATATAGTGTATCTAGTTGCCATGCTATATATAGTGTATCTAGTAGTCATGCTCTATATAGTGTATCTAGTAGCCATGCTATATATAGTGTAGAGGCCATACTATATATAGTGTATCTAGTAGCCATGCTATATATAGTGTAGAGGCCATGCTATATATAGTGTATCTAGTAGCCATGCTATATATAGTGTATCTAGTAGTCATGCTATATATAGTGTATCTAGTAGCCATGCTATATATAGTGTAGAGGCCATGCTATATATAGTGTATCTAGTAGCCATGCTATATATAGTGTTTCTAGTAGCCATGCTATATATAGTGTATCTAGTAGCCATGCTATATATAGTGTATCTAGTAGCCATGCTATATATAGTGTAGAGGCCATGCTATATATAGTGTATCTAGTAGCCATGCTATATATAGTGTATCTAGTAGCCATGCTATATATAGTGTATCTAGTAGCCATGCTATATATAGTGTAGAGGCCATGCTATATATAGTGTATCTAGTAGCCATGCTATATATAGTGTAGTGGCCATGCTATATATAGTGTATCTAGTAGCCATGCTATATATAGTGTAGAGGCCATGCTATATATAGTGTATCTAGTAGCCATGCTATATATAGTGTATCTAGTAGCCATGCTATATATAGTGTATCTAGTAGCCATGCTATATATAGTGTTTCTAGTAGCCATGCTATATATAGTGTATCTAGTAGCCATGCTATATATAGTGTTTCTAGTAGCCATGCTATATATAGTGTATCTAGTAGCCATGCTATATATAGTGTATCTAGTAGCCATGCTATATATAGTGTAGAGGCCATGCTATATATAGTGTATCTAGTAGCCATGCTATATATAGTGTTTCTAGTAGCCATGCTATATATAGTGTATCTAGTAGTCATGCTCTATATAGTGTATCTAGTAGCCATGCTATATATAGTGTAGAGGCCATGCTATATATAGTGTAGAGGCCATGCTATATATAGTGTATCTAGTAGCCATGCTATATATAGTGTATCTAGTAGCCATGCTATATATAGTGTATCTAGTAGTCATGCTCTATATAGTGTATCTAGTAGCCATGCTATATATAGTGTAGAGGCCATGCTATATATAGTGTATCTAGTAGACATGCTATATATAGTGTAGAGGCCATGCTATATATAGTGTATCTAGTAGCCATGCTATATATAGTGTAGAGGCCATGCTATATATAGTGTATCTAGTAGCCATGCTATATATAGTGTATCTAGTAGCCATGCTATATATAGTGTATCTAGTAGCCATGCTATATAAAGTGTAGAGGCCATGCTATATATAGTGTATCTAGTAGCCATGCTATATATAGTGTATCTAGTAGCCATGCTATATATAGTGTATCTAGTAGCCATGCTATATATAGTGTATCCAGTAGCCATGCTATATATAGTGTATATAGTAGCCATGCTATATATAGTGTAGAGGCCATGCAATATATAGTGTATCTAGTAGCCATGCTATATATAGTGTAGAGGCCATGCTATATATAGTGTATCTAGTAGCCATGCTATATATAGTGTAGAAGCCATGCTATATATAGTGTATCTAGTAGCCATGCTATATATAGTGTAGAGGCCATGCTTTATATAGTGTATCTAGTAGCCATGCTATATATGGTGTATCTAGTAGCCATGCTATATATAGTATATCTACAAGCCATGATATATATAGTGTAGAGGCCATGCTATATATAGTGTATCTAGTAGCCATGCTATATATAGTGTATCTAGTAGCCATGCTATATATAGTGTATCTAGTAGCCATGCTATATATAGTGTAGAGGCCATGCTATATATAGTGTATCTAGTAGCCATGCTGTATATAGTGTATCTAGTAGCCATGCTATATATAGTGTAGAGGCCATGCTATATATAGTGTATCTAGTAGCCATGCTATATATAGTGTATCTAGTAGTCATGCTCTATATAGTGTATCTAGTAGCCATGCTATATATAGTGTAGAGGCCATGCTATATATAGTGTATCTAGTAGACATGCTATATATAGTGTAGAGGCCATGCTATATATAGTGTATCTAGTAGCCATGCTATATATAGTGTAGAGGCCATGCTATATATAGTGTATCTAGTAGCCATGCTATATATAGTGTATCTAGTAGCCATGCTATATATAGTGTATCTAGTAGCCATGCTATATATAGTGTAGAGGCCATGCTATATATAGTGTATCTAGTAGCCATGCTATATATAGTGTATCTAGTAGCCATGCTATATATAGTGTATCTAGTAGCCATGCTATATATAGTGTATCCAGTAGCCATGCTATATATAGTGTATATAGTAGCCATGCTATATATAGTGTAGAGGCCATGCTATATATAGTGTATCTAGTAGCCATGCTATATATAGTGTAGAGGCCATGCTATATATACTGTATCTAGTAGCCATGCTATATATATATTGTATCTAGTAGCCATGCTATATATAGTGTATCTAGTAGCCATGCTATATATAGTGTATCTAGTAGCCATGCTATATATAGTGTATCTAGTAGCCATGCTATATATAGTGTAGAAGCCATGCTATATATAGTGTATCTAGTAGCCATGCTATATATAGTGTAGAGGCCATGCTATATATAGTGTATCTAGTAGCCATGCTATATATAGTGTAGAAGCCATGCTATATATAGTGTATCTAGTAGCCATGCTATATATAGTGTATCTAGTAGCCATGCTATATATAGTGTATCTAGTAGTCATGCTCTATATAGTGTATCTAGTAGCCATGCTATATATAGTGTAGAGGCCATACTATATATAGAGTATCTAGTAGCCATGCTATATATAGTGTAGAGGCCATGCTATATATAGTGTATCTAGTAGCCATGCTATATATAGTGTATCTAGTAGCCATGCTATATATAGTGTATCTAGTAGCCATGCTATATATAGTGTAGAGGCCATGCTATATATAGTGTTTCTAGTAGCCATGCTATATATAGTGTATCTAGTAGCCATGCTATATATAGTGTATCTAGTAGCCATGCTATATATAGTGTATCTAGTAGCCATGCTATATATAGTGTAGAGGCCAAGCTATATATAGTGTATCTAGTAGCCATGCTATATATAGTGTATCTAGTAGCCATGCTATATATAGTGTATTTAGTAGCCATGCTATATATAGTGTATCTAGTAGCCATGCTATATATAGTGTATCTAGTAGCCATGCTATATATAGTGTAGAGGCCATGCTATATATAGTGTATCTAGTAGCCATGCTATATATAGTGTAGAAGCCATGCTATATATAGTGTATCTAGTAGCCATGCTATATATAGTGTATCTAGTAGTCATGCTCTATATAGTGTATCTAGTAGCCATGCTATATATAGTGTAGAGGCCATACTATATATAGTGTATCTAGTAGCCATGCTATATATAGTGTAGAGGCCATGCTATATATAGTGTATCTAGTAGCCATGCTATATATAGTGTATCTAGTAGCCATGCTATATATAGTGTATCTAGAAGCCATGCTATATATAGAGTAGAGTCCAAGCTATATATAGTGTATCTAGTAGCCATGCTATATATAGTGTATCTAGTAGCCATGCTATATATAGTGTATCTAGTAGCCATGCTATATATAGTGTAGAGGCCATGCTATATATAGTGTATCTAGTAGCCATGCTATATATAGTGTATCTAGTAGCCATGCTATATATAGTGTATCTAGTAGCCATGCTATATATAGTGTAGAGGCCATGCTATATATAGTGTATCTAGTAGCCATGCTATATATAGTGTATCTAGTAGCCATGCTATATATAGTGTATCTAGTAGCCATGCTATATATAGTGTAGAGGCCATTCTATATATAGTGTTTCTAGTAGCCATGCTATATATAGTGTATCTAGTAGCCATGCTATATATAGTGTATCTAGTAGCCATGCTATATATATTGTATCTAGTAGCCATGCTATATATAGTGTAGAGGCCATGCTATATATAGTGTATCTAGTAGCCATGCTATATATAGTGTATCTAGTAGCCATGCTATATATAGTGTATCTAGTAGCCATGCTATATATAGTGTATCTAGTAGCCATGCTATATATAGTGTAGAGGCCATGCTATATATAGTGTATCTAGTAGCCATGCTATATATAGTGTAGAGGCCATGCTATATATAGTGTATCTAGTAGCCATGCTATATATAGTGTAGAAGCCATGCTATATATAGTGTATCTAGTAGCCATGCTATATATAGTGTATCTAGTTGCCATGCTATATATAGTGTATCTAGTAGTCATGCTCTATATAGTGTATCTAGTAGCCATGCTATATATAGTGTAGAGGCCATACTATATATAGTGTATCTAGTAGCCATGCTATATATAGTGTAGAGGCCATGCTATATATAGTGTATCTAGTAGCCATGCTATATATAGTGTATCTAGTAGTCATGCTATATATAGTGTATCTAGTAGCCATGCTATATATAGTGTAGAGGCCATGCTATATATAGTGTATCTAGTAGCCATGCTATATATAGTGTTTCTAGTAGCCATGCTATATATAGTGTATCTAGTAGCCATGCTATATATAGTGTATCTAGTAGCCATGCTATATATAGTGTAGAGGCCATGCTATATATAGTGTATCTAGTAGCCATGCTATATATAGTGTATCTAGTAGCCATGCTATATATAGTGTATCTAGTAGCCATGCTATATATAGTGTAGAGGCCATGCTATATATAGTGTATCTAGTAGCCATGCTATATATAGTGTAGTGGCCATGCTATATATAGTGTATCTAGTAGCCATGCTATATATAGTGTAGAGGCCATGCTATATATAGTGTATCTAGTAGCCATGCTATATATAGTGTATCTAGTAGCCATGCTATATATAGTGTATCTAGTAGCCATGCTATATATAGTGTTTCTAGTAGCCATGCTATATATAGTGTATCTAGTAGCCATGCTATATATAGTGTTTCTAGTAGCCATGCTATATATAGTGTATCTAGTAGCCATGCTATATATAGTGTATCTAGTAGCCATGCTATATATAGTGTAGAGGCCATGCTATATATAGTGTATCTAGTAGCCATGCTATATATAGTGTTTCTAGTAGCCATGCTATATATAGTGTATCTAGTAGTCATGCTCTATATAGTGTATCTAGTAGCCATGCTATATATAGTGTAGAGGCCATGCTATATATAGTGTATCTAGTAGACATGCTATATATAGTGTAGAGGCCATGCTATATATAGTGTATCTAGTAGCCATGCTATATATAGTGTAGAGGCCATGCTATATATAGTGTATCTAGTAGCCATGCTATATATAGTGTATCTAGTAGCCATGCTATATATAGTGTATCTAGTAGCCATGCTATATATAGTGTAGAGGCCATGCTATATATAGTGTATCTAGTAGCCATGCTATATATAGTGTATCTAGTAGCCATGCTATATATAGTGTATCTAGTAGCCATGCTATATATAGTGTATCCAGTAGCCATGCTATATATAGTGTATATAGTAGCCATGCTATATATAGTGTAGAGGCCATGCTATATATAGTGTATCTAGTAGCCATGCTATATATAGTGTAGAGGCCATGCTATATATACTGTATCTAGTAGCCATGCTATATATATATTGTATCTAGTAGCCATGCTATATATAGTGTATCTAGTAGCCATGCTATATATAGTGTATCTAGTAGCCATGCTATATATAGTGTATCTAGTAGCCATGCTATATATAGTGTAGAAGCCATGCTATATATAGTGTATCTAGTAGCCATGCTATATATAGTGTAGAGGCCATGCTATATATAGTGTATCTAGTAGCCATGCTATATATAGTGTAGAAGCCATGCTATATATAGTGTATCTAGTAGCCATGCTATATATAGTGTATCTAGTAGCCATGCTATATATAGTGTATCTAGTAGTCATGCTCTATATAGTGTATCTAGTAGCCATGCTATATATAGTGTAGAGGCCATACTATATATAGAGTATCTAGTAGCCATGCTATATATAGTGTAGAGGCCATGCTATATATAGTGTATCTAGTAGCCATGCTATATATAGTGTATCTAGTAGCCATGCTATATATAGTGTATCTAGTAGCCATGCTATATATAGTGTAGAGGCCATGCTATATATAGTGTTTCTAGTAGCCATGCTATATATAGTGTATCTAGTAGCCATGCTATATATAGTGTAGAGGCCATGCTATATATAGTGTATCTAGTAGCCATGCTATATATAGTGTAGAAGCCATGCTATATATAGTGTATCTAGTAGCCATGCTATATATAGTGTATCTAGTTGCCATGCTATATATAGTGTATCTAGTAGTCATGCTCTATATAGTGTATCTAGTAGCCATGCTATATATAGTGTAGAGGCCATACTATATATAGTGTATCTAGTAGCCATGCTATATATAGTGTAGAGGCCATGCTATATATAGTGTATCTAGTAGCCATGCTATATATAGTGTATCTAGTAGTCATGCTATATATAGTGTATCTAGTAGCCATGCTATATATAGTGTAGAGGCCATGCTATATATAGTGTATCTAGTAGCCATGCTATATATAGTGTTTCTAGTAGCCATGCTATATATAGTGTATCTAGTAGCCATGCTATATATAGTGTATCTAGTAGCCATGCTATATATAGTGTAGAGGCCATGCTATATATAGTGTATCTAGTAGCCATGCTATATATAGTGTATCTAGTAGCCATGCTATATATAGTGTATCTAGTAGCCATGCTATATATAGTGTAGAGGCCATGCTATATATAGTGTATCTAGTAGCCATGCTATATATAGTGTAGTGGCCATGCTATATATAGTGTATCTAGTAGCCATGCTATATATAGTGTAGAGGCCATGCTATATATAGTGTATCTAGTAGCCATGCTATATATAGTGTATCTAGTAGCCATGCTATATATAGTGTATCTAGTAGCCATGCTATATATAGTGTTTCTAGTAGCCATGCTATATATAGTGTATCTAGTAGCCATGCTATATATAGTGTTTCTAGTAGCCATGCTATATATAGTGTATCTAGTAGCCATGCTATATATAGTGTATCTAGTAGCCATGCTATATATAGTGTAGAGGCCATGCTATATATAGTGTATCTAGTAGCCATGCTATATATAGTGTTTCTAGTAGCCATGCTATATATAGTGTATCTAGTAGTCATGCTCTATATAGTGTATCTAGTAGCCATGCTATATATAGTGTAGAGGCCATGCTATATATAGTGTATCTAGTAGACATGCTATATATAGTGTAGAGGCCATGCTATATATAGTGTATCTAGTAGCCATGCTATATATAGTGTAGAGGCCATGCTATATATAGTGTATCTAGTAGCCATGCTATATATAGTGTATCTAGTAGCCATGCTATATATAGTGTATCTAGTAGCCATGCTATATATAGTGTATCTAGTAGCCATGCTATATATAGTGTATCTAGTAGCCATGCTATATATAGTGTATCTAGTAGCCATGCTATATATAGTGTATCCAGTAGCCATGCTATATATAGTGTATATAGTAGCCATGCTATATATAGTGTAGAGGCCATGCTATATATAGTGTATCTAGTAGCCATGCTATATATAGTGTAGAGGCCATGCTATATATACTGTATCTAGTAGCCATGCTATATATATATTGTATCTAGTAGCCATGCTATATATAGTGTATCTAGTAGCCATGCTATATATAGTGTATCTAGTAGCCATGCTATATATAGTGTATCTAGTAGCCATGCTATATATAGTGTAGAAGCCATGCTATATATAGTGTATCTAGTAGCCATGCTATATATAGTGTAGAGGCCATGCTATATATAGTGTATCTAGTAGCCATGCTATATATAGTGTAGAAGCCATGCTATATATAGTGTATCTAGTAGCCATGCTATATATAGTGTATCTAGTAGCCATGCTATATATAGTGTATCTAGTAGTCATGCTCTATATAGTGTATCTAGTAGCCATGCTATATATAGTGTAGAGGCCATACTATATATAGAGTATCTAGTAGCCATGCTATATATAGTGTAGAGGCCATGCTATATATAGTGTATCTAGTAGCCATGCTATATATAGTGTATCTAGTAGCCATGCTATATATAGTGTATCTAGTAGCCATGCTATATATAGTGTAGAGGCCATGCTATATATAGTGTATCTAGTAGCCATGCTATATATAGTGTATCTAGTAGCCATGCTATATATAGTGTATCTAGTAGCCATGCTATATATAGTGTAGAGGCCATGCTATATATAGTGTATCTAGTAGCCATGCTATATATAGTGTATCTAGTAGCCTTGCTATATATAGTGTAGAGGCCATGCTATATATAGTGTATCTAGTAGCCATGCTATATATAGTGTAGAAGCCATGCTATATATAGTGTATCTAGTAGCCATGCTATATATAGTGTATCTAGTAGCCATGCTATATATAGTGTATCTAGTAGTCATGCTCTATATAGTGTATCTAGTAGCCATGCTATATATAGAGTAGAGGCCATGCTATATATAGTGTATCTAGTAGCCATGCTATATATAGTGTATCTAGTAGCCATGCTATATATAGTGTAGAGGCCATGCTATATATAGTGTATCTAGTAGCCATGCTGTATATAGTGTATCTAGTAGCCATGCTATATATAGTGTAGAGGCCATGCTATATATAGTGTATCTAGTAGCCATGCTATATATAGTGTATC
The DNA here is from genome assembly GCF_965601325.2 of Salmo salar. Lineage (NCBI taxonomy): Eukaryota > Metazoa > Chordata > Actinopteri > Salmoniformes > Salmonidae > Salmo > Salmo salar. The sequence goes on along the minus strand of NC_138292.1, from coordinate 97,305,529 downwards.
TAGTAGCCATGCTATATATAGTGTATCTAGTAGTCATGCTCTATATAGTGTATCTAGTAGCCATGCTATATATAGTGTAGAGGCCATGCTATATATAGTGTATCTAGTAGACATGCTATATATAGTGTAGAGGCCATGCTATATATAGTGTATCTAGTAGCCATGCTATATATAGTGTAGAGGCCATGCTATATATAGTGTATCTAGTAGCCATGCTATATATAGTGTATCTAGTAGCCATGCTATATATAGTGTATCTAGTAGCCATGCTATATAAAGTGTAGAGGCCATGCTATATATAGTGTATCTAGTAGCCATGCTATATATAGTGTATCTAGTAGCCATGCTATATATAGTGTATCTAGTAGCCATGCTATATATAGTGTATCCAGTAGCCATGCTATATATAGTGTATATAGTAGCCATGCTATATATAGTGTAGAGGCCATGCAATATATAGTGTATCTAGTAGCCATGCTATATATAGTGTAGAGGCCATGCTATATATAGTGTATCTAGTAGCCATGCTATATATAGTGTAGAAGCCATGCTATATATAGTGTATCTAGTAGCCATGCTATATATAGTGTAGAGGCCATGCTTTATATAGTGTATCTAGTAGCCATGCTATATATGGTGTATCTAGTAGCCATGCTATATATAGTATATCTACAAGCCATGATATATATAGTGTAGAGGCCATGCTATATATAGTGTATCTAGTAGCCATGCTATATATAGTGTATCTAGTAGCCATGCTATATATAGTGTATCTAGTAGCCATGCTATATATAGTGTAGAGGCCATGCTATATATAGTGTATCTAGTAGCCATGCTGTATATAGTGTATCTAGTAGCCATGCTATATATAGTGTAGAGGCCATGCTATATATAGTGTATCTAGTAGCCATGCTATATATAGTGTATCTAGTAGTCATGCTCTATATAGTGTATCTAGTAGCCATGCTATATATAGTGTAGAGGCCATGCTATATATAGTGTATCTAGTAGACATGCTATATATAGTGTAGAGGCCATGCTATATATAGTGTATCTAGTAGCCATGCTATATATAGTGTAGAGGCCATGCTATATATAGTGTATCTAGTAGCCATGCTATATATAGTGTATCTAGTAGCCATGCTATATATAGTGTATCTAGTAGCCATGCTATATATAGTGTAGAGGCCATGCTATATATAGTGTATCTAGTAGCCATGCTATATATAGTGTATCTAGTAGCCATGCTATATATAGTGTATCTAGTAGCCATGCTATATATAGTGTATCCAGTAGCCATGCTATATATAGTGTATATAGTAGCCATGCTATATATAGTGTAGAGGCCATGCTATATATAGTGTATCTAGTAGCCATGCTATATATAGTGTAGAGGCCATGCTATATATACTGTATCTAGTAGCCATGCTATATATATATTGTATCTAGTAGCCATGCTATATATAGTGTATCTAGTAGCCATGCTATATATAGTGTATCTAGTAGCCATGCTATATATAGTGTATCTAGTAGCCATGCTATATATAGTGTAGAAGCCATGCTATATATAGTGTATCTAGTAGCCATGCTATATATAGTGTAGAGGCCATGCTATATATAGTGTATCTAGTAGCCATGCTATATATAGTGTAGAAGCCATGCTATATATAGTGTATCTAGTAGCCATGCTATATATAGTGTATCTAGTAGCCATGCTATATATAGTGTATCTAGTAGTCATGCTCTATATAGTGTATCTAGTAGCCATGCTATATATAGTGTAGAGGCCATACTATATATAGAGTATCTAGTAGCCATGCTATATATAGTGTAGAGGCCATGCTATATATAGTGTATCTAGTAGCCATGCTATATATAGTGTATCTAGTAGCCATGCTATATATAGTGTATCTAGTAGCCATGCTATATATAGTGTAGAGGCCATGCTATATATAGTGTTTCTAGTAGCCATGCTATATATAGTGTATCTAGTAGCCATGCTATATATAGTGTATCTAGTAGCCATGCTATATATAGTGTATCTAGTAGCCATGCTATATATAGTGTAGAGGCCAAGCTATATATAGTGTATCTAGTAGCCATGCTATATATAGTGTATCTAGTAGCCATGCTATATATAGTGTATTTAGTAGCCATGCTATATATAGTGTATCTAGTAGCCATGCTATATATAGTGTATCTAGTAGCCATGCTATATATAGTGTAGAGGCCATGCTATATATAGTGTATCTAGTAGCCATGCTATATATAGTGTAGAAGCCATGCTATATATAGTGTATCTAGTAGCCATGCTATATATAGTGTATCTAGTAGTCATGCTCTATATAGTGTATCTAGTAGCCATGCTATATATAGTGTAGAGGCCATACTATATATAGTGTATCTAGTAGCCATGCTATATATAGTGTAGAGGCCATGCTATATATAGTGTATCTAGTAGCCATGCTATATATAGTGTATCTAGTAGCCATGCTATATATAGTGTATCTAGAAGCCATGCTATATATAGAGTAGAGTCCAAGCTATATATAGTGTATCTAGTAGCCATGCTATATATAGTGTATCTAGTAGCCATGCTATATATAGTGTATCTAGTAGCCATGCTATATATAGTGTAGAGGCCATGCTATATATAGTGTATCTAGTAGCCATGCTATATATAGTGTATCTAGTAGCCATGCTATATATAGTGTATCTAGTAGCCATGCTATATATAGTGTAGAGGCCATGCTATATATAGTGTATCTAGTAGCCATGCTATATATAGTGTATCTAGTAGCCATGCTATATATAGTGTATCTAGTAGCCATGCTATATATAGTGTAGAGGCCATTCTATATATAGTGTTTCTAGTAGCCATGCTATATATAGTGTATCTAGTAGCCATGCTATATATAGTGTATCTAGTAGCCATGCTATATATATTGTATCTAGTAGCCATGCTATATATAGTGTAGAGGCCATGCTATATATAGTGTATCTAGTAGCCATGCTATATATAGTGTATCTAGTAGCCATGCTATATATAGTGTATCTAGTAGCCATGCTATATATAGTGTATCTAGTAGCCATGCTATATATAGTGTAGAGGCCATGCTATATATAGTGTATCTAGTAGCCATGCTATATATAGTGTAGAGGCCATGCTATATATAGTGTATCTAGTAGCCATGCTATATATAGTGTAGAAGCCATGCTATATATAGTGTATCTAGTAGCCATGCTATATATAGTGTATCTAGTTGCCATGCTATATATAGTGTATCTAGTAGTCATGCTCTATATAGTGTATCTAGTAGCCATGCTATATATAGTGTAGAGGCCATACTATATATAGTGTATCTAGTAGCCATGCTATATATAGTGTAGAGGCCATGCTATATATAGTGTATCTAGTAGCCATGCTATATATAGTGTATCTAGTAGTCATGCTATATATAGTGTATCTAGTAGCCATGCTATATATAGTGTAGAGGCCATGCTATATATAGTGTATCTAGTAGCCATGCTATATATAGTGTTTCTAGTAGCCATGCTATATATAGTGTATCTAGTAGCCATGCTATATATAGTGTATCTAGTAGCCATGCTATATATAGTGTAGAGGCCATGCTATATATAGTGTATCTAGTAGCCATGCTATATATAGTGTATCTAGTAGCCATGCTATATATAGTGTATCTAGTAGCCATGCTATATATAGTGTAGAGGCCATGCTATATATAGTGTATCTAGTAGCCATGCTATATATAGTGTAGTGGCCATGCTATATATAGTGTATCTAGTAGCCATGCTATATATAGTGTAGAGGCCATGCTATATATAGTGTATCTAGTAGCCATGCTATATATAGTGTATCTAGTAGCCATGCTATATATAGTGTATCTAGTAGCCATGCTATATATAGTGTTTCTAGTAGCCATGCTATATATAGTGTATCTAGTAGCCATGCTATATATAGTGTTTCTAGTAGCCATGCTATATATAGTGTATCTAGTAGCCATGCTATATATAGTGTATCTAGTAGCCATGCTATATATAGTGTAGAGGCCATGCTATATATAGTGTATCTAGTAGCCATGCTATATATAGTGTTTCTAGTAGCCATGCTATATATAGTGTATCTAGTAGTCATGCTCTATATAGTGTATCTAGTAGCCATGCTATATATAGTGTAGAGGCCATGCTATATATAGTGTATCTAGTAGACATGCTATATATAGTGTAGAGGCCATGCTATATATAGTGTATCTAGTAGCCATGCTATATATAGTGTAGAGGCCATGCTATATATAGTGTATCTAGTAGCCATGCTATATATAGTGTATCTAGTAGCCATGCTATATATAGTGTATCTAGTAGCCATGCTATATATAGTGTAGAGGCCATGCTATATATAGTGTATCTAGTAGCCATGCTATATATAGTGTATCTAGTAGCCATGCTATATATAGTGTATCTAGTAGCCATGCTATATATAGTGTATCCAGTAGCCATGCTATATATAGTGTATATAGTAGCCATGCTATATATAGTGTAGAGGCCATGCTATATATAGTGTATCTAGTAGCCATGCTATATATAGTGTAGAGGCCATGCTATATATACTGTATCTAGTAGCCATGCTATATATATATTGTATCTAGTAGCCATGCTATATATAGTGTATCTAGTAGCCATGCTATATATAGTGTATCTAGTAGCCATGCTATATATAGTGTATCTAGTAGCCATGCTATATATAGTGTAGAAGCCATGCTATATATAGTGTATCTAGTAGCCATGCTATATATAGTGTAGAGGCCATGCTATATATAGTGTATCTAGTAGCCATGCTATATATAGTGTAGAAGCCATGCTATATATAGTGTATCTAGTAGCCATGCTATATATAGTGTATCTAGTAGCCATGCTATATATAGTGTATCTAGTAGTCATGCTCTATATAGTGTATCTAGTAGCCATGCTATATATAGTGTAGAGGCCATACTATATATAGAGTATCTAGTAGCCATGCTATATATAGTGTAGAGGCCATGCTATATATAGTGTATCTAGTAGCCATGCTATATATAGTGTATCTAGTAGCCATGCTATATATAGTGTATCTAGTAGCCATGCTATATATAGTGTAGAGGCCATGCTATATATAGTGTTTCTAGTAGCCATGCTATATATAGTGTATCTAGTAGCCATGCTATATATAGTGTAGAGGCCATGCTATATATAGTGTATCTAGTAGCCATGCTATATATAGTGTAGAAGCCATGCTATATATAGTGTATCTAGTAGCCATGCTATATATAGTGTATCTAGTTGCCATGCTATATATAGTGTATCTAGTAGTCATGCTCTATATAGTGTATCTAGTAGCCATGCTATATATAGTGTAGAGGCCATACTATATATAGTGTATCTAGTAGCCATGCTATATATAGTGTAGAGGCCATGCTATATATAGTGTATCTAGTAGCCATGCTATATATAGTGTATCTAGTAGTCATGCTATATATAGTGTATCTAGTAGCCATGCTATATATAGTGTAGAGGCCATGCTATATATAGTGTATCTAGTAGCCATGCTATATATAGTGTTTCTAGTAGCCATGCTATATATAGTGTATCTAGTAGCCATGCTATATATAGTGTATCTAGTAGCCATGCTATATATAGTGTAGAGGCCATGCTATATATAGTGTATCTAGTAGCCATGCTATATATAGTGTATCTAGTAGCCATGCTATATATAGTGTATCTAGTAGCCATGCTATATATAGTGTAGAGGCCATGCTATATATAGTGTATCTAGTAGCCATGCTATATATAGTGTAGTGGCCATGCTATATATAGTGTATCTAGTAGCCATGCTATATATAGTGTAGAGGCCATGCTATATATAGTGTATCTAGTAGCCATGCTATATATAGTGTATCTAGTAGCCATGCTATATATAGTGTATCTAGTAGCCATGCTATATATAGTGTTTCTAGTAGCCATGCTATATATAGTGTATCTAGTAGCCATGCTATATATAGTGTTTCTAGTAGCCATGCTATATATAGTGTATCTAGTAGCCATGCTATATATAGTGTATCTAGTAGCCATGCTATATATAGTGTAGAGGCCATGCTATATATAGTGTATCTAGTAGCCATGCTATATATAGTGTTTCTAGTAGCCATGCTATATATAGTGTATCTAGTAGTCATGCTCTATATAGTGTATCTAGTAGCCATGCTATATATAGTGTAGAGGCCATGCTATATATAGTGTAGAGGCCATGCTATATATAGTGTATCTAGTAGCCATGCTATATATAGTGTATCTAGTAGCCATGCTATATATAGTGTATCTAGTAGTCATGCTCTATATAGTGTATCTAGTAGCCATGCTATATATAGTGTAGAGGCCATGCTATATATAGTGTATCTAGTAGACATGCTATATATAGTGTAGAGGCCATGCTATATATAGTGTATCTAGTAGCCATGCTATATATAGTGTAGAGGCCATGCTATATATAGTGTATCTAGTAGCCATGCTATATATAGTGTATCTAGTAGCCATGCTATATATAGTGTATCTAGTAGCCATGCTATATAAAGTGTAGAGGCCATGCTATATATAGTGTATCTAGTAGCCATGCTATATATAGTGTATCTAGTAGCCATGCTATATATAGTGTATCTAGTAGCCATGCTATATATAGTGTATCCAGTAGCCATGCTATATATAGTGTATATAGTAGCCATGCTATATATAGTGTAGAGGCCATGCAATATATAGTGTATCTAGTAGCCATGCTATATATAGTGTAGAGGCCATGCTATATATAGTGTATCTAGTAGCCATGCTATATATAGTGTAGAAGCCATGCTATATATAGTGTATCTAGTAGCCATGCTATATATAGTGTAGAGGCCATGCTTTATATAGTGTATCTAGTAGCCATGCTATATATGGTGTATCTAGTAGCCATGCTATATATAGTATATCTACAAGCCATGATATATATAGTGTAGAGGCCATGCTATATATAGTGTATCTAGTAGCCATGCTATATATAGTGTATCTAGTAGCCATGCTATATATAGTGTATCTAGTAGCCATGCTATATATAGTGTAGAGGCCATGCTATATATAGTGTATCTAGTAGCCATGCTGTATATAGTGTATCTAGTAGCCATGCTATATATAGTGTAGAGGCCATGCTATATATAGTGTATCTAGTAGCCATGCTATATATAGTGTATCTAGTAGTCATGCTCTATATAGTGTATCTAGTAGCCATGCTATATATAGTGTAGAGGCCATGCTATATATAGTGTATCTAGTAGACATGCTATATATAGTGTAGAGGCCATGCTATATATAGTGTATCTAGTAGCCATGCTATATATAGTGTAGAGGCCATGCTATATATAGTGTATCTAGTAGCCATGCTATATATAGTGTATCTAGTAGCCATGCTATATATAGTGTATCTAGTAGCCATGCTATATATAGTGTAGAGGCCATGCTATATATAGTGTATCTAGTAGCCATGCTATATATAGTGTATCTAGTAGCCATGCTATATATAGTGTATCTAGTAGCCATGCTATATATAGTGTATCCAGTAGCCATGCTATATATAGTGTATATAGTAGCCATGCTATATATAGTGTAGAGGCCATGCTATATATAGTGTATCTAGTAGCCATGCTATATATAGTGTAGAGGCCATGCTATATATACTGTATCTAGTAGCCATGCTATATATATATTGTATCTAGTAGCCATGCTATATATAGTGTATCTAGTAGCCATGCTATATATAGTGTATCTAGTAGCCATGCTATATATAGTGTATCTAGTAGCCATGCTATATATAGTGTAGAAGCCATGCTATATATAGTGTATCTAGTAGCCATGCTATATATAGTGTAGAGGCCATGCTATATATAGTGTATCTAGTAGCCATGCTATATATAGTGTAGAAGCCATGCTATATATAGTGTATCTAGTAGCCATGCTATATATAGTGTATCTAGTAGCCATGCTATATATAGTGTATCTAGTAGTCATGCTCTATATAGTGTATCTAGTAGCCATGCTATATATAGTGTAGAGGCCATACTATATATAGAGTATCTAGTAGCCATGCTATATATAGTGTAGAGGCCATGCTATATATAGTGTATCTAGTAGCCATGCTATATATAGTGTATCTAGTAGCCATGCTATATATAGTGTATCTAGTAGCCATGCTATATATAGTGTAGAGGCCATGCTATATATAGTGTTTCTAGTAGCCATGCTATATATAGTGTATCTAGTAGCCATGCTATATATAGTGTATCTAGTAGCCATGCTATATATAGTGTATCTAGTAGCCATGCTATATATAGTGTAGAGGCCAAGCTATATATAGTGTATCTAGTAGCCATGCTATATATAGTGTATCTAGTAGCCATGCTATATATAGTGTATTTAGTAGCCATGCTATATATAGTGTATCTAGTAGCCATGCTATATATAGTGTATCTAGTAGCCATGCTATATATAGTGTAGAGGCCATGCTATATATAGTGTATCTAGTAGCCATGCTATATATAGTGTAGAAGCCATGCTATATATAGTGTATCTAGTAGCCATGCTATATATAGTGTATCTAGTAGTCATGCTCTATATAGTGTATCTAGTAGCCATGCTATATATAGTGTAGAGGCCATACTATATATAGTGTATCTAGTAGCCATGCTATATATAGTGTAGAGGCCATGCTATATATAGTGTATCTAGTAGCCATGCTATATATAGTGTATCTAGTAGCCATGCTATATATAGTGTATCTAGAAGCCATGCTATATATAGAGTAGAGTCCAAGCTATATATAGTGTATCTAGTAGCCATGCTATATATAGTGTATCTAGTAGCCATGCTATATATAGTGTATCTAGTAGCCATGCTATATATAGTGTAGAGGCCATGCTATATATAGTGTATCTAGTAGCCATGCTATATATAGTGTATCTAGTAGCCATGCTATATATAGTGTATCTAGTAGCCATGCTATATATAGTGTAGAGGCCATGCTATATATAGTGTATCTAGTAGCCATGCTATATATAGTGTATCTAGTAGCCATGCTATATATAGTGTATCTAGTAGCCATGCTATATATAGTGTAGAGGCCATTCTATATATAGTGTTTCTAGTAGCCATGCTATATATAGTGTATCTAGTAGCCATGCTATATATAGTGTATCTAGTAGCCATGCTATATATATTGTATCTAGTAGCCATGCTATATATAGTGTAGAGGCCATGCTATATATAGTGTATCTAGTAGCCATGCTATATATAGTGTATCTAGTAGCCATGCTATATATAGTGTATCTAGTAGCCATGCTATATATAGTGTATCTAGTAGCCATGCTATATATAGTGTAGAGGCCATGCTATATATAGTGTATCTAGTAGCCATGCTATATATAGTGTAGAGGCCATGCTATATATAGTGTATCTAGTAGCCATGCTATATATAGTGTAGAAGCCATGCTATATATAGTGTATCTAGTAGCCATGCTATATATAGTGTATCTAGTTGCCATGCTATATATAGTGTATCTAGTAGTCATGCTCTATATAGTGTATCTAGTAGCCATGCTATATATAGTGTAGAGGCCATACTATATATAGTGTATCTAGTAGCCATGCTATATATAGTGTAGAGGCCATGCTATATATAGTGTATCTAGTAGCCATGCTATATATAGTGTATCTAGTAGTCATGCTATATATAGTGTATCTAGTAGCCATGCTATATATAGTGTAGAGGCCATGCTATATATAGTGTATCTAGTAGCCATGCTATATATAGTGTTTCTAGTAGCCATGCTATATATAGTGTATCTAGTAGCCATGCTATATATAGTGTATCTAGTAGCCATGCTATATATAGTGTAGAGGCCATGCTATATATAGTGTATCTAGTAGCCATGCTATATATAGTGTATCTAGTAGCCATGCTATATATAGTGTATCTAGTAGCCATGCTATATATAGTGTAGAGGCCATGCTATATATAGTGTATCTAGTAGCCATGCTATATATAGTGTAGTGGCCATGCTATATATAGTGTATCTAGTAGCCATGCTATATATAGTGTAGAGGCCATGCTATATATAGTGTATCTAGTAGCCATGCTATATATAGTGTATCTAGTAGCCATGCTATATATAGTGTATCTAGTAGCCATGCTATATATAGTGTTTCTAGTAGCCATGCTATATATAGTGTATCTAGTAGCCATGCTATATATAGTGTTTCTAGTAGCCATGCTATATATAGTGTATCTAGTAGCCATGCTATATATAGTGTATCTAGTAGCCATGCTATATATAGTGTAGAGGCCATGCTATATATAGTGTATCTAGTAGCCATGCTATATATAGTGTTTCTAGTAGCCATGCTATATATAGTGTATCTAGTAGTCATGCTCTATATAGTGTATCTAGTAGCCATGCTATATATAGTGTAGAGGCCATGCTATATATAGTGTATCTAGTAGACATGCTATATATAGTGTAGAGGCCATGCTATATATAGTGTATCTAGTAGCCATGCTATATATAGTGTAGAGGCCATGCTATATATAGTGTATCTAGTAGCCATGCTATATATAGTGTATCTAGTAGCCATGCTATATATAGTGTATCTAGTAGCCATGCTATATATAGTGTAGAGGCCATGCTATATATAGTGTATCTAGTAGCCATGCTATATATAGTGTATCTAGTAGCCATGCTATATATAGTGTATCTAGTAGCCATGCTATATATAGTGTATCCAGTAGCCATGCTATATATAGTGTATATAGTAGCCATGCTATATATAGTGTAGAGGCCATGCTATATATAGTGTATCTAGTAGCCATGCTATATATAGTGTAGAGGCCATGCTATATATACTGTATCTAGTAGCCATGCTATATATATATTGTATCTAGTAGCCATGCTATATATAGTGTATCTAGTAGCCATGCTATATATAGTGTATCTAGTAGCCATGCTATATATAGTGTATCTAGTAGCCATGCTATATATAGTGTAGAAGCCATGCTATATATAGTGTATCTAGTAGCCATGCTATATATAGTGTAGAGGCCATGCTATATATAGTGTATCTAGTAGCCATGCTATATATAGTGTAGAAGCCATGCTATATATAGTGTATCTAGTAGCCATGCTATATATAGTGTATCTAGTAGCCATGCTATATATAGTGTATCTAGTAGTCATGCTCTATATAGTGTATCTAGTAGCCATGCTATATATAGTGTAGAGGCCATACTATATATAGAGTATCTAGTAGCCATGCTATATATAGTGTAGAGGCCATGCTATATATAGTGTATCTAGTAGCCATGCTATATATAGTGTATCTAGTAGCCATGCTATATATAGTGTATCTAGTAGCCATGCTATATATAGTGTAGAGGCCATGCTATATATAGTGTTTCTAGTAGCCATGCTATATATAGTGTATCTAGTAGCCATGCTATATATAGTGTAGAGGCCATGCTATATATAGTGTATCTAGTAGCCATGCTATATATAGTGTAGAAGCCATGCTATATATAGTGTATCTAGTAGCCATGCTATATATAGTGTATCTAGTTGCCATGCTATATATAGTGTATCTAGTAGTCATGCTCTATATAGTGTATCTAGTAGCCATGCTATATATAGTGTAGAGGCCATACTATATATAGTGTATCTAGTAGCCATGCTATATATAGTGTAGAGGCCATGCTATATATAGTGTATCTAGTAGCCATGCTATATATAGTGTATCTAGTAGTCATGCTATATATAGTGTATCTAGTAGCCATGCTATATATAGTGTAGAGGCCATGCTATATATAGTGTATCTAGTAGCCATGCTATATATAGTGTTTCTAGTAGCCATGCTATATATAGTGTATCTAGTAGCCATGCTATATATAGTGTATCTAGTAGCCATGCTATATATAGTGTAGAGGCCATGCTATATATAGTGTATCTAGTAGCCATGCTATATATAGTGTATCTAGTAGCCATGCTATATATAGTGTATCTAGTAGCCATGCTATATATAGTGTAGAGGCCATGCTATATATAGTGTATCTAGTAGCCATGCTATATATAGTGTAGTGGCCATGCTATATATAGTGTATCTAGTAGCCATGCTATATATAGTGTAGAGGCCATGCTATATATAGTGTATCTAGTAGCCATGCTATATATAGTGTATCTAGTAGCCATGCTATATATAGTGTATCTAGTAGCCATGCTATATATAGTGTTTCTAGTAGCCATGCTATATATAGTGTATCTAGTAGCCATGCTATATATAGTGTTTCTAGTAGCCATGCTATATATAGTGTATCTAGTAGCCATGCTATATATAGTGTATCTAGTAGCCATGCTATATATAGTGTAGAGGCCATGCTATATATAGTGTATCTAGTAGCCATGCTATATATAGTGTTTCTAGTAGCCATGCTATATATAGTGTATCTAGTAGTCATGCTCTATATAGTGTATCTAGTAGCCATGCTATATATAGTGTAGAGGCCATGCTATATATAGTGTATCTAGTAGACATGCTATATATAGTGTAGAGGCCATGCTATATATAGTGTATCTAGTAGCCATGCTATATATAGTGTAGAGGCCATGCTATATATAGTGTATCTAGTAGCCATGCTATATATAGTGTATCTAGTAGCCATGCTATATATAGTGTATCTAGTAGCCATGCTATATATAGTGTATCTAGTAGCCATGCTATATATAGTGTATCTAGTAGCCATGCTATATATAGTGTATCTAGTAGCCATGCTATATATAGTGTATCCAGTAGCCATGCTATATATAGTGTATATAGTAGCCATGCTATATATAGTGTAGAGGCCATGCTATATATAGTGTATCTAGTAGCCATGCTATATATAGTGTAGAGGCCATGCTATATATACTGTATCTAGTAGCCATGCTATATATATATTGTATCTAGTAGCCATGCTATATATAGTGTATCTAGTAGCCATGCTATATATAGTGTATCTAGTAGCCATGCTATATATAGTGTATCTAGTAGCCATGCTATATATAGTGTAGAAGCCATGCTATATATAGTGTATCTAGTAGCCATGCTATATATAGTGTAGAGGCCATGCTATATATAGTGTATCTAGTAGCCATGCTATATATAGTGTAGAAGCCATGCTATATATAGTGTATCTAGTAGCCATGCTATATATAGTGTATCTAGTAGCCATGCTATATATAGTGTATCTAGTAGTCATGCTCTATATAGTGTATCTAGTAGCCATGCTATATATAGTGTAGAGGCCATACTATATATAGAGTATCTAGTAGCCATGCTATATATAGTGTAGAGGCCATGCTATATATAGTGTATCTAGTAGCCATGCTATATATAGTGTATCTAGTAGCCATGCTATATATAGTGTATCTAGTAGCCATGCTATATATAGTGTAGAGGCCATGCTATATATAGTGTTTCTAGTAGCCATGCTATATATAGTGTATCTAGTAGCCATGCTATATATAGTGTATCTAGTAGCCATGCTATATATAGTGTATCTAGTAGCCATGCTATATATAGTGTAGAGGCCAAGCTATATATAGTGTATCTAGTAGCCATGCTATATATAGTGTAGAAGCCATGCTATATATAGTGTATCTAGTAGCCATGCTATATATAGTGTATCTAGTAGCCATGCTATATATAGTGTATCTAGAAGCCATGCTATATATAGAGTAGAGTCCAAGCTATATATAGTGTATCTAGTAGCCATGCTATATATAGTGTATCTAGTAGCCATGCTATATATAGTGTATCTAGTAGCCATGCTATATATAGTGTAGAGGCCATGCTATATATAGTGTATCTAGTAGCCATGCTATATATAGTGTATCTAGTAGCCATGCTATATATAGTGTATCTAGTAGCCATGCTATATATAGTGTAGAGGCCATGCTATATATAGTGTATCTAGTAGCCATGCTATATATAGTGTATCTAGTAGCCATGCTATATATAGTGTATCTAGTAGCCATGCTATATATAGTGTAGAGGCCATTCTATATATAGTGTTTCTAGTAGCCATGCTATATATAGTGTATCTAGTAGCCATGCTATATATAGTGTATCTAGTAGCCATGATATATATATTGTATCTAGTAGCCATGCTATATATAGTGTAGAGGCCATGCTATATATAGTGTATCTAGTAGCCATGCTATATATAGTGTATCTAGTAGCCATGCTATATATAGTGTATCTAGTAGCCATGCTATATATAGTGTATCTAGTAGCCATGCTATATATAGTGTAGAGGCCATGCTATATATAGTGTATCTAGTAGCCATGCTATATATAGTGTAGAGGCCATGCTATATATAGTGTATCTAGTAGCCATGCTATATATAGTGTAGAAGCCATGCTATATATAGTGTATCTAGTAGCCATGCTATATATAGTGTATCTAGTTGCCATGCTATATATAGTGTATCTAGTAGTCATGCTCTATATAGTGTATCTAGTAGCCATGCTATATATAGTGTAGAGGCCATACTATATATAGTGTATCTAGTAGCCATGCTATATATAGTGTAGAGGCCATGCTATATATAGTGTATCTAGTAGCCATGCTATATATAGTGTATCTAGTAGTCATGCTATATATAGTGTATCTAGTAGCCATGCTATATATAGTGTAGAGGCCATGCTATATATAGTGTATCTAGTAGCCATGCTATATATAGTGTTTCTAGTAGCCATGCTATATATAGTGTATCTAGTAGCCATGCTATATATAGTGTATCTAGTAGCCATGCTATATATAGTGTAGAGGCCATGCTATATATAGTGTATCTAGTAGCCATGCTATATATAGTGTATCTAGTAGCCATGCTATATATAGTGTATCTAGTAGCCATGCTATATATAGTGTAGAGGCCATGCTATATATAGTGTATCTAGTAGCCATGCTATATATAGTGTAGTGGCCATGCTATATATAGTGTATCTAGTAGCCATGCTATATATAGTGTAGAGGCCATGCTATATATAGTGTATCTAGTAGCCATGCTATATATAGTGTATCTAGTAGCCATGCTATATATAGTGTATCTAGTAGCCATGCTATATATAGTGTTTCTAGTAGCCATGCTATATATAGTGTATCTAGTAGCCATGCTATATATAGTGTTTCTAGTAGCCATGCTATATATAGTGTATCTAGTAGCCATGCTATATATAGTGTATCTAGTAGCCATGCTATATATAGTGTAGAGGCCATGCTATATATAGTGTATCTAGTAGCCATGCTATATATAGTGTTTCTAGTAGCCATGCTATATATAGTGTATCTAGTAGCCATGCTATATATAGTGTATCAAGTAGCCATGCTATATATAGTGTAGAGGCCATGCTATATATAGTGTATCTAGTAGCCATGCTATATATAGTGTAGAGGCCATGCTATATATAGTGTATCTAGTAGCCATGCTATATATAGTGTAGAGGCCATGCTATATATAGTGTATCTAGTAGCCATGCTATATATAGTGTAGAGGCCATGCTATATATAGTGTATCTAGTAGCCATGTTATATATAGTGTATCTAGTAGCCATGCTATATATAGTGTATCTAGTAGCCATGCTATATATAGTGTAGAGGCCATGCTATATATAGTGTATCTAGTAGCCATTCTATATATAGTGTAGAGGCCATGCTATATATAGTGTATCTAGTAGCCATGCTATATATAGTGTAGAGGCCATGCTATATATAGTGTATCTAGTAGCAATGCTATATATGGTGTATCTAGTAGCCATGCTATATATAGTGTATCTAGTAGCCATGCTATATATAGTGTTTCTAGTAGCCATGCTATATATAGTGTATCTAGTAGCCATGCTATATATAGTGTTTCTAGTAGCCATGCTATATATAGTGTATCTAGTAGCCATGCTATATATAGTGTATCTAGTAGCCATGCTATATATAGTGTAGAGGCCATGCTATATATAGTGTATCTAGTAGCCATGCTATATATAGTGTTTCTAGTAGCCATGCTATATATAGTGTATCTAGTAGCCATGCTATATATAGTGTATCAAGTAGCCATGCTATATATAGTGTAGAGGCCATGCTATATATAGTGTATCTAGTAGCCATGCTATATATAGTGTAGAGGCCATGCTGTATATAGTGTATCTAGTAGCCATGCTATATATAGTGTAGAGGCCATGCTATATATAGTGTATCAGGTAGCCATGCTATATATAGTGTAGAGGCCATGCTATATATAGTGTAGAGGCCATGCTATACATAGTGTATCTAGTAGCCATGCTATATATAGTGTATCTAGTAGACATGCTATATATAGTGTATCTAGTAGCCATGCTATATATAGTGTAGAGGCCATGCTATATATAGTGTATCTAGTAGCCATGCTATATATAGTGTGTCTAGTAGCCATGCTATATATAGTGTATCTAGTAGCCATGCTATATATAGTGTAGAGGCCATGTTATATATAGTGTATCTAGTAGCCATGCTATATATAGTGTAGAGGCCATGCTATATGTAGTGTATCTAGTAGCAATGCTATATATAGTGTATCTAGTAGCCATGCTATATATAGTGTATCTAGTAGCCATGCTATATATAGTGTAGTAGCCATGCTATATATAGTGTATCTAGTAGCCATGCTATATATAGTGTATCTAGTAGCCATGCTATATATAGTGTAGAGGCCATGCTATATATAGTGTATCTAGTAGCCATGCTATATATAGTGTATCTAGTAGTCATGCTCTATATAGTGTATCTAGTAGCCATGCTATATATAGTGTAGAGGCCATGCTATATATAGTGTATCTAGTAGCCATGCTATATATAGTGTAGAGACCATGCTATATATAGTGTATCTAGTAGCCATGCTATATATAGTGTAGAAGCCATGCTATATATAGTGTATCTAGTAGCCATGCTATATATAGTGTATCTAGTAGACATGCTATATATAGTGTATCTAGTAGCCATGCTATATATAGTGTGTCTAGTAGCCATGCTATATATAGTGTATCTAGTAGCCATGCTATATATAGTGTAGAGGCCATGTTATATATAGTGTATCTAGTAGCCATGCTATATATAGTGTAGAGGCCATGCTATATGTAGTGTATCTAGTAGCCATGCTATATATAGTGTATCTAGTAGCCATGCTATATATAGTGTATCTAGTAGCCATGCTATATATAGTGTAGTAGCCATGCTATATATAGTGTATCTAGTAGCCATGCTATATATAGTGTATCTAGTAGCCATGCTATATATAGTGTATCTAGTAGCCATGCTATATATAGTGTATCTAGTAGTCATGCTCTATATAGTGTATCTAGTAGCCATGCTATATATAGTGTAGAGGCCATGCTATATATAGTGTATCTAGTAGCCATGCTATATATAGTGTAGAGACCATGCTATATATAGTGTATCTAGTAGCCATGCTATATATAGTGTAGAAGCCATGCTATATATAGTGTATCTAGTAGCCATGCTATATATAGTGTAGAGGCCATGCTTTATATAGTGTGTCTAGTAGCCATGCTATATATAGTGTATCTAGTAGCCATGCTATATATAGTGTATCTACAAGCCATGCTATATATAGTGTAGAGGCCATGCTATATATTGTGTATCTAGTAGCCATGCTATATATAGTGTAGAGGCCATGCTATATATAGTGTATCTAGTAGCCATGCTGTATATAGTGTATCTAGTAGCCATGCTATATATAGTGTAGTAGCCATGCTATATATAGTGTATCTAGTAGCCATGCTATATATAGTGTATCTAGTAGCCATGCTATATATAGTGTAGAGGCCATGCTATATATAGTGTATCTAGTAGCCATGCTATATATAGTGTATCTAGTAGTCATGCTCTATATAGTGTATCTAGTAGCCATGCTATATATAGTGTAGAGGCCATGCTATATATAGTGTATCTAGTAGCCATGCTATATATAGTGTAGAGACCATGCTATATATAGTGTATCTAGTAGCCATGCTATATATAGTGTAGAAGCCATGCTATATATAGTGTATCTAGTAGCCATGCTATATATAGTGTATCTAGTAGACATGCTATATATAGTGTATCTAGTAGCCATGCTATATATAGTGTGTCTAGTAGCCATGCTATATATAGTGTATCTAGTAGCCATGCTATATATAGTGTAGAGGCCATGTTATATATAGTGTATCTAGTAGCCATGCTATATATAGTGTAGAGGCCATGCTATATGTAGTGTATCTAGTAGCCATGCTATATATAGTGTATCTAGTAGCCATGCTATATATAGTGTATCTAGTAGCCATGCTATATATAGTGTAGTAGCCATGCTATATATAGTGTATCTAGTAGCCATGCTATATATAGTGTATCTAGTAGCCATGCTATATATAGTGTATCTAGTAGCCATGCTATATATAGTGTATCTAGTAGTCATGCTCTATATAGTGTATCTAGTAGCCATGCTATATATAGTGTAGAGGCCATGCTATATATAGTGTATCTAGTAGCCATGCTATATATAGTGTAGAGGCCATGCTATATATAGTGTATCTAGTAGCCATGCTATATATAGTGTAGAGACCATGCTATATATAGTGTATCTAGTAGCCATGCTATATATAGTGTAGAAGCCATGCTATATATAGTGTATCTAGTAGCCATGCTATATATAGTGTATCTAGTAGACATGCTATATATAGTGTATCTAGTAGCCATGCTATATATAGTGTGTCTAGTAGCCATGCTATATATAGTGTATCTAGTAGCCATGCTATATATAGTGTAGAGGCCATGTTATATATAGTGTATCTAGTAGCCATGCTATATATAGTGTAGAGGCCATGCTATATGTAGTGTATCTAGTAGCCATGCTATATATAGTGTATCTAGTAGCCATGCTATATATAGTGTATCTAGTAGCCATGCTATATATAGTGTAGTAGCCATGCTATATATAGTGTATCTAGTAGCCATGCTATATATAGTGTATCTAGTAGCCATGCTATATATAGTGTATCTAGTAGCCATGCTATATATAGTGTATCTAGTAGTCATGCTCTATATAGTGTATCTAGTAGCCATGCTATATATAGTGTAGAGGCCATGCTATATATAGTGTATCTAGTAGCCATGCTATATATAGTGTAGAGACCATGCTATATATAGTGTATCTAGTAGCCATGCTATATATAGTGTAGAAGCCATGCTATATATAGTGTATCTAGTAGCCATGCTATATATAGTGTAGAGGCCATGCTTTATATAGTGTATCTAGTAGCCATGCTATATATAGTGTATCTAGTAGCCATGCTATATATAGTGTATCTACAAGCCATGCTATATATAGTGTAGAGGCCATGCTATATATTGTGTATCTAGTAGCCATGCTATATATAGTGTAGAGGCCATGCTATATATAGTGTATCTAGTAGCCATGCTGTATATAGTGTATCTAGTAGCCATGCTATATATAGTGTAGAGGCCATGCTATATATAGTGTATCTAGTAGCCATGCTATATATAGTGTAGAGGCCATGTTATATATAGTGTATCTAGTAGCCATGCTATATATAGTGTAGAGGCCATGCTATATGTAGTGTATCTAGTAGCCATGCTATATATAGTGTATCTAGTAGCCATGCTATATATAGTGTATCTAGTAGCCATGCTATATATAGTGTAGTAGCCATGCTATATATAGTGTATCTAGTAGCCATGCTATATATAGTGTATCTAGTAGCCATGCTATATATAGTGTATCTAGTAGCCATGCTATATATAGTGTATCTAGTAGTCATGCTCTATATAGTGTATCTAGTAGCCATGCTATATATAGTGTAGAGGCCATGCTATATATAGTGTATCTAGTAGCCATGCTGTATATAGTGTAGAGACCATGCTATATATAGTGTATCTAGTAGCCATGCTATATATAGTGTAGAAGCCATGCTATATATAGTGTATCTAGTAGCCATGCTATATATAGTGTAGAGGCCATGCTTTATATAGTGTGTCTAGTAGCCATGCTATATATAGTGTATCTAGTAGCCATGCTATATATAGTGTATCTACAAGCCATGCTATATATAGTGTAGAGGCCATGCTATATATTGTGTATCTAGTAGCCATGCTATATATAGTGTAGAGGCCATGCTATATATAGTGTATCTAGTAGCCATGCTGTATATAGTGTATCTAGTAGCCATGCTATATATAGTGTAGTAGCCATGCTATATATAGTGTATCTAGTAGCCATGCTATATATAGTGTATCTAGTAGCCATGCTATATATAGTGTAGAGGCCATGCTATATATAGTGTATCTAGTAGCCATGCTATATATAGTGTATCTAGTAGTCATGCTCTATATAGTGTATCTAGTAGCCATGCTATATATAGTGTAGAGGCCATGCTATATATAGTGTATCTAGTAGCCATGCTATATATAGTGTAGAGACCATGCTATATATAGTGTATCTAGTAGCCATGCTATATATAGTGTAGAAGCCATGCTATATATAGTGTATCTAGTAGCCATGCTATATATAGTGTATCTAGTAGACATGCTATATATAGTGTATCTAGTAGCCATGCTATATATAGTGTGTCTAGTAGCCATGCTATATATAGTGTATCTAGTAGCCATGCTATATATAGTGTAGAGGCCATGTTATATATAGTGTATCTAGTAGCCATGCTATATATAGTGTAGAGGCCATGCTATATGTAGTGTATCTAGTAGCCATGCTATATATAGTGTATCTAGTAGCCATGCTATATATAGTGTATCTAGTAGCCATGCTATATATAGTGTAGTAGCCATGCTATATATAGTGTATCTAGTAGCCATGCTATATATAGTGTATCTAGTAGCCATGCTATATATAGTGTATCTAGTAGCCATGCTATATATAGTGTATCTAGTAGTCATGCTCTATATAGTGTATCTAGTAGCCATGCTATATATAGTGTAGAGGCCATGCTATATATAGTGTATCTAGTAGCCATGCTATATATAGTGTAGAGACCATGCTATATATAGTGTATCTAGTAGCCATGCTATATATAGTGTAGAAGCCATGCTATATATAGTGTATCTAGTAGCCATGCTATATATAGTGTAGAGGCCATGCTTTATATAGTGTATCTAGTAGCCATGCTATATATAGTGTATCTAGTAGCCATGCTATATATAGTGTATCTACAAGCCATGCTATATATAGTGTAGAGGCCATGCTATATATTGTGTATCTAGTAGCCATGCTATATATAGTGTAGAGGCCATGCTATATATAGTGTATCTAGTAGCCATGCTGTATATAGTGTATCTAGTAGCCATGCTATATATAGTGTAGAGGCCATGCTATATATAGTGTATCTAGTACCCATGCTATATATAGTGTATCTAGTAGTCATGCTCTATATAGTGTATCTAGTAGCCATGCTATATATAGTGTAGAGGCCATGCTATATATAGTGTATCTAGTAGCCATGCTATATATAGTGTATCTAGTAGCCATGCTATATATAGTGTATCTAGTAGCCATGCTATATATAGTGTTTCTAGTAGCCATGCTATATATAGTGTATCTAGTAGCCATGCTATATATAGTGTTTCTAGTAGCCATGCTATATATAGTGTATCTAGTAGCCATGCTATATATAGTGTATCTAGTAGCCATGCTATATATAGTGTAGAGGCCATGCTATATATAGTGTATCTAGTAGCCATGCTATATATAGTGTTTCTAGTAGCCATGCTATATATAGTGTATCTAGTAGCCATGCTATATATAGTGTATCAAGTAGCCATGTTATATATAGTGTAGAGGCCATGCTATATATAGTGTATCTAGTAGCCATGCTATATATAGTGTAGAGGCCATGCTATATATAGTGTATCTAGTAGCCATGCTATATATAGTGTAGAGGCCATGCTATATATAGTGTATCTAGTAGCCATGCTATATATAGTGTAGAGGCCATGCTATATATAGTGTATCTAGTAGCCATGCTATATATAGTGTATCTAGTAGCCATGCTATATATAGTGTATCTAGTAGCCATGCTATATATAGTGTAGAGGCCATGCTATATATAGTGTATCTAGTAGCCATTCTATATATAGTGTAGAGGCCATGCTATATATAGTGTATCTAGTAGCCATGCTATATATAGTGTAGAGGCCATGCTATATATAGTGTATCTAGTAGCAATGCTATATATGGTGTATCTAGTAGCCATGCTATATATAGTGTATCTAGTAGCCATGCTATATATAGTGTTTCTAGTAGCCATGCTATATATAGTGTATCTAGTAGCCATGCTATATATAGTGTTTCTAGTAGCCATGCTATATATAGTGTATCTAGTAGCCATGCTATATATAGTGTATCTAGTAGCCATGCTATATATAGTGTATCTAGTAGCCATGCTATATATAGTGTAGAGGCCATGCTATATATAGTGTATCTAGTAGCCATGCTATATATAGTGTTTCTAGTAGCCATGCTATATATAGTGTATCTAGTAGCCATGCTATATATAGTGTATCAAGTAGCCATGCTATATATAGTGTAGAGGCCATGCTATATATAGTGTATCTAGTAGCCATGCTATATATAGTGTAGAGGCCATGCTATATATAGTGTATCTAGTAGCCATGCTATATATAGTGTAGAGGCCATGCTATATATAGTGTATCAGGTAGCCATGCTATATATAGTGTAGAGGCCATGCTATATATAGTGTAGAGGCCATGCTATACATAGTGTATCTAGTAGCCATGCTATATATAGTGTATCTAGTAGACATGCTATATATAGTGTATCTAGTAGCCATGCTATATATAGTGTAGAGGCCATGCTATATATAGTGTATCTAGTAGCCATGCTATATATAGTGTGTCTAGTAGCCATGCTATATATAGTGTATCTAGTAGCCATGCTATATATAGTGTAGAGGCCATGTTATATATAGTGTATCTAGTAGCCATGCTATATATAGTGTAGAGGCCATGCTATATGTAGTGTATCTAGTAGCCATGCTATATATAGTGTATCTAGTAGCCATGCTATATATAGTGTATCTAGTAGCCATGCTATATATAGTGTAGTAGCCATGCTATATATAGTGTATCTAGTAGCCATGCTATATATAGTGTATCTAGTAGCCATGCTATATATAGTGTAGAGGCCATGCTATATATAGTGTATCTAGTAGCCATGCTATATATAGTGTATCTAGTAGTCATGCTCTATATAGTGTATCTAGTAGCCATGCTATATATAGTGTAGAGGCCATGCTATATATAGTGTATCTAGTAGCCATGCTATATATAGTGTAGAGACCATGCTATATATAGTGTATCTAGTAGCCATGCTATATATAGTGTAGAAGCCATGCTATATATAGTGTATCTAGTAGCCATGCTATATATAGTGTATCTAGTAGACATGCTATATATAGTGTATCTAGTAGCCATGCTATATATAGTGTAGAGGCCATGCTATATATAGTGTATCTAGTAGCCATGCTATATATAGTGTGTCTAGTAGCCATGCTATATATAGTGTATCTAGTAGCCATGCTATATATAGTGTAGAGGCCATGTTATATATAGTGTATCTAGTAGCCATGCTATATATAGTGTAGAGGCCATGCTATATGTAGTGTATCTAGTAGCCATGCTATATATAGTGTATCTAGTAGCCATGCTATATATAGTGTTTCTAGTAGCCATGCTATATATAGTGTATCTAGTAGCCATGCTATATATAGTGTATCTAGTAGCCATGCTATATATAGTGTAGAGGCCATGCTATATATAGTGTTTCTAGTAGCCATGCTATATATAGTGTATCTAGTAGCCATGCTATATATAGTGTATCAAGTAGCCATGCTATATATAGTGTAGAGGCCATGCTATATATAGTGTATCTAGTAGCCATGCTATATATAGTGTAGAGGCCATGCTATATATAGTGTAGAGGCCATGCTATACATAGTGTATCTAGTAGCCATGCTATATATAGTGTATCTAGTAGACATGCTATATATAGTGTATCTAGTAGCCATGCTATATATAGTGTAGAGGCCATGCTATATATAGTGTATCTAGTAGCCATGCTATATATAGTGTGTCTAGTAGCCATGCTATATATAGTGTATCTAGTAGCCATGCTATATATAGTGTAGAGGCCATGTTATATATAGTGTATCTAGTAGCCATGCTATATATAGTGTAGAGGCCATGCTATATGTAGTGTATCTAGTAGCCATGCTATATATAGTGTATCTAGTAGCCATGCTATATATAGTGTATCTAGTAGCCATGCTATATATAGTGTAGTAGCCATGCTATATATAGTGTATCTAGTAGCCATGCTATATATAGTGTATCTAGTAGCCATGCTATATATAGTGTAGAGGCCATGCTATATATAGTGTATCTAGTAGCCATGCTATATATAGTGTATCTAGTAGTCATGCTCTATATAGTGTATCTAGTAGCCATGCTATATATAGTGTAGAGGCCATGCTATATATAGTGTATCTAGTAGCCATGCTATATATAGTGTAGAGACCATTCTATTTATAGTGTATCTAGTAGCCATGCTATATATAGTGTAGAAGCCATGCTATATATAGTGTATCTAGTAGCCATGCTATATATAGTGTATCTAGTAGACATGCTATATATAGTGTATCTAGTAGCCATGCTATATATAGTGTAGAGGCCATGCTATATATAGTGTATCTAGTAGCCATGCTATATATAGTGTGTCTAGTAGCCATGCTATATATAGTGTATCTAGTAGCCATGCTATATATAGTGTAGAGGCCATGTTATATATAGTGTATCTAGTAGCCATGCTATATATAGTGTAGAGGCCATGCTATATGTAGTGTATCTAGTAGCCATGCTATATATAGTGTATCTAGTAGCCATGCTATATATAGTGTTTCTAGTAGCCATGCTATATATAGTGTATCTAGTAGCCATGCTATATATAGTGTATCTAGTAGCCATGCTATATATAGTGTAGAGGCCATGCTATATATAGTGTATCTAGTAGCCATGCTATATATAGTGTTTCTAGTAGCCATGCTATATATAGTGTATCTAGTAGCCATGCTATATATAGTGTATCAAGTAGCCATGCTATATATAGTGTAGATGCCATGCTATATATAGTGTATCTAGTAGCCATGCTATATATAGTGTAGAGGCCATGCTATATATAGTGTATCTAGTAGCCATGCTATATATAGTGTAGAGGCCATGCTATATATAGTGTATCTAGTAGCCATGCTATATATAGTGTAGAGGCCATGCTATATATAGTGTATCTAGTAGCCATGCTATATATAGTGTATCTAGTAGCCATGCTATATATAGTGTATCTAGTAGCCATGCTATATATAGTGTAGAGGCCATGCTATATATAGTGTATCTAGTAGCCATTCTATATATAGTGTAGAGGCCATGCTATATATAGTGTATCTAGTAGCCATGCTATATATAGTGTAGAGGCCATGCTATATATAGTGTATCTAGTAGCAATGCTATATATGGTGTATCTAGTAGCCATGCTATATATAGTGTATCTAGTAGCCATGCTATATATAGTGTTTCTAGTAGCCATGCTATATATAGTGTATCTAGTAGCCATGCTATATATAGTGTTTCTAGTAGCCATGCTATATATAGTGTATCTAGTAGCCATGCTATATATAGTGTATCTAGTAGCCATGCTATATATAGTGTAGAGGCCATGCTATATATAGTGTATCTAGTAGCCATGCTATATATAGTGTTTCTAGTAGCCATGCTATATATAGTGTATCTAGTAGCCATGCTATATATAGTGTATCAAGTAGCCATGCTATATATAGTGTAGAGGCCATGCTATATATAGTGTATCTAGTAGCCATGCTATATATAGTGTAGAGGCCATGCTATATATAGTGTATCTAGTAGCCATGCTATATATAGTGTAGAGGCCATGCTATATATAGTGTATCAGGTAGCCATGCTATATATAGTGTAGAGGCCATGCTATATATAGTGTAGAGGCCATGCTATACATAGTGTATCTAGTAGCCATGCTATATATAGTGTATCTAGTAGACATGCTATATATAGTGTATCTAGTAGCCATGCTATATATAGTGTAGAGGCCATGCTATATATAGTGTATCTAGTAGCCATGCTATATATAGTGTGTCTAGTAGCCATGCTATATATAGTGTATCTAGTAGCCATGCTATATATAGTGTAGAGGCCATGTTATATATAGTGTATCTAGTAGCCATGCTATATATAGTGTAGAGGCCATGCTATATGTAGTGTATCTAGTAGCCATGCTATATATAGTGTATCTAATAGCCATGCTATATATAGTGTATCTAGTAGCCATGCTATATATAGTGTAGTAGCCATGCTATATATAGTGTATCTAGTAGCCATGCTATATATAGTGTATCTAGTAGCCATGCTATATATAGTGTAGAGGCCATGCTATATATAGTGTATCTAGTAGCCATGCTATATATAGTGTATCTAGTAGTCATGCTCTATATAGTGTATCTAGTAGCCATGCTATATATAGTGTAGAGGCCATGCTATATATAGTGTATCTAGTAGCCATGCTATATATAGTGTAGAGACCATGCTATATATAGTGTATCTAGTAGCCATGCTATATATAGTGTAGAAGCCATGCTATATATTTTGTATCTAGTAGCCATGCTATATATAGTGTATCTAGTAGACATGCTATATATAGTGTATCTAGTAGCCATGCTATATATAGTGTAGAGGCCATGCTATATATAGTGTATCTAGTAGCCATGCTATATATAGTGTGTCTAGTAGCCATGCTATATATAGTGTATCTAGTAGCCATGCTATATATAGTGTAGAGGCCATGTTATATATAGTGTATCTAGTAGCCATGCTATATATAGTGTAGAGGCCATGCTATATGTAGTGTATCTAGTAGCCATGCTATATATAGTGTATCTAGTAGCCATGCTATATATAGTGTATCTAGTAGCCATGCTATATATAGTGTAGTAGCCATGCTATATATAGTGTATCTAGTAGCCATGCTATATATAGTGTATCTAGTAGCCATGCTATATATAGTGTAGAGGCCATGCTATATATAGTGTATCTAGTAGCCATGCTATATATAGTGTATCTAGTAGTCATGCTCTATATAGTGTATCTAGTAGCCATGCTATATATAGTGTAGAGGCCATGCTATATATAGTGTATCTAGTAGCCATGCTATATATAGTGTAGAGACCATGCTATATATAGTGTATCTAGTAGCCATGCTATATATAGTGTAGAAGCCATGCTATATATAGTGTATCTAGTAGCCATGCTATATATAGTGTAGAGGCCATGCTTTATATAGTGTATCTAGTAGCCATGCTATATATAGTGTATCTAGTAGCCATGCTATATATAGTGTATCTACAAGCCATGCTATATATAGTGTAGAGGCCATGCTATATATTGTGTATCTAGTAGCCATGCTATATATTGTGTAGAGGCCATGCTATATATAGTGTATCTAGTAGCCATGCTGTATATAGTGTATCTAGTAGCCATGCTATATATAGTGTAGAGGCCATGCTATATATAGTGTATCTAGTACCCATGCTATATATAGTGTATCTAGTAGTCATGCTCTATATAGTGTATCTAGTAGCCATGCTATATATAGTGTAGAGGCCATGCTATATATAGTGTATCTAGTAGACTCGCTATATATAGTGTAGAGGCCATGCTATATATAGTGTATCTAGTAGCCATGCTATATATAGTGTAGAGGCCATGCTATATATAGTGTATCTAGTAGCCATGCTATATATAGTGTATCTAGTAGCCATGCTATATATAGTGTATCTAGTAGCCATGCTATATATAGTGTAGAGGCCATGCTATATATAGTGTATCTAGTAGCCATGCTATATATAGTGTATCTTGTAGCCATGCTATATATAGTGTAGAGGCCATGCTATATATAGTGTATCTAGTAGCCATGCTATATATAGTGTATCTAGTAGTCATGCTCTATATAGTGTATCTAGTAGCCATGCTATATATAGTGTAGAGGCCATGCTATATATAGTGTATCTAGTAGACATGCTATATATAGTGTAGAGGGCATGCTATATATAGTGTATCTAGTAGCCATGCTATATATAGTGTAGAGGCCTTGCTATATATAGTGTATCTAGTAGCCATGCTATATATAGTGTATCTAGTAGCCATGCTATATATAGTGTATCTAGTAGCCATGCTATATATAGTGTAGAGGCCATGCTATATATAGTGTATCTAGTAGCCATGCTATATATAGTGTATCTAGTAGCCATGCTATATATAGTGTATCTAGTAGCCATGCTATATATAGTGTATCCAGTAGCCATGTAATATATAGTGTATATAGTAGCCATGCTATATATAGTGTAGAGGCCATGCTATATATAGTGTATCTAGTAGCCATGCTATATATAGTGTAGAGGCCATGCTATATATAGTGTATCTAGTAGCCATGCTATATATAGTGTAGAAGCCATGCTATATATAGTGTATCTAGTAGCCATGCTATATATAGTGTATCTAGTAGCCATGCTATATATAGTGTATCTAGTAGTCATGCTCTATATAGTGTATCTAGTAGCCATGCTATATATAGAGTAGAGGCCATGCTATATATAGTGTATCTAGTAGCCATGCTATATATAGTGTATCTAGTAGCCATGCTATATATAGTGTATCTAGTAGCCATGCTATATATAGTGTAGAGGCCATGCTATATATAGTGTATCTAGTAGCCATGCTATATATAGTGTAGAGGCCATGCTATATATAGTGTATCTAGTAGCCATGCTATATATAGTGTAGAGGCCATGCTATATATAGTGTATCTAGTAGCCATGCTATATATAGTGTATCTAGTAGCCATGCTATATATAGTGTATCTAGTAGCCATGCTATATATAGTGTATCTAGTAGCCATGCTATATATAGTGTATATAGTAGCCATGCTATATATAGTGTAGAGGCCATGCTATATATAGTGTATCTAGTAGCCATGCTATATATAGTGTATCTAGTAGCCATGCTATATATAGTGTATCTAGTAGCCATGCTATATATATTGTAGAGGCCATGCTATATATAGTGTATCTAGTAGCCATGCTATATATAGTGTAGAGTCCATGCTATATATAGTGTATCTAGTAGCCATGCTATATATAGTGTAGAAGCCATGCTATATATAGTGTATCTAGTAGCCATGCTATATATAGTGTATCTAGTATCCATGCTATATATAGTGTATCTAGTAGTCATGCTCTATATAGTGTATCTAGTAGCCATGCTATATATAGTGTTTAGGCCATGCTATATATAGTGTATCTAGTAGCCATGCTATATATAGTGTAGAGGCCATGCTATATATAGTGTATCTAGTAGCCATGCTATATATAGTGTAGAGGCCATGCTATATATAGTGTATCTAGTAGCCATGCTATATATAGTGTATCTAGTAGCCATGCTATATATAGTGTATCTAGTAGCCATGCTATATATAGTGTAGAGGCCATGCTATATATAGTGTATCTAGTAGCCATTCTATATATAGTGTAGAGGCCATGCTATATATAGTGTATCTAGTAGCCATGCTATATATAGTGTAGAGGCCATGCTATATATAGTGTATCTAGTAGCAATGCTATATATGGTGTATCTAGTAGCCATGCTATATATAGTGTATCTAGTAGCCATGCTATATATAGTGTTTCTAGTAGCCATGCTATATATAGTGTATCTAGTAGCCATGCTATATATAGTGTTTCTAGTAGCCATGCTATATATAGTGTATCTAGTAGCCATGCTATATATAGTGTATCTAGTAGCCATGCTATATATAGTGTAGAGGCCATGCTATATATAGTGTATCTAGTAGCCATGCTATATATAGTGTTTCTAGTAGCCATGCTATATATAGTGTATCTAGTAGCCATGCTATATATAGTGTATCAAGTAGCCATGCTATATATAGTGTAGAGGCCATGCTATATATAGTGTATCTAGTAGCCATGCTATATATAGTGTAGAGGCCATGCTATATATAGTGTATCTAGTAGCCATGCTATATATAGTGTAGAGGCCATGCTATATATAGTGTATCAGGTAGCCATGCTATATATAGTGTAGAGGCCATGCTATATATAGTGTAGAGGCCATGCTATACATAGTGTATCTAGTAGCCATGCTATATATAGTGTATCTAGTAGACATGCTATATATAGTGTATCTAGTAGCCATGCTATATATAGTGTAGAGGCCATGCTATATATAGTGTATCTAGTAGCCATGCTATATATAGTGTGTCTAGTAGCCATGCTATATATAGTGTATCTAGTAGCCATGCTATATATAGTGTAGAGGCCATGTTATATATAGTGTATCTAGTAGCCATGCTATATATAGTGTATCTAATAGCCATGCTATATATAGTGTATCTAGTAGCCATGCTATATATAGTGTAGAGGCCATGTTATATGTAGTGTATCTAGTAGCCATGCTATATATAGTGTATCTAATAGCCATGCTATATATAGTGTATCTAGTAGCCATGCTATATAT
Source organism: Salmo salar (assembly GCF_965601325.2). Taxonomy (NCBI): domain Eukaryota; kingdom Metazoa; phylum Chordata; class Actinopteri; order Salmoniformes; family Salmonidae; genus Salmo; species Salmo salar. The sequence goes on along the minus strand of NC_138292.1, from coordinate 97,274,685 downwards.
AGTGTAGTAGCCATGCTATATATAGTGTATCTAGTAGCCATGCTATATATAGTGTATCTAGTAGCCATGCTATATATAGTGTAGAGGCCATGCTATATATAGTGTATCTAGTAGCCATGCTATATATAGTGTATCTAGTAGTCATGCTCTATATAGTGTATCTAGTAGCCATGCTATATATAGTGTAGAGGCCATGCTATATATAGTGTATCTAGTAGCCATGCTATATATAGTGTAGAGACCATGCTATATATAGTGTATCTAGTAGCCATGCTATATATAGTGTAGAAGCCATGCTATATATTTTGTATCTAGTAGCCATGCTATATATAGTGTATCTAGTAGACATGCTATATATAGTGTATCTAGTAGCCATGCTATATATAGTGTAGAGGCCATGCTATATATAGTGTATCTAGTAGCCATGCTATATATAGTGTGTCTAGTAGCCATGCTATATATAGTGTATCTAGTAGCCATGCTATATATAGTGTAGAGGCCATGTTATATATAGTGTATCTAGTAGCCATGCTATATATAGTGTAGAGGCCATGCTATATGTAGTGTATCTAGTAGCCATGCTATATATAGTGTATCTAGTAGCCATGCTATATATAGTGTATCTAGTAGCCATGCTATATATAGTGTAGTAGCCATGCTATATATAGTGTATCTAGTAGCCATGCTATATATAGTGTATCTAGTAGCCATGCTATATATAGTGTAGAGGCCATGCTATATATAGTGTATCTAGTAGCCATGCTATATATAGTGTATCTAGTAGTCATGCTCTATATAGTGTATCTAGTAGCCATGCTATATATAGTGTAGAGGCCATGCTATATATAGTGTATCTAGTAGCCATGCTATATATAGTGTAGAGACCATGCTATATATAGTGTATCTAGTAGCCATGCTATATATAGTGTAGAAGCCATGCTATATATAGTGTATCTAGTAGCCATGCTATATATAGTGTAGAGGCCATGCTTTATATAGTGTATCTAGTAGCCATGCTATATATAGTGTATCTAGTAGCCATGCTATATATAGTGTATCTACAAGCCATGCTATATATAGTGTAGAGGCCATGCTATATATTGTGTATCTAGTAGCCATGCTATATATTGTGTAGAGGCCATGCTATATATAGTGTATCTAGTAGCCATGCTGTATATAGTGTATCTAGTAGCCATGCTATATATAGTGTAGAGGCCATGCTATATATAGTGTATCTAGTACCCATGCTATATATAGTGTATCTAGTAGTCATGCTCTATATAGTGTATCTAGTAGCCATGCTATATATAGTGTAGAGGCCATGCTATATATAGTGTATCTAGTAGACTCGCTATATATAGTGTAGAGGCCATGCTATATATAGTGTATCTAGTAGCCATGCTATATATAGTGTAGAGGCCATGCTATATATAGTGTATCTAGTAGCCATGCTATATATAGTGTATCTAGTAGCCATGCTATATATAGTGTATCTAGTAGCCATGCTATATATAGTGTAGAGGCCATGCTATATATAGTGTATCTAGTAGCCATGCTATATATAGTGTATCTTGTAGCCATGCTATATATAGTGTAGAGGCCATGCTATATATAGTGTATCTAGTAGCCATGCTATATATAGTGTATCTAGTAGTCATGTTCTATATAGTGTATCTAGTAGCCATGCTATATATAGTGTAGAGGCCATGCTATATATAGTGTATCTAGTAGACATGCTATATATAGTGTAGAGGGCATGCTATATATAGTGTATCTAGTAGCCATGCTATATATAGTGTAGAGGCCTTGCTATATATAGTGTATCTAGTAGCCATGCTATATATAGTGTATCTAGTAGCCATGCTATATATAGTGTATCTAGTAGCCATGCTATATATAGTGTAGAGGCCATGCTATATATAGTGTATCTAGTAGCCATGCTATATATAGTGTATCTAGTAGCCATGCTATATATAGTGTATCTAGTAGCCATGCTATATATAGTGTATCCAGTAGCCATGCTATATATAGTGTATATAGTAGCCATGCTATATATAGTGTAGAGGCCATGCTATATATAGTGTATCTAGTAGCCATGCTATATATAGTGTAGAGGCCATGCTATATATAGTGTATCTAGTAGCCATGCTATATATAGTGTAGAAGCCATGCTATATATAGTGTATCTAGTAGCCATGCTATATATAGTGTATCTAGTAGCCATGCTATATATAGTGTATCTAGTAGTCATGCTCTATATAGTGTATCTAGTAGCCATGCTATATATAGAGTAGAGGCCATGCTATATATAGTGTATCTAGTAGCCATGCTATATATAGTGTATCTAGTAGCCATGCTATATATAGTGTATCTAGTAGCCATGCTATATATAGTGTAGAGGCCATGCTATATATAGTGTATCTAGTAGCCATGCTATATATAGTGTAGAGGCCATGCTATATATAGTGTATCTAGTAGCCATGCTATATATAGTGTAGAGGCCATGCTATATATAGTGTATCTAGTAGCCATGCTATATATAGTGTATCTAGTAGCCATGCTATATATAGTGTATCTAGTAGCCATGCTATATATAGTGTATCTAGTAGCCATGCTATATATAGTGTATATAGTAGCCATGCTATATATAGTGTAGAGGCCATGCTATATATAGTGTATCTAGTAGCCATGCTATATATAGTGTATCTAGTAGCCATGCTATATATAGTGTATCTAGTAGCCATGCTATATATATTGTAGAGGCCATGCTATATATAGTGTATCTAGTAGCCATGCTATATATAGTGTAGAGTCCATGCTATATATAGTGTATCTAGTAGCCATGCTATATATAGTGTAGAAGCCATGCTATATATAGTGTATCTAGTAGCCATGCTATATATAGTGTATCTAGTATCCATGCTATATATAGTGTATCTAGTAGTCATGCTCTATATAGTGTATCTAGTAGCCATGCTATATATAGTGTTTAGGCCATGCTATATATAGTGTATCTAGTAGCCATGCTATATATAGTGTATCTAGTAGCCATGCTATATATAGTGTATCTAGTAGCCATGCTATATATAGTGTAGAGGCCATGCTATATATAGTGTATCTAGTAGCCATGCTATATATAGTGTATCTAGTAGCCATGCTATATATAGTGTATCTAGTAGCCATGCTATATATAGTGTAGAGGCCATGCTATATATAGTGTATCTAGTAGCCATGCTATATATAGTGTTTCTAGTAGCCATGCTATATATAGTGTATCTAGTAGCCATGCTATATATAGTGTATCAAGTAGCCATGCTATATATAGTGTAGAGGCCATGCTATATATAGTGTATCTAGTAGCCATGCTATATATAGTGTAGAGGCCATGCTATATATAGTGTAGAGGCCATGCTATACATAGTGTATCTAGTAGCCATGCTATATATAGTGTATCTAGTAGCCATGCTATATATAGTGTATCTAGTAGCCATGCTATATATAGTGTAGAGGCCATGTTATATATAGTGTATCTAGTAGCCATGCTATATATAGTGTAGAGGCCATGCTATATATAGTGTATCTAGTAGCCATGCTATATATAGTGTGTCTAGTAGCCATGCTATATATAGTGTATCTAGTAGCCATGCTATATATAGTGTAGAGGCCATGTTATATATAGTGTATCTAGTAGCCATGCTATATATAGTGTAGAGGCCATGCTATATGTAGTGTATCTAGTAGCCATGCTATATATAGTGTATCTAGTAGCCATGCTATATATAGTGTTTCTAGTAGCCATGCTATATATAGTGTATCTAGTAGCCATGCTATATATAGTGTATCTAGTAGCCATGCTATATATAGTGTAGAGGCCATGCTATATATAGTGTATCTAGTAGCCATGCTATATATAGTGTTTCTAGTAGCCATGCTATATATAGTGTATCTAGTAGCCATGCTATATATAGTGTATCAAGTAGCCATGCTATATATAGTGTAGATGCCATGCTATATATAGTGTATCTAGTAGCCATGCTATATATAGTGTAGAGGCCATGCTATATATAGTGTATCTAGTAGCCATGCTATATATAGTGTAGAGGCCATGCTATATATAGTGTATCTAGTAGCCATGCTATATATAGTGTAGAGGCCATGCTATATATAGTGTATCTAGTAGCCATGCTATATATAGTGTATCTAGTAGCCATGCTATATATAGTGTATCTAGTAGCCATGCTATATATAGTGTAGAGGCCATGCTATATATAGTGTATCTAGTAGCCATTCTATATATAGTGTAGAGGCCATGCTATATATAGTGTATCTAGTAGCCATGCTATATATAGTGTAGAGGCCATGCTATATATAGTGTATCTAGTAGCAATGCTATATATGGTGTATCTAGTAGCCATGCTATATATAGTGTATCTAGTAGCCATGCTATATATAGTGTTTCTAGTAGCCATGCTATATATAGTGTATCTAGTAGCCATGCTATATATAGTGTTTCTAGTAGCCATGCTATATATAGTGTATCTAGTAGCCATGCTATATATAGTGTATCTAGTAGCCATGCTATATATAGTGTAGAGGCCATGCTATATATAGTGTATCTAGTAGCCATGCTATATATAGTGTTTCTAGTAGCCATGCTATATATAGTGTATCTAGTAGCCATGCTATATATAGTGTATCAAGTAGCCATGCTATATATAGTGTAGAGGCCATGCTATATATAGTGTATCTAGTAGCCATGCTATATATAGTGTAGAGGCCATGCTATATATAGTGTATCTAGTAGCCATGCTATATATAGTGTAGAGGCCATGCTATATATAGTGTATCAGGTAGCCATGCTATATATAGTGTAGAGGCCATGCTATATATAGTGTAGAGGCCATGCTATACATAGTGTATCTAGTAGCCATGCTATATATAGTGTATCTAGTAGACATGCTATATATAGTGTATCTAGTAGCCATGCTATATATAGTGTAGAGGCCATGCTATATATAGTGTATCTAGTAGCCATGCTATATATAGTGTGTCTAGTAGCCATGCTATATATAGTGTATCTAGTAGCCATGCTATATATAGTGTAGAGGCCATGTTATATATAGTGTATCTAGTAGCCATGCTATATATAGTGTAGAGGCCATGCTATATGTAGTGTATCTAGTAGCCATGCTATATATAGTGTATCTAATAGCCATGCTATATATAGTGTATCTAGTAGCCATGCTATATATAGTGTAGTAGCCATGCTATATATAGTGTATCTAGTAGCCATGCTATATATAGTGTATCTAGTAGCCATGCTATATATAGTGTAGAGGCCATGCTATATATAGTGTATCTAGTAGCCATGCTATATATAGTGTATCTAGTAGTCATGCTCTATATAGTGTATCTAGTAGCCATGCTATATATAGTGTAGAGGCCATGCTATATATAGTGTATCTAGTAGCCATGCTATATATAGTGTAGAGACCATGCTATATATAGTGTATCTAGTAGCCATGCTATATATAGTGTAGAAGCCATGCTATATATTTTGTATCTAGTAGCCATGCTATATATAGTGTATCTAGTAGACATGCTATATATAGTGTATCTAGTAGCCATGCTATATATAGTGTAGAGGCCATGCTATATATAGTGTATCTAGTAGCCATGCTATATATAGTGTGTCTAGTAGCCATGCTATATATAGTGTATCTAGTAGCCATGCTATATATAGTGTAGAGGCCATGTTATATATAGTGTATCTAGTAGCCATGCTATATATAGTGTAGAGGCCATGCTATATGTAGTGTATCTAGTAGCCATGCTATATATAGTGTATCTAGTAGCCATGCTATATATAGTGTATCTAGTAGCCATGCTATATATAGTGTAGTAGCCATGCTATATATAGTGTATCTAGTAGCCATGCTATATATAGTGTATCTAGTAGCCATGCTATATATAGTGTAGAGGCCATGCTATATATAGTGTATCTAGTAGCCATGCTATATATAGTGTATCTAGTAGTCATGCTCTATATAGTGTATCTAGTAGCCATGCTATATATAGTGTAGAGGCCATGCTATATATAGTGTATCTAGTAGCCATGCTATATATAGTGTAGAGACCATGCTATATATAGTGTATCTAGTAGCCATGCTATATATAGTGTAGAAGCCATGCTATATATAGTGTATCTAGTAGCCATGCTATATATAGTGTAGAGGCCATGCTTTATATAGTGTATCTAGTAGCCATGCTATATATAGTGTATCTAGTAGCCATGCTATATATAGTGTATCTACAAGCCATGCTATATATAGTGTAGAGGCCATGCTATATATTGTGTATCTAGTAGCCATGCTATATATTGTGTAGAGGCCATGCTATATATAGTGTATCTAGTAGCCATGCTGTATATAGTGTATCTAGTAGCCATGCTATATATAGTGTAGAGGCCATGCTATATATAGTGTATCTAGTACCCATGCTATATATAGTGTATCTAGTAGTCATGCTCTATATAGTGTATCTAGTAGCCATGCTATATATAGTGTAGAGGCCATGCTATATATAATGTATCTAGTAGACATGCTATATATAGTGTAGAGGGCATGCTATATATAGTGTATCTAGTAGCCATGCTATATATAGTGTAGAGGCCTAGCTATATATAGTGTATCTAGTAGCCATGCTATATATAGTGTATCTAGTAGCCATGCTATATATAGTGTATCTAGTAGCCATGCTATATATAGTGTAGAGGCCATGCTATATATAGTGTATCTAGTAGCCATGCTATATATAGTGTATCCAGTAGCCATGTAATATATAGTGTATATAGTAGCCATGCTATATATAGTGTAGAGGCCATGCTATATATAGTGTATCTAGTAGCCATGCTATATATAGTGTAGAGGCCATGCTATATATAGTGTATCTAGTAGCCATGCTATATATAGTGTAGAAGCCATGCTATATATAGTGTATCTAGTAGCCATGCTATATATAGTGTATCTAGTAGCCATGCTATATATAGTGTATCTAGTAGTCATGCTCTATATAGTGTATCTAGTAGCCATGCTATATATAGAGTAGAGGCCATGCTATATATAGTGTATCTAGTAGCCATGCTATATATAGTGTATCTAGTAGCCATGCTATATATAGTGTATCTAGTAGCCATGCTATATATAGTGTAGAGGCCATGCTATATATAGTGTATCTAGTAGCCATGCTATATATAGTGTAGAGGCCATGCTATATATAGTGTATCTAGTAGCCATGCTATATATAGTGTAGAGGCCATGCTATATATAGTGTATCTAGTAGCCATGCTATATATAGTGTATCTAGTAGCCATGCTATATATAGTGTATCTAGTAGCCATGCTATATATAGTGTATCTAGTAGCCATGCTATATATAGTGTATATAGTAGCCATGCTATATATAGTGTAGAGGCCATGCTATATATAGTGTATCTAGTAGCCATGCTATATATAGTGTATCTAGTAGCCATGCTATATATAGTGTATCTAGTAGCCATGCTATATATATTGTAGAGGCCATGCTATATATAGTGTATCTAGTAGCCATGCTATATATAGTGTAGAGTCCATGCTATATATAGTGTATCTAGTAGCCATGCTATATATAGTGTAGAAGCCATGCTATATATAGTGTATCTAGTAGCCATGCTATATATAGTGTATCTAGTATCCATGCTATATATAGTGTATCTAGTAGTCATGCTCTATATAGTGTATCTAGTAGCCATGCTATATATAGTGTTTAGGCCATGCTATATATAGTGTATCTAGTAGCCATGCTATATATAGTGTAGAGGCCATGCTATATATAGTGTATCTAGTAGCCATGCTATATATAGTGTAGAGGCCATGCTATATATAGTGTATCTAGTAGCCATGCTATATATAGTGTATCTAGTAGCCATGCTATATATAGTGTATCTAGTAGCCATGCTATATATAGTGTAGAGGCCATGCTATATATAGTGTATCTAGTAGCCATTCTATATATAGTGTAGAGGCCATGCTATATATAGTGTATCTAGTAGCCATGCTATATATAGTGTAGAGGCCATGCTATATATAGTGTATCTAGTAGCAATGCTATATATGGTGTATCTAGTAGCCATGCTATATATAGTGTATCTAGTAGCCATGCTATATATAGTGTATCTAGTAGCCATGCTATATATAGTGTAGAGGCCATGCTATATATAGTGTATCTAGTAGCCATGCTATATATAGTGTAGAGACCATGCTATATATAGTGTATCTAGTAGCCATGCTATATATAGTGTAGAAGCCATGCTATATATTTTGTATCTAGTAGCCATGCTATATATAGTGTATCTAGTAGACATGCTATATATAGTGTATCTAGTAGCCATGCTATATATAGTGTAGAGGCCATGCTATATATAGTGTATCTAGTAGCCATGCTATATATAGTGTGTCTAGTAGCCATGCTATATATAGTGTATCTAGTAGCCATGCTATATATAGTGTAGAGGCCATGTTATATATAGTGTATCTAGTAGCCATGCTATATATAGTGTAGAGGCCATGCTATATGTAGTGTATCTAGTAGCCATGCTATATATAGTGTATCTAGTAGCCATGCTTTATATAGTGTATCTAGTAGCCATGCTATATATAGTGTAGTAGCCATGCTATATATAGTGTATCTAGTAGCCATGCTATATATAGTGTATCTAGTAGCCATGCTATATATAGTGTAGAGGCCATGCTATATATAGTGTATCTAGTAGCCATGCTATATATAGTGTATCTAGTAGTCATGCTCTATATAGTGTATCTAGTAGCCATGCTATATATAGTGTAGAGGCCATGCTATATATAGTGTATCTAGTAGCCATGCTATATATAGTGTAGAGACCATGCTATATATAGTGTATCTAGTAGCCATGCTATATATAGTGTAGAAGCCATGCTATATATAGTGTATCTAGTAGCCATGCTATATATAGTGTAGAGGCCATGCTTTATATAGTGTATCTAGTAGCCATGCTATATATAGTGTATCTAGTAGCCATGCTATATATAGTGTATCTACAAGCCATGCTATATATAGTGTAGAGGCCATGCTATATATTGTGTATCTAGTAGCCATGCTATATATTGTGTAGAGGCCATGCTATATATAGTGTATCTAGTAGCCATGCTGTATATAGTGTATCTAGTAGCCATGCTATATATAGTGTAGAGGCCATGCTATATATAGTGTATCTAGTACCCATGCTATATATAGTGTATCTAGTAGTCATGCTCTATATAGTGTATCTAGTAGCCATGCTATATATAGTGTAGAGGCCATGCTATATATAGTGTATCTAGTAGACATGCTATATATAGTGTAGAGGGCATGCTATATATAGTGTATCTAGTAGCCATGCTATATATAGTGTAGAGGCCTTGCTATATATAGTGTATCTAGTAGCCATGCTATATATAGTGTATCTAGTAGCCATGCTATATATAGTGTATCTAGTAGCCATGCTATATATAGTGTAGAGGCCATGCTATATATAGTGTATCTAGTAGCCATGCTATATATAGTGTATCCAGTAGCCATGTAATATATAGTGTATATAGTAGCCATGCTATATATAGTGTAGAGGCCATGCTATATATAGTGTATCTAGTAGCCATGCTATATATAGTGTAGAGGCCATGCTATATATAGTGTATCTAGTAGCCATGCTATATATAGTGTAGAAGCCATGCTATATATAGTGTATCTAGTAGCCATGCTATATATAGTGTATCTAGTAGCCATGCTATATATAGTGTATCTAGTAGTCATGCTCTATATAGTGTATCTAGTAGCCATGCTATATATAGAGTAGAGGCCATGCTATATATAGTGTATCTAGTAGCCATGCTATATATAGTGTATCTAGTAGCCATGCTATATATAGTGTATCTAGTAGCCATGCTATATATAGTGTAGAGGCCATGCTATATATAGTGTATCTAGTAGCCATGCTATATATAGTGTAGAGGCCATGCTATATATAGTGTATCTAGTAGCCATGCTATATATAGTGTAGAGGCCATGCTATATATAGTGTATCTAGTAGCCATGCTATATATAGTGTATCTAGTAGCCATGCTATATATAGTGTATCTAGTAGCCATGCTATATATAGTGTATCTAGTAGCCATGCTATATATAGTGTATATAGTAGCCATGCTATATATAGTGTAGAGGCCATGCTATATATAGTGTATCTAGTAGCCATGCTATATATAGTGTATCTAGTAGCCATGCTATATATAGTGTATCTAGTAGCCATGCTATATATATTGTAGAGGCCATGCTATATATAGTGTATCTAGTAGCCATGCTATATATAGTGTAGAGTCCATGCTATATATAGTGTATCTAGTAGCCATGCTATATATAGTGTAGAAGCCATGCTATATATAGTGTATCTAGTAGCCATGCTATATATAGTGTATCTAGTATCCATGCTATATATAGTGTATCTAGTAGTCATGCTCTATATAGTGTATCTAGTAGCCATGCTATATATAGTGTTTAGGCCATGCTATATATAGTGTATCTAGTAGCCATGCTATATATAGTGTAGAGGCCATGCTATATATAGTGTATCTAGTAGCCATGCTATATATAGTGTAGAGGCCATGCTATATATAGTGTATCTAGTAGCCATGCTATATATAGTGTATCTAGTAGCCATGCTATATATAGTGTATCTAGTAGCCATTCTATATATAGTGTAGAGGCCATGCTATATATAGTGTATCTAGTAGCCATGCTATATATAGTGTAGAGGCCATGCTATATATAGTGTATCTAGTAGCAATGCTATATATGGTGTATCTAGTAGCCATGCTATATATAGTGTATCTAGTAGCCATGCTATATATAGTGTTTCTAGTAGCCATGCTATATATAGTGTATCTAGTAGCCATGCTATATATAGTGTTTCTAGTAGCCATGCTATATATAGTGTATCTAGTAGCCATGCTATATATAGTGTATCTAGTAGCCATGCTATATATAGTGTAGAGGCCATGCTATATATAGTGTATCTAGTAGCCATGCTATATATAGTGTTTCTAGTAGCCATGCTATATATAGTGTATCTAGTAGCCATGCTATATATAGTGTATCAAGTAGCCATGCTATATATAGTGTAGAGGCCATGCTATATATAGTGTATCTAGTAGCCATGCTATATATAGTGTAGAGGCCATGCTATATATAGTGTATCTAGTAGCCATGCTATATATAGTGTAGAGGCCATGCTATATATAGTGTATCAGGTAGCCATGCTATATATAGTGTAGAGGCCATGCTATATATAGTGTAGAGGCCATGCTATACATAGTGTATCTAGTAGCCATGCTATATATAGTGTATCTAGTAGACATGCTATATATAGTGTATCTAGTAGCCATGCTATATATAGTGTAGAGGCCATGCTATATATAGTGTATCTAGTAGCCATGCTATATATAGTGTGTCTAGTAGCCATGCTATATATAGTGTATCTAGTAGCCATGCTATATATAGTGTAGAGGCCATGTTATATATAGTGTATCTAGTAGCCATGCTATATATAGTGTAGAGGCCATGCTATATGTAGTGTATCTAGTAGCCATGCTATATATAGTGTATCTAATAGCCATGCTATATATAGTGTATCTAGTAGCCATGCTATATATAGTGTAGTAGCCATGCTATATATAGTGTATCTAGTAGCCATGCTATATATAGTGTATCTAGTAGCCATGCTATATATAGTGTAGAGGCCATGCTATATATAGTGTATCTAGTAGCCATGCTATATATAGTGTATCTAGTAGTCATGCTCTATATAGTGTATCTAGTAGCCATGCTATATATAGTGTAGAGGCCATGCTATATATAGTGTATCTAGTAGCCATGCTATATATAGTGTAGAGACCATGCTATATATAGTGTATCTAGTAGCCATGCTATATATAGTGTAGAAGCCATGCTATATATTTTGTATCTAGTAGCCATGCTATATATAGTGTATCTAGTAGACATGCTATATATAGTGTATCTAGTAGCCATGCTATATATAGTGTAGAGGCCATGCTATATATAGTGTATCTAGTAGCCATGCTATATATAGTGTGTCTAGTAGCCATGCTATATATAGTGTATCTAGTAGCCATGCTATATATAGTGTAGAGGCCATGTTATATATAGTGTATCTAGTAGCCATGCTATATATAGTGTAGAGGCCATGCTATATGTAGTGTATCTAGTAGCCATGCTATATATAGTGTATCTAGTAGCCATGCTATATATAGTGTATCTAGTAGCCATGCTATATATAGTGTAGTAGCCATGCTATATATAGTGTATCTAGTAGCCATGCTATATATAGTGTATCTAGTAGCCATGCTATATATAGTGTAGAGGCCATGCTATATATAGTGTATCTAGTAGCCATGCTATATATAGTGTATCTAGTAGTCATGCTCTATATAGTGTATCTAGTAGCCATGCTATATATAGTGTAGAGGCCATGCTATATATAGTGTATCTAGTAGCCATGCTATATATAGTGTAGAGACCATGCTATATATAGTGTATCTAGTAGCCATGCTATATATAGTGTAGAAGCCATGCTATATATTTTGTATCTAGTAGCCATGCTATATATAGTGTATCTAGTAGACATGCTATATATAGTGTATCTAGTAGCCATGCTATATATAGTGTAGAGGCCATGCTATATATAGTGTATCTAGTAGCCATGCTATATATAGTGTGTCTAGTAGCCATGCTATATATAGTGTATCTAGTAGCCATGCTATATATAGTGTAGAGGCCATGTTATATATAGTGTATCTAGTAGCCATGCTATATATAGTGTAGAGGACATGCTATATGTAGTGTATCTAGTAGCCATGCTATATATAGTGTATCTAGTAGCCATGCTATATATAGTGTATCTAGTAGCCATGCTATATATAGTGTAGTAGCCATGCTATATATAGTGTATCTAGTAGCCATGCTATATATAGTGTATCTAGTAGCCATGCTATATATAGTGTAGAGGCCATGCTATATATAGTGTATCTAGTAGCCATGCTATATATAGTGTATCTAGTAGTCATGCTCTATATAGTGTATCTAGTAGCCATGCTATATATAGTGTAGAGGCCATGCTATATATAGTGTATCTAGTAGCCATGCTATATATAGTGTAGAGACCATGCTATATATAGTGTATCTAGTAGCCATGCTATATATAGTGTAGAAGCCATGCTATATATAGTGTATCTAGTAGCCATGCTATATATAGTGTAGAGGCCATGCTTTATATAGTGTATCTAGTAGCCATGCTATATATAGTGTATCTAGTAGCCATGCTATATATAGTGTATCTACAAGCCATGCTATATATAGTGTAGAGGCCATGCTATATATTGTGTATCTAGTAGCCATGCTATATATTGTGTAGAGGCCATGCTATATATAGTGTATCTAGTAGCCATGCTGTATATAGTGTATCTAGTAGCCATGCTATATATAGTGTAGAGGCCATGCTATATATAGTGTATCTAGTACCCATGCTATATATAGTGTATCTAGTAGTCATGCTCTATATAGTGTATCTAGTAGCCATGCTATATATAGTGTAGAGGCCATGCTATATATAGTGTATCTAGTAGACTCGCTATATATAGTGTAGAGGCCATGCTATATATAGTGTATCTAGTAGCCATGCTATATATAGTGTAGAGGCCATGCTATATATAGTGTATCTAGTAGCCATGCTATATATAGTGTATCTAGTAGCCATGCTATATATAGTGTATCTAGTAGCCATGCTATATATAGTGTAGAGGCCATGCTATATATAGTGTATCTAGTAGCCATGCTATATATAGTGTATCTTGTAGCCATGCTATATATAGTGTAGAGGCCATGCTATATATAGTGTATCTAGTAGCCATGCTATATATAGTGTATCTAGTAGTCATGCTCTATATAGTGTATCTAGTAGCCATGCTATATATAGTGTAGAGGCCATGCTATATATAGTGTATCTAGTAGACATGCTATATATAGTGTAGAGGGCATGCTATATATAGTGTATCTAGTAGCCATGCTATATATAGTGTAGAGGCCTTGCTATATATAGTGTATCTAGTAGCCATGCTATATATAGTGTATCTAGTAGCCATGCTATATATAGTGTATCTAGTAGCCATGCTATATATAGTGTAGAGGCCATGCTATATATAGTGTATCTAGTAGCCATGCTATATATAGTGTATCTAGTAGCCATGCTATATATAGTGTATCTAGTAGCCATGCTATATATAGTGTATCCAGTAGCCATGCTATATATAGTGTATATAGTAGCCATGCTATATATAGTGTAGAGGCCATGCTATATATAGTGTATCTAGTATCCATGCTATATATAGTGTAGAGGCCATGCTATATATAGTGTATCTAGTAGCCATGCTATATATAGTGTAGAAGCCATGCTATATATAGTGTATCTAGTAGCCATGCTATATATAGTGTATCTAGTAGCCATGCTATATATAGTGTATCTAGTAGTCATGCTCTATATAGTGTATCTAGTAGCCATGCTATATATAGAGTAGAGGCCATGCTATATATAGTGTATCTAGTAGCCATGCTATATATAGTGTATCTAGTAGCCATGCTATATATAGTGTATCTAGTAGCCATGCTATATATAGTGTAGAGGCCATGCTATATATAGTGTATCTAGTAGCCATGCTATATATAGTGTAGAGGCCATGCTATATATAGTGTATCTAGTAGCCATGCTATATATAGTGTAGAGGCCATGCTATATATAGTGTATCTAGTAGCCATGCTATATATAGTGTATCTAGTAGCCATGCTATATATAGTGTATCTAGTAGCCATGCTATATATAGTGTATCTAGTAGCCATGCTATATATAGTGTATATAGTAGCCATGCTATATATAGTGTAGAGGCCATGCTATATATAGTGTATCTAGTAGCCATGCTATATATAGTGTATCTAGTAGCCATGCTATATATAGTGTATCTAGTAGCCATGCTATATATATTGTAGAGGCCATGCTATATATAGTGTATCTAGTAGCCATGCTATATATAGTGTAGAGTCCATGCTATATATAGTGTATCTAGTAGCCATGCTATATATAGTGTAGAAGCCATGCTATATATAGTGTATCTAGTAGCCATGCTATATATAGTGTATCTAGTATCCATGCTATATATAGTGTATCTAGTAGTCATGCTCTATATAGTGTATCTAGTAGCCATGCTATATATAGTGTTTAGGCCATGCTATATATAGTGTATCTAGTAGCCATGCTATATATAGTGTATCTAGTAGCCATGCTATATATAGTGTATCTAGTAGCCATGCTATATATAGTGTAGAGGCCATGCTATATATAGTGTATCTAGTAGCCATGCTATATATAGTGTATCTAGTAGCCATGCTATATATAGTGTATCTAGTAGCCATGCTATATATAGTGTATCTAGTAGCCATGCTATATATAGTGTATATAGTAGCCATGCTATATATAGTGTAGAGGCCATGCTATATATAGTGTATCTAGTAGCCATGCTATATATAGTGTAGAGACCATGCTATATATAGTGTATCTAGTAGCCATGCTATATATAGTGTAGAAGCCATGCTATATATAGTGTATCTAGTAGCCATGCTATATATAGTGTAGAGGCCATGCTTTATATAGTGTATCTAGTAGCCATGCTATATATGGTGTATCTAGTAGCCATGCTATATATAGTGTATCTACAAGCCATGATATATATAGTGTAGAGGCCATGCTATATATAGTGTATCTAGTAGCCATGCTATATATAGTGTATCTAGTAGCCATGCTATATATAGTGTATCTAGTAGCCATGCTATATATAGTGTAGAGGCCATGCTATATATAGTGTATCTAGTAGCCATGCTGTATATAGTGTATCTAGTAGCCATGCTATATATAGTGTAGAGGCCATGCTATATATAGTGTATCTAGTAGCCATGCTATATATAGTGTATCTAGTAGTCATGCTCTATATAGTGTATCTAGTAGCCATGCTATATATAGTGTAGAGGCCATGCTATATATAGTGTATCTAGTAGACATGCTATATATAGTGTAGAGGCCATGCTATATATAGTGTATCTAGTAGCCATGCTATATATAGTGTAGAGGCCATGCTATATATAGTGTATCTAGTAGCCATGCTATATATAGTGTATTTAGTAGCCATGCTATATATAGTGTATCTAGTAGCCATGCTATATATAGTGTAGAGGCCATGCTATATATAGTGTATCTAGTAGCCATGCTATATATAGTGTATCTAGTAGCCATGCTATATATATTGTAGAGGTCATACTATATATAGTGTATCTAGTAGCCATGCTATATATAGTGTATCTAGTAGTCATGCTCTATATAGTGTATCTAGTAGCCATGCTATATATAGTGTAGAGGCCATGCTATATATAGTGTATCTAGTAGACATGCTATATATAGTGTAGAGGCCATGCTATATATAGTGTATCTAGTAGCAATGCTATATATAGTGTAGAGGCCATGCTATATATAGTGTATCTAGTAGCCATGCTATATATAGTGTATCTAGTAGCCATGCTATATATAGTGTATCTAGTAGCCATGCTATATATAGTGTAGAGGCCATGCTATATATAGTGTATCTAGTAGCCATGCTATATATAGTGTATCTAGTAGCCATGCTATATATAGTGTATCTAGTAGCCATGCTATATATAGTGTATCCAGTAGCCATGCTATATATAGTGTATATAGTAGCCATGCTATATATAGTGTAGAGGCCATGCTATATATAGTGTATCTAGTAGCCATGCTATATATAGTGTAGAGGCCATGCTATATATAGTGTATCTAGTAGCCATGCTATATATAGTGTAGAAGCCATGCTATATATAGTGTATCTAGTAGCCATGCTCTATATAGTGTATCTAGTAGCCATGCTATATATAGTGTATCTAGTAGTCATGCTCTATATAGTGTATCTAGTAGCCATGCTATATATAGAGTAGAGGCCATGCTATATATAGTGTATCTTGTAGCCATGCTATATATAGTGTATCTAGTAGCCATGCTATATATAGTGTATCTAGTAGCCATGCTATATATAGTGTAGAGGCCATGCTATATATAGTGTATCTAGTAGCCATGCTATATATAGTGTAGAGGCCATGCTATATATAGTGTATCTAGTAGCCATGCTATATATAGTGTAGAGGCCATGCTATATATAGTGTATCTAGTAGCCATGCTATATATAGTGTATCTAGTAGCCATGCTATATATAGTGTATCTAGTAGCCATGCTATATATAGTGTATCTAGTAGCCATGCTATATATAGTGTATATAGTAGCCATGCTATATATAGTGTAGAGGCCATGCTATATATAGTGTATCTAGTAGCCATGCTATATATAGTGTAGAGGCCATGCTATATATAGTGTATCTAGTAGCCATGCTATATATAGTGTAGAAGCCATGCTATATATAGTGTATCTAGTAGCCATGCTATATATAGTGTATCTAGTAGCCATGCTATATATAGTGTATCTAGTTGTCATGCTCTATACAGTGTATCTAGTAGCCATGCTATATATAGTGTAGAGGCCATGCTATATATAGTGTATCTAGTAGCCATGCTATATATAGTGTATCTAGTAGCCATGCTATATATAGTGTATCTAGTAACCATGCTATATATATTGTAGAGGCCATGCTATATATAGTGTATCTAGTAGCCATGCTATATATAGTGTAGAGGCCATGCTATATATAGTGTATCTAGTAGCCATGCTACATATAGTGTAGAAGCCATGCTATATATAGTGTATCTAGTAGCCATGCTATATATAGTGTATCTAGTAGCCATGCTATATATAGTGTATCTAGTAGTCATGCTCTATATAGTGTATCTAGTAGCCATGCTATATATAGTGTAGAGGCCATGCTATATATAGTGTATCTAGTAGCCATGCTATATATAGTGTATCTAGTAGCCATGCTATATATAGTGTATCTAGTAGCCATGCTATATATAGTGTAGAGGCCATGCTATATATAGTGTATCTAGTAGCCATGCTATATATAGTGTATCTAGTAGCCTTGCTATATATAGTGTAGAGGCCATGCTATATATAGTGTATCTAGTAGCCATGCTATATATAGTGTAGAAGCCATGCTATATATAGTGTATCTAGTAGCCATGCTATATATAGTGTATCTAGTAGCCATGCTATATATAGTGTATCTAGTAGTCATGCTCTATATAGTGTATCTAGTAGCCATGCTATATATAGAGTAGAGGCCATGCTATATATAGTGTATCTAGTAGCCATGCTATATATAGTGTATCTAGTAGCCATGCTATATATAGTGTAGAGGCCATGCTATATATAGTGTATCTAGTAGCCATGCTGTATATAGTGTATCTAGTAGCCATGCTATATATAGTGTAGAGGCCATGCTATATATAGTGTATCTAGTAGCCATGCTATATATAGTGTATCTAGTAGCCATGCTATATATAGTGTATCTAGTAGTCATGCTCTATATAGTGTATCTAGTAGCCATGCTATATATAGTGTAGAGGCCATGCTATATATAGTGTATCTAGTAGACATGCTATATATAGTGTAGAGGCCATGCTATATATAGTGTATCTAGTAGCCATGCTATATATAGTGTAGAGGCCATGCAATATATAGTGTATCTAGTAGCCATGCTATATATAGTGTATCTAGTAGCCATGCTATATATAGTGTATCTAGTAGCCATGCTATATAAAGTGTAGAGGCCATGCTATATATAGTGTATCTAGTAGCCATGCTATATATAGTGTATCTAGTAGCCATGCTATATATAGTGTATCTAGTAGCCATGCTATATATAGTGTATCCAGTAGCCATGCTATATATAGTGTATATAGTAGCCATGCTATATATAGTGTAGAGGCCATGCAATATATAGTGTATCTAGTAGCCATGCTATATATAGTGTAGAGGCCATGCTATATATAGTGTATCTAGTAGCCATGCTATATATAGTGTAGAAGCCATGCTATATATAGTGTATCTAGTAGCCATGCTATATATAGTGTAGAGGCCATGCTTTATATAGTGTATCTAGTAGCCATGCTATATATGGTGTATCTAGTAGCCATGCTATATATAGTGTATCTACAAGCCATGATATATATAGTGTAGAGGCCATGCTATATATAGTGTATCTAGTAGCCATGCTATATATAGTGTATCTAGTAGCCATGCTATATATAGTGTATCTAGTAGCCATGCTATATATAGTGTAGAGGCCATGCTATATATAGTGTATCTAGTAGCCATGCTGTATATAGTGTATCTAGTAGCCATGCTATATATAGTGTAGAGGCCATGCTATATATAGTGTATCTAGTAGCCATGCTATATATAGTGTATCTAGTAGTCATGCTCTATATAGTGTATCTAGTAGCCATGCTATATATAGTGTAGAGGCCATGCTATATATAGTGTATCTAGTAGCCATGCTATATATAGTGTATCTAGTAGCCATGCTATATATAGTGTATCTAGTAGCCATGCTATATATAGTGTATCCAGTAGCCATGCTATATATAGTGTATATAGTAGCCATGCTATATATAGTGTAGAGGCCATGCTATATATAGTGTATCTAGTAGCCATGCTATATATAGTGTTGAGGCCATGCTATATATAGTGTATCTAGTAGCCATGCTATATATAGTGTAGAAGCCATGCTATATATAGTGTATCTAGTAGCCATGCTCTATATAGTGTATCTAGTAGCCATGCTATATATAGTGTATCTAGTAGTCATGCTCTATATAGTGTATCTAGTAGCCATGCTATATATAGAGTAGAGGCCATGCTATATATAGTGTATCTTGTAGCCATGCTATATATAGTGTATCTAGTAGCCATGCTATATATAGTGTATCTAGTAGCCATGCTATATATAGTGTAGAGGCCATGCTATATATAGTGTATCTAGTAGCCATGCTATATATAGTGTAGAGGCCATGCTATATATAGTGTATCTAGTAGCCATGCTATATATAGTGTAGAGGCCATGCTATATATAGTGTATCTAGTAGCCATGCTATATATAGTGTATCTAGTAGCCATGCTATATATAGTGTATCTAGTAGCCATGCTATATATAGTGTATCTAGTAGCCATGCTATATATAGTGTATATAGTAGCCATGCTATATATAGTGTAGAGGCCATGCTATATATAGTGTATCTAGTAGCCATGCTATATATAGTGTAGAGGCCATGCTATATATAGTGTATCTAGTAGCCATGCTATATATAGTGTAGAAGCCATGCTATATATAGTGTATCTAGTAGCCATGCTATATATAGTGTATCTAGTAGCCATGCTATATATAGTGTATCTAGTTGTCATGCTCTATACAGTGTATCTAGTAGCCATGCTATATATAGTGTAGAGGCCATGCTATATATAGTGTATCTAGTAGCCATGCTATATATAGTGTATCTAGTAGCCATGCTATATATAGTGTATCTAGTAACCATGCTATATATATTGTAGAGGCCATGCTATATATAGTGTATCTAGTAGCCATGCTATATATAGTGTAGAGGCCATGCTATATATAGTGTATCTAGTAGCCATGCTATATATAGTGTAGAAGCCATGCTATATATAGTGTATCTAGTAGCCATGCTATATATAGTGTATCTAGTAGCCATGCTATATATAGTGTATCTAGTAGTCATGCTCTATATAGTGTATCTAGTAGCCATGCTATATATAGTGTAGAGGCCATGCTATATATAGTGTATCTAGTAGCCATGCTATATATAGTGTATCTAGTAGCCATGCTATATATAGTGTATCTAGTAGCCATGCTATATATAGTGTAGAGGCCATGCTATATATAGTGTATCTAGTAGCCATGCTATATATAGTGTATCTAGTAGCCTTGCTATATATAGTGTAGAGGCCATGCTATATATAGTGTATCTAGTAGCCATGCTATATATAGTGTAGAAGCCATGCTATATATAGTGTATCTAGTAGCCATGCTATATATAGTGTATCTAGTAGCCATGCTATATATAGTGTATCTAGTAGTCATGCTCTATATAGTGTATCTAGTAGCCATGCTATATATAGAGTAGAGGCCATGCTATATATAGTGTATCTAGTAGCCATGCTATATATAGTGTATCTAGTAGCCATGCTATATATAGTGTAGAGGCCATGCTATATATAGTGTATCTAGTAGCCATGCTGTATATAGTGTATCTAGTAGCCATGCTATATATAGTGTAGAGGCCATGCTATATATAGTGTATCTAGTAGCCATGCTATATATAGTGTATCTAGTAGCCATGCTATATATAGTGTATCTAGTAGTCATGCTCTATATAGTGTATCTAGTAGCCATGCTATATATAGTGTAGAGGCAATGCTATATATAGTGTATCTAGTAGACATGCTATATATAGTGTAGAGGCCATGCTATATATAGTGTATCTAGTAGCCATGCTATATATAGTGTAGAGGCCATGCTATATATAGTGTATCTAGTAGCCATGCTATATATAGTGTATCTAGTAGCCATGCTATATATAGTGTATCTAGTAGCCATGCTATATAAAGTGTAGAGGCCATGCTATATATAGTGTATCTAGTAGCCATGCTATATATAGTGTATCTAGTAGCCATGCTATATATAGTGTATCTAGTAGCCATGCTATATATAGTGTATCCAGTAGCCATGCTATATATAGTGTATATAGTAGCCATGCTATATATAGTGTAGAGGCCATGCAATATATAGTGTATCTAGTAGCCATGCTATATATAGTGTAGAGGCCATGCTATATATAGTGTATCTAGTAGCCATGCTATATATAGTGTAGAAGCCATGCTATATATAGTGTATCTAGTAGCCATGCTATATATAGTGTAGAGGCCATGCTTTATATAGTGTATCTAGTAGCCATGCTATATATGGTGTATCTAGTAGCCATGCTATATATAGTGTATCTACAAGCCATGATATATATAGTGTAGAGGCCATGCTATATATAGTGTATCTAGTAGCCATGCTATATATAGTGTATCTAGTAGCCATGCTATATATAGTGTATCTAGTAGCCATGCTATATATAGTGTAGAGGCCATGCTATATATAGTGTATCTAGTAGCCATGCTGTATATAGTGTATCTAGTAGCCATGCTATATATAGTGTAGAGGCCATGCTATATATAGTGTATCTAGTAGCCATGCTATATATAGTGTATCTAGTAGTCATGCTCTATATAGTGTATCTAGTAGCCATGCTATATATAGTGTAGAGGCCATGCTATATATAGTGTATCTAGTAGACATGCTATATATAGTGTAGAGGCCATGCTATATATAGTGTATCTAGTAGCCATGCTATATATAGTGTAGAGGCCATGCTATATATAGTGTATCTAGTAGCCATGCTATATATAGTGTATTTAGTAGCCATGCTATATATAGTGTATCTAGTAGCCATGCTATATATAGTGTAGAGGCCATGCTATATATAGTGTATCTAGTAGCCATGCTATATATAGTGTATCTAGTAGCCATGCTATATATAGTGTAGAGGCCATGCTATATATAGTGTATCTAGTAGCCATGCTATATATAGTGTATCTAGTAGTCATGCTCTATATAGTGTATCTAGTAGCCATGCTATATATAGTGTAGAGGCCATGCTATATATAGTGTATCTAGTAGACATGCTATATATAGTGTAGAGGCCATGCTATATATAGTGTATCTAGTAGCCATGCTATATATAGTGTAGAGGCCATGCTATATATAGTGTATCTAGTAGCCATGCTATATATAGTGTATCTAGTAGTCATGCTCTATATAGTGTATCTAGTAGCCATGCTATATATAGTGTAGAGGCCATGCTATATATAGTGTATCTAGTAGACATGCTATATATAGTGTAGAGGCCATGCTATATATAGTGTATCTAGTAGCCATGCTATATATAGTGTAGAGGCCATGCTATATATAGTGTATCTAGTAGCCATGCTATATATAGTGTATCTAGTAGCCATGCTATATATAGTGTATCTAGTAGCCATGCCATATATAGTGTAGAGGCCATGCTATATATAGTGTATCTAGTAGCCATGCTATATATAGTGTATCTAGTAGCCATGCTATATATAGTGTATCTAGTAGCCATGCTATATATAGTGTAGAGGCCATGCTATATATAGTGTATCTAGTAGCCATGCTATATATAGTGTATCTAGTAGTCATGCTCTATATAGTGTATCTAGTAGCCATGCTATATATAGTGTAGAGGCCATGCTATATATAGTGTATCTAGTAGACATGCTATATATAGTGTATCTAGTAGCCATGCTATATATAGTGTATCTAGTAGCCATGCTATATATAGTGTATCTAGTAGCCATGCTATATAAAGTGTAGAGGCCATGCTATATATAGTGTATCTAGTAGCCATGCTATATATAGTGTATCTAGTAGCCATGCTATATATAGTGTATCTAGTAGCCATGCTATATATAGTGTATCCAGTAGCCATGCTATATATAGTGTATATAGTAGCCATGCTATATATAGTGTAGAGGCCATGCAATATATAGTGTATCTAGTAGCCATGCTATATATAGTGTAGAGGCCATGCTATATATAGTGTATCTAGTAGCCATGCTATATATAGTGTAGAAGCCATGCTATATATAGTGTATCTAGTAGCCATGCTATATATAGTGTAGAGGCCATGCTTTATATAGTGTATCTAGTAGCCATGCTATATATGGTGTATCTAGTAGCCATGCTATATATAGTGTATCTACAAGCCATGATATATATAGTGTAGAGGCCATGCTATATATAGTGTATCTAGTAGCCATGCTATATATAGTGTATCTAGTAGCCATGCTATATATAGTGTATCTAGTAGCCATGCTATATATAGTGTAGAGGCCATGCTATATATAGTGTATCTAGTAGCCATGCTGTATATAGTGTATCTAGTAGCCATGCTATATATAGTGTAGAGGCCATGCTATATATAGTGTATCTAGTAGCCATGCTGTATATAGTGTATCTAGTAGCCATGCTATATATAGTGTAGAGGCCATGCTATATATAGTGTATCTAGTAGCCATGCTATATATAGTGTATCTAGTAGTCATGCTCTATATAGTGTATCTAGTAGCCATGCTATATATAGTGTAGAGGCCATGCTATATATAGTGTATCTAGTAGACATGCTATATATAGTGTAGAGGCCATGCTATATATAGTGTATCTAGTAGCCATGCTATATATAGTGTAGAGGCCATGCTATATATAGTGTATCTAGTAGCCATGCTATATATAGTGTATTTAGTAGCCATGCTATATATAGTGTATCTAGTAGCCATGCTATATATAGTGTAGAGGCCATGCTATATATAGTGTATCTAGTAGCCATGCTATATATAGTGTATCTAGTAGCCATGCTATATATAGTGTAGAGGCCATGCTATATATAGTGTATCTAGTAGCCATGCTATATATAGTGTATCTAGTAGTCATGCTCTATATAGTGTATCTAGTAGCCATGCTATATATAGTGTAGAGGCCATGCTATATATAGTGTATCTAGTAGACATGCTATATATAGTGTAGAGGCCATGCTATATATAGTGTATCTAGTAGCCATGCTATATATAGTGTAGAGGCCATGCTATATATAGTGTATCTAGTAGCCATGCTATATATAGTGTATCTAGTAGCCATGCTATATATAGTGTATCTAGTAGCCATGCTATATATAGTGTAGAGGCCATGCTATATATAGTGTATCTAGTAGCCATGCTATATATAGTGTATCTAGTAGCCATGCTATATATAGTGTATCTAGTAGCCATGCTATATATAGTGTATCCAGTAGCCATGCTATATATAGTGTATATAGTAGCCATGCTATATATAGTGTAGAGGCCATGCTATATATAGTGTATCTAGTAGCCATGCTATATATAGTGTAGAGGCCATGCTATATATAGTGTATCTAGTAGCCATGCTATATATAGTGTAGAAGCCATGCTATATATAGTGTATCTAGTAGCCATGCTCTATATAGTGTATCTAGTAGCCATGCTATATATAGTGTATCTAGTAGTCATGCTCTATATAGTGTATCTAGTAGCCATGCTATATATAGAGTAGAGGCCATGCTATATATAGTGTATCTTGTAGCCATGCTATATATAGTGTATCTAGTAGCCATGCTATATATAGTGTATCTAGTAGCCATGCTATATATAGTGTAGAGGCCATGCTATATATAGTGTATCTAGTAGCCATGCTATATATAGTGTAGAGGCCATGCTATATATAGTGTATCTAGTAGCCATGCTATATATAGTGTAGAGGCCATGCTATATATAGTGTATCTAGTAGCCATGCTATATATAGTGTATCTAGTAGCCATGCTATATATAGTGTATCTAGTAGCCATGCTATATATAGTGTATCTAGTAGCCATGCTATATATAGTGTATATAGTAGCCATGCTATATATAGTGTAGAGGCCATGCTATATATAGTGTATCTAGTAGCCATGCTATATATAGTGTAGAGGCCATGCTATATATAGTGTATCTAGTAGCCATGCTATATATAGTGTAGAAGCCATGCTATATATAGTGTATCTAGTAGCCATGCTATATATAGTGTATCTAGTAGCCATGCTATATATAGTGTATCTAGTTGTCATGCTCTATACAGTGTATCTAGCAGCCATGCTATATATAGTGTAGAGGCCATGCTATATATAGTGTATCTAGTAGCCATGCTATATATAGTGTATCTAGTAGCCATGCTATATATAGTGTATCTAGTAGCCATGCTATATATATTGTAGAGGCCATGCTATATATAGTGTATCTAGTAGCCATGCTATATATAGTGTAGAGGCCATGCTATATATAGTGTATCTAGTAGCCATGCTATATATAGTGTAGAAGCCATGCTATATATAGTGTATCTAGTAGCCATGCTATATATAGTGTATCTAGTAGCCATGCTATATATAGTGTATCTAGTAGTCATGCTCTATATAGTGTATCTAGTAGCCATGCTATATATAGTGTAGAGGCCATGCTATATATAGTGTATCTAGTAGCCATGCTATATATAGTGTATCTAGTAGCCATGCTATATATAGTGTATCTAGTAGCCATGCTATATATAGTGTAGAGGCCATGCTATATATAGTGTATCTAGTAGCCATGCTATATATAGTGTATCTAGTAGCCTTGCTATATATAGTGTAGAGGCCATGCTATATATAGTGTATCTAGTAGCCATGCTATATATAGTGTAGAAGCCATGCTATATATAGTGTATCTAGTAGCCATGCTATATATAGTGTATCTAGTAGCCATGCTATATATAGTGTATCTAGTAGTCATGCTCTATATAGTGTATCTAGTAGCCATGCTATATATAGAGTAGAGGCCATGCTATATATAGTGTATCTAGTAGCCATGCTATATATAGTGTATCTAGTAGTCATGCTCTATATAGTGTATCTAGTAGCCATGCTATATATAGTGTATCTAGTAGTCATGCTCTATATAGTGTATCTAGTAGCCATGCTATATATAGTGTAGAGGCCATGCTATATATAGTGTATCTAGTAGACATGCTATATATAGTGTAGAGGCCATGCTATATATAGTGTATCTAGTAGCCATGCTGTATATAGTGTATCTAGTAGCCATGCTATATATAGTGTAGAGGCCATGCTATATATAGTGTATCTAGTAGCCATGCTATATATAGTGTATCTAGTAGTCATGCTCTATATAGTGTATCTAGTAGCCATGCTATATATAGTGTAGAGGCCATGCTATATATAGTGTATCTAGTAGACATGCTATATATAGTGTAGAGGCCATGCTATATATAGTGTATCTAGTAGCCATGCTATATATAGTGTAGAGGCCATGCTATATATAGTGTATCTAGTAGCCATGCTATATATAGTGTATCTAGTAGCCATGCTATATATAGTGTATCTAGTAGCCATGCCATATATAGTGTAGAGGCCATGCTATATATAGTGTATCTAGTAGCCATGCTATATATAGTGTATCTAGTAGCCATGCTATATATAGTGTATCTAGTAGCCATGCTATATATAGTGTAGAGGCCATGCTATATATAGTGTATCTAGTAGCCATGCTATATATAGTGTATCTAGTAGTCATGCTCTATATAGTGTATCTAGTAGCCATGCTATATATAGTGTAGAGGCCATGCTATATATAGTGTATCTAGTAGACATGCTATATATAGTGTAGAGGCCATGCTATATATAGTGTATCTAGTAGCCATGCTATATATAGTGTAGAGGCCATGCTATATATAGTGTATCTAGTAGCCATGCTATATATAGTGTATCTAGTAGCCATGCTATATATAGTGTATCTAGTAGCCATGCTATATAAAGTGTAGAGGCCATGCTATATATAGTGTATCTAGTAGCCATGCTATATATAGTGTATCTAGTAGCCATGCTATATATAGTGTATCTAGTAGCCATGCTATATATAGTGTATCCAGTAGCCATGCTATATATAGTGTATATAGTAGCCATGCTATATATAGTGTAGAGGCCATGCAATATATAGTGTATCTAGTAGCCATGCTATATATAGTGTAGAGGCCATGCTATATATAGTGTATCTAGTAGCCATGCTATATATAGTGTAGAAGCCATGCTATATATAGTGTATCTAGTAGCCATGCTATATATAGTGTATCTAGTAGCCATGCTATATATAGTGTATCTAGTAGTCATGCTCTATATAGTGTATCTAGTAGCCATGCTATATATAGAGTAGAGGCCATGCTATATATAGTGTATCTAGTAGCCATGCTATATATAGTGTATCTAGTAGCCATGCTATATATAGTGTATCTAGTAGCCATGCTATATATAGTGTATCTAGTAGCCATGCTATATATAGTGTATCTAGTAGCCATGCTATATATAGTGTATCTAGTAGCCATGCTATATATAGTGTAGAGGCCATGCTATATATAGTGTATCTAGTAGCCATGCTATATATAGTGTAGAGGCAATGCTATATATAGTGTATCTAGTAGCCATGCTATATATAGTGTAGAAGCCATGCTATATATAGTGTATCTAGTAGCCATGCTATATATAGTGTATCTAGTAGCCATGCTATATATAGTGTATCTAGTAGTCATGCTCTATATAGTGTATCTAGTAGCCATGCTATATATAGTGTAGAGGCCATGCTATATATAGTGTATCTAGTAGCCATGCTATATATAGTGTATCTAGTAGCCATGCTATATATAGTGTATCTAGTAGCCATGCTATATAAAGTGTAGAGGCCATGCTATATATAGTGTATCTAGTAGCCATGCTATATATAGTGTATCTAGTAGCCATGCTATATATAGTGTATCTAGTAGCCATGCTATATATAGTGTATCCAGTAGCCATGCTATATATAGTGTATATAGTAGCCATGCTATATATAGTGTAGAGGCCATGCAATATATAGTGTATCTAGTAGCCATGCTATATATAGTGTAGAGGCCATGCTATATATAGTGTATCTAGTAGCCATGCTATATATAGTGTAGAAGCCATGCTATATATAGTGTATCTAGTAGCCATGCTATATATAGTGTATCTAGTAGCCATGCTATATATAGTGTATCTAGTAGTCATGCTCTATATAGTGTATCTAGTAGCCATGCTATATATAGTGTAGAGGCCATGCTATATATAGTGTATCTAGTAGCCATGCTATATATAGTGTATCTAGTAGCCATGCTATATATAGTGTATCTAGTAGCCATGCTATATATAGTGTAGAGGCCATGCTATATATAGTGTATCTAGTAGCCATGCTATATATAGTGTATCTAGTAGCCATGCTATATATAGTGTATATAGTAGCCATGCTATATATAGTGTAGAGGCCATGCTATATATAGTGTATCTAGTAGCCATGCTATATATAGTGTAGAGGCCATGCTATATATAGTGTATCTAGTAGCCATGCTATACATAGTGTAGAAGCCATGCTATATATAGTGTATCTAGTAGCCATGCTATATATAGTGTATCTAGTAGCCATGCTATATATAGTGTATCTAGTAGTCATGCTCTATATAGTGTATCTAGTAGCCATGCTATATATAGTGTATATAGTAGCCATGCTATATATAGTGTATCTAGTAGCCATGCTATACATAGTGTAGAAGCCATGCTATATATAGTGTATCTAGTAGCCATGCTATATATAGTGTATCTAGTAGCCATGCTATATATAGTGTATCTAGTAGTCATGCTCTATATAGTGTATCTAGTAGCCATGCTATATATAGTGTATATAGTAGCCATGCTATATATAGTGTAGAGGCCATGCTATATATAGTGTATCTAGTAGCCATGCTATATATAGTGTAGAGGCCATGCTATATATAGTGTATCTAGTAGCCATGCTATATATAGTGTAGAGGCCATGCTATATATAGTGTATCTAGTAGCCATGCTATACATAGTGTAGAAGCCATGCTATATATAGTGTATCTAGTAGCCATGCTATATATAGTGTATCTAGTAGCCATGCTATATATAGTGTATCTAGTAGTCATGCTCTATATAGTGTATCTAGTAGCCATGCTATATATAGTGTATATAGTAGCCATGCTATATATATTGTAGAGGCCATGCTATATATAGTTTATCTAGTAGCCATGCTATATATAGTGTAGAGGCCATGCTATATATAGTGTATCTAGTAGCCATGCTATATATAGTGTAGAAGCCATGCTATATATAGTGTATCTAGTAGTCATGCTATATATAGTGTATCTAGTAGCCATGCTATATATAGTGTATCTAGTAGTCATGCTCTATATAGTGTATCTAGTAGCCATGCTATATATAGAGTAGAGGCCATGCTATATATAGTGTATCTAGTAGCCATGCTATATATAGTGTATCTAGTAGCCATGCTATATATAGTGTATCTAGTAGCCATGCTATATATAGTGTAGAGGCCATGCTATATATAGTGTATCTAGTAGCCATGCTATATATAGTGTAGAGGCAATGCTATATATAGTGTATCTAGTAGCCATGCTATATATAGTGTAGAAGCCATGCTATATATAGTGTATCTAGTAGCCATGCTATATATAGTGTATCTAGTAGCCATGCTATATATAGTGTATCTAGTAGTCATGCTCTATATAGTGTATCTAGTAGCCATGCTATATATAGTGTATATAGTAGCCATGCTATATATAGTGTAGAGGCCATGCTATATATAGTGTATCTAGTAGCCATGCTATATATAGTGTAGAGGCCATGCTATATATAGTGTATCTAGTAGCCATGCTATATATAGTGTAGAGGCCATGGTATATATAGTGTATCTAGTAGCCATGCTATATATAGTGTATCTAGTAGCCATGCTATATATAGTGTATCTAGTAGCCATGCTATATATAGTGTATCTAGTAGCCATGCTATATATAGTGTATATAGTAGCCATGTTATATATAGTGTAGAGGCCATGCTATATATAGTGTATCTAGTAGCCATGCTATATATAGTGTAGAGGCCATGCTATATATAGTGTATCTAGTAGCCATGCTATATATAGTGTAGAAGCCATGCTATATATAGTGTATCTAGTAGCCATGCTATATATAGTGTATCTAGTAGCCATGCTATATATAGTGTATCTAGTTGTCATGCTCTATATAGTGTATCTAGTAGCCATGCTATATATAGTGTAGAGGCCATGCTATATATAGTGTATCTAGTAGCCATGCTATATATAGTGTATCTAGTAGCCATGCTATATATAGTGTATCTAGTAGCCATGCTATATATATTGTAGAGGCCTTGCTATATATAGTGTATCTAGTAGCCATGCTATATATAGTGTATCTAGTAGCCATTCTATATATAGTGTATCTAGTAGTCATGCCCTATATAGTGTATCTAGTAGCCATGCTATATATAGTGTAGAGGCCATGCTATATATAGTGTATCTAGTAGCCATGCTATATATAGTGTATCTAGTAGCCATGCTATATATAGTGTATCTAGTAGCCATGCTATATATAGTGTAGAGGCCATGCTATATGTAGTGTATCTAGTAGCCATGCTATATATAGTGTAGAGGCCATGCTATATATAGTGTATCTAGTAGCCATGCTATATATAGTGTATCTAGTAGCCATGCTATATATAGTGTATCTAGTAGCCATGCTATATATAGTGTAGAGGCCATGCTATATATAGTGTATCTAGTATCCATGCTATATATAGTGTATCTAGTAGCCATGCTATATATAGTGTAGAGGCCATGCTATATATAGTGTATCTAGTAGCCATGCTATATATAGTGTTTCTAGTAGCCATGCTATATATAGTGTATCTAGTAGCCATGCTATATATAGTGTATCTAGTAGCCATGCTATATATAGTGTAGAGGCCATGCTATATATAGTGTATCTAGTAGCCATGCTATATATAGTGTAGAGGCCATGCTATATATAGTGTATCTAGTAGCCATGCTATATATAGTGTAGAGGCCATGCTATATATAGTGTATCTAGTAGCCATGCTATATATAGTGTAGAGGCCATGCTATATATAGTGTATCTAGTAGCCATGCTCTATAAAGTGTATCTAGTAGCCATGCTATATATAGTGTAGAGGCCATGCTATATATAGTGTATCTAGTAGCCATGCTATATATAGTGTAGAGGCCATGCTATATATAGTGTATCTAGTAGCCATGCTATATATAGTGTAGAGGCCATGTTATATATAGTGTAGAGGCCATGCTATATATAGTGTATCTAGTAGCCATGCTATATATAGTGTATCTAGTAGCTATGCTATATATAGTGTATCTAGTAGCCATGCTATATATAGTGTATCTAGTAGCCATGCTATATATAGTGTATCTAGTAGCCATGCTATATATAGTGTAGAGGCCATGCTATATATAGTGTATCTAGTAGCCATGCTATATATAGTGTAGAGGCCATGCTAAATATAGTGTATCTAGTAGCCATGCTATATATAGTGTAGAAGCCATGCTATATATAGTGTATCTAGTAGCCATGCTATATATAGTGTAGAGGCCATGCTATATATAGTGTATCTAGTAGACATGCTATATATAGTGTAGAGGCCATGCTATATATAGTGTATCTAGTAGCCATGCTGTATATAGTGTATCTAGTAGCCATGCTATATATAGTGTAGAGGCCATGCTATATATAGTGTATCTAGTAGCCATGCTATATATAGTGTATCTAGTAGTCATGCTCTATATAGTGTATCTAGTAGCCATGCTATATATAGTGTAGAGGCCATGCTATATATAGTGTATCTAGTAGACATGCTATATATAGTGTAGAGGCCATGCTATATATAGTGTATCTAGTAGCCATGCTATATATAGTGTAGAGGCCATGCTATATATAGTGTATCTAGTAGCCATGCTATGTATAGTGTATCTAGTAGCCATGCTATATATAGTGTATCTAGTAGCCATGCCATATATAGTGTAGAGGCCATGCTATATATAGTGTATCTAGTAGCCATGCTATATATAGTGTATCTAGTAGCCATGCTATATATAGTGTATCTAGTAGCCATGCTATATATAGTGTAGAGGCCATGCTATATATAGTGTATCTAGTAGCCATGCTATATATAGTGTATCTAGTAGTCATGCTCTATATAGTGTATCTAGTAGCCATGCTATATATAGTGTAGAGGCCATGCTATATATAGTGTATCTAGTAGACATGCTATATATAGTGTAGAGGCCATGCTATATATAGTGTATCTAGTAGCCATGCTATATATAGTGTAGAGGCCATGCTATATATAGTGTATCTAGTAGCCATGCTATATATAGTGTATCTAGTAGCCATGCTATATATAGTGTATCTAGTAGCCATGCTATATAAAGTGTAGAGGCCATGCTATATATAGTGTATCTAGTAGCCATGCTATATATAGTGTATCTAGTAGCCATGCTATATATAGTGTATCTAGTAGCCATGCTATATATAGTGTATCCAGTAGCCATGCTATATATAGTGTATATAGTAGCCATGCTATATATAGTGTAGAGGCCATGCAATATATAGTGTATCTAGTAGCCATGCTATATATAGTGTAGAGGCCATGCTATATATAGTGTATCTAGTAGCCATGCTATATATAGTGTAGAAGCCTTGCTATATATAGTGTATCTAGTAGCCATGCTATATATAGTGTATCTAGTAGCCATGCTATATATAGTGTATCTAGTAGTCATGCTCTATATAGTGTATCTAGTAGCCATGCTATATATAGAGTAGAGGCCATGCTATATATAGTGTATCTAGTAGCCATGCTATATATAGTGTATCTAGTAGCCATGCTATATATAGTGTAGAGGCCATGCTATATATAGTGTATCTAGTAGCCATGCTATATATAGTGTATCTAGTAGCCATGCTATATATAGTGTATATAGTAGCCATGCTATATATAGTGTAGAGGCCATGCTATATATAGTGTATCTAGTAGCCATGCTATATATAGTGTAGAGGCCATGCTATATATAGTGTATCTAGTAGCCATGCTATATATAGTGTAGAGGCCATGCTATATATAGTGTATCTAGTAGCCATGCTATACATAGTGTAGAAGCCATGCTATATATAGTGTATCTAGTAGCCATGCTATATATAGTGTATCTAGTAGCCATGCTATATATAGTGTATCTAGTAGTCATGCTCTATATAGTGTATCTAGTAGCCATGCTATATATAGTGTATATAGTAGCCATGCTATATATAGTGTATCTAGTAGCCATGCTATACATAGTGTAGAAGCCATGCTATATATAGTGTATCTAGTAGCCATGCTATATATAGTGTATCTAGTAGCCATGCTATATATAGTGTATCTAGTAGTCATGCTCTATATAGTGTATCTAGTAGCCATGCTATATATAGTGTATATAGTAGCCATGCTATATATAGTGTAGAGGCCATGCTATATATAGTGTATCTAGTAGCCATGCTATATATAGTGTAGAGGCCATGCTATATATAGTGTATCTAGTAGCCATGCTATATATAGTGTAGAGGCCATGCTATATATAGTGTATCTAGTAGCCATGCTATACATAGTGTAGAAGCCATGCTATATATAGTGTATCTAGTAGCCATGCTATATATAGTGTATCTAGTAGCCATGCTATATATAGTGTATCTAGTAGTCATGCTCTATATAGTGTATCTAGTAGCCATGCTATATATAGTGTATATAGTAGCCATGCTATATATAGTGTAGAGGCCATGCTATATATAGTGTATCTAGTAGCCATGCTATATATAGTGTAGAGGCCATGCTATATATAGTGTATCTAGTAGCCATGCTATATATAGTGTAGAGGCCATGCTATATATAGTGTATCTAGTAGCCATGCTATATATAGTGTAGAAGCCATGCTATATATAGTGTATCTAGTAGCCATGCTATATATAGTGTATCTAGTAGCCATGCTATATATAGTGTATCTAGTAGTCATGCTCTATATAGTGTATCTAGTAGCCATGCTATATATAGTGTAGAGGCCATGCTATATATAGTGTATCTAGTAGCCATGCTATATATAGTGTAGAAGCCATGCTATATATAGTGTATCCAGTAGCCATGCTATATATAGTGTATATAGTAGCCATGCTATATATAGTGTAGAGGCCATGCTATATATAGTGTATCTAGTAGCCATGCTATATATAGTGTAGAGGCCATGCTATATATAGTGTATCTAGTAGCCATGCTATATATAGTGTAGAAGCCATGCTATATATAGTGTATCTAGTAGCCATGCTATATATAGTGTATCTAGTAGCCATGCTATATATAGTGTATCTAGTAGTCATGCTCTATATAGTGTATCTAGTAGCCATGCTATATATAGAGTAGAGGCCATGCTATATATAGTGTATCTAGTAGCCATGCTATATATAGTGTATCTAGTAGCCATGCTATATATAGTGTATCTAGTAGCCATGCTATATATAGTGTAGAGGCCATGCTATATATAGTGTATCTAGTAGCCATGCTATATATAGTGTAGAGGCAATGCTATATATAGTGTATCTAGTAGCCATGCTATATATAGTGTAGAAGCCATGCTATATATAGTGTATCTAGTAGCCATGCTATATATAGTGTATCTAGTAGCCATGCTATATATAGTGTATCTAGTAGTCATGCTCTATATAGTGTATCTAGTAGCCATGCTATATATAGTGTATATAGTAGCCATGCTATATATAGTGTAGAGGCCATGCTATATATAGTGTATCTAGTAGCCATGCTATATATAGTGTAGAGGCCATGCTATATATAGTGTATCTAGTAGCCATGCTATATATAGTGTAGAGGCCATGCTATATATAGTGTATCTAGTAGCCATGCTATATATAGTGTATCTAGTAGCCATGCTATATATAGTGTATCTAGTAGCCATGCTATATATAGTGTATCTAGTAGCCATGCTATATATAGTGTATATAGTAGCCATGTTATATATAGTGTAGAGGCCATGCTATATATAGTGTATCTAGTAGCCATGCTATATATAGTGTAGAGGCCATGCTATATATAGTGTATCTAGTAGCCATGCTATATATAGTGTAGAAGCCATGCTATATATAGTGTATCTAGTAGCCATGCTATATATAGTGTATCTAGTAGCCATGCTATATATAGTGTATCTAGTTGTCATGCTCTATATAGTGTATCTAGTAGCCATGCTATATATAGTGTAGAGGCCATGCTATATATAGTGTATCTAGTAGCCATGCTATATATAGTGTATCTAGTAGCCATGCTATATATAGTGTATCTAGTAGCCATGCTATATATAGTGTAGAGGCCTTGCTATATATAGTGTATCTAGTAGCCATGCTATATATAGTGTATCTAGTAGTCATTCTATATATAGTGTATCTAGTAGTCATGCCCTATATAATGTATCTAGTAGCCATGCTATATATAGTGTAGAGGCCATGCTATATATAGTGTATCTAGTAGCCATGCTATATATAGTGTATCTAGTAGCCATGCTATATATAGTGTATCTAGTAGCCATGCTATATATAGTGTAGAGGCCATGCTATATGTAGTGTATCTAGTAGCCATGCTATATATAGTGTAGAGGCCATGCTATATATAGTGTATCTAGTAGCCATGCTATATATAGTGTATCTAGTAGCCATGCTATATATAGTGTATCTAGTAGCCATGCTATATATAGTGTAGAGGCCATGCTATATATAGTGTATCTAGTATCCATGCTATATATAGTGTATCTAGTAGCCATGCTATATATAGTGTAGAGGCCATGCTATATATAGTGTATCTAGTAGCCATGCTATATATAGTGTTTCTAGTAGCCATGCTATATATAGTGTATCTAGTAGCCATGCTATATATAGTGTATCTAGTAGCCATGCTATATATAGTGTAGAGGCCATGCTATATATAGTGTATCTAGTAGCCATGCTATATATAGTGTAGAGGCCATGCTATATATAGTGTATCTAGTAGCCATGCTATATATAGTGTAGAGGCCATGCTATATATAGTGTATCTAGTAGCCATGCTATATATAGTGTAGAGGCCATGCTATATATAGTGTATCTAGTAGCCATGCTCTATAAAGTGTATCTAGTAGCCATGCTATATATAGTGTAGAGGCCATGCTATATATAGTGTATCTAGTAGCCATGCTATATATAGTGTAGAGGCCATGCTATATATAGTGTATCTAGTAGCCATGCTATATATAGTGTAGAGGCCATGATATATATAGTGTAGAGGCCATGCTATATATAGTGTATCTAGTAGCCATGCTATA